>NC_138125.1:17815156-18205156 GCF_964188305.1 Podarcis bocagei
CTTAGTCATGCTGGCCACATGACCCGGAAGCTGGACACCGGCTCCCTCGGCCAATAAAGCGAGATGAGCGCCACAACCCCAGAGTCGTCTGCGACTGGACCTAATGGTCAGGCATCACTTTACCTTTACCTAAATCACCTGAGCCCCACATTACCTGCTCCTCTAGTGCCCATTATCTGCCCACGTACTCTGAACCCTACACTTTCCACACCACCCTGTCTTGCCCATATCTTAAATGTTAAGTTTTCTAAGCAGAGCCCATGTCACTTCTGAAAAATGCTAATTCAGAAAACGTGATTATTCCGTTATCAGTGATAATTCAGAAAAGGCTTCTCTGGTTTCCATGAGTTCTCTTCCTTTTCATAATGTTACTGGTGGTACTAAACAGTTGCACTGGAAATTAGGGGTTAACGCTGAGGAACATCCGAGCATGCATTTGGAAGGAAGTTGACTTTGAGCACGTAGTCGACTGAATGCAGATCGTGCAAGCTCAAAATAATTAATAGTGGAACAGTATCATCTTTGTTGTTGTTGTTTAGTCGTGTCTGACTCTTCGTGACCCCATGGACCAGAGCACGCCAGGCACTTCTGTCTTCCCCTGTAGTATCATCTATATTGGGATATAAGGTCCAAGAACTAATGCATGGGTGAGGAAAGCCAAGGAAAGTTTTGAAGTTAAAGACAAGAAGCTTCTGTAGGATCCAATAGTGGACAGGAAGCAGTGCAGGGATTTAAGGAGGGGGTGCCACACGGTCAGAGCAATGAGTCAGGTGAATAATTTTGACAGCACACCACAAGATGGACATGAGTGGCGAGACATTAGGAGACCAGAGAGAAGAAGACTGCATTGGTCAAAATGAAAAATAACCAGGCAGGGGTTCTGTACAGGGAACAGAAAATAAGGGTCATGTTTTTGCAATGTTATTGAAGTAAAAATAATCTCATTTACCATTCTGAGCAGGAGAAACACTTCGGGGAAATGGAACTCAAACGGTAATAAAGTTGAGCATTACAGGCTGGAGAACACTGTGCACTAAACAGAGATTTCAACAACAACGCTATAGCGGTAGTTATAGCAGGAGTCATGCAGGATCCGCTGGAATACGGGGCGTGGGAACTCTGGTAGAACGAAGCTCACAGAAATTGGAAATGGCAAAGCCAGCTCCGCTTCCTTTTCTTAAGCTGCGGCCCTACAGCTAAGGGCACCAAAACAAATTGCTGCGCTGTCCCCCTGCTCCACAGCACCATTTTCATTGCTGGAACAACAAGCCCAGGGACTAAATAAAATGAAGCCGCTATTCTAGAAACAAGCAAGAAATTGGTACTTGTTGCTGCTTCGCAAGAATAGGACAGTAGTGACTAACTGAAGCTGCAGCCAAACCCTTGCAAGAAGCTGGTGAACTTTGAAAAAGCCAACATTATAATTCCAGTGGCGAAAGGTACCTCACTACAAGATGAACAACCCCTTTGAATGAACTTCTAAGGAAGCTTGACCCAATGCACGTTTACTCAGAATTAAATTTCACCGAGTCCTGTGGGGCTAACACCCAACGACACACTAACTTGGCAAAGAAAGTGCTTTGAAATCCCTCTTTCAAACCTGGGGCAGAGAGGGCATTTGCCTGGAGAAACTAGACATGCACTCCTGTGAAAACAGTCCACAGGTCTGTCTCCCTTCTGCTGAGCTTATCATCCCCACAGTTGTGCTATGCCTGCAGATAAACAGCAAAAGAACTTCTGGAATGACCAGTCTCCAGCTCCCGAGCTCAAGAAAAGGGCTAGGTTTTGGCTGGTCTCACCGCCTTTCCAAGGCACTTGGAAAACATAGGGAGGACAATACAGCGGTACCTCTGGTTATGTACTTAATTCGTTCCGGAGGTCTGTTCTTAACCTGAAACTGTTTTTAACCTGAAGCACTACTTTAGCTAATGGAGCCTCCCGCTGCCGCCGTGCGATTTCTGTTCTCATCCTGAAGCAAAGTTCTTAACCCGAGGTACTATTTCTGGATTAGCGGAGTCTGTAACCTGAAGCGTATGTAGCCTGAAGTGTATGTAACCCGAGGTACCACTGTACAGCTGCAAGGATGAGAATCTTCCCTCTCTCTAGCTCCATGAATGAGAGGAAGGCGTTGGCTCCTCCCACGACTTGCCAGTGGAGAGTGATTAACTCTCACCATGATAAGCACAGCTAGTGGATTTGTGGACCCTTCCCCCATATCCCCCTTCCTTCCTTCCAATAAATAGCTTGCCACTCAAACAAAAGTCATTACAGTAATCATTCTGGGCTGCTAAAAGAGCAAACCGAACTACTAATACAATCCTTAAAATAGGAGGCTTATACACAGACTGTTAAGACAGCAAATCCTCTTGGCAGTTCACCACATTTGCTTGCAGAAATGCGCAATTCAGCTTTTTTCTGCAGCAACTGCAAACTGAGCCATCTCAGGAGGTTCTATATATTTATCATGACTGCTTAACATAAATTGACATTCATTTTACATTCAATACCCCAGCCATCATATCTGCCAAGAATATTCCTCCGAGAGATGCGTGCATTGGACAATGTGGGGGGGGGGGAGCAGGCACCTACTACTTAGGAAGCAAGTCTATGTAACTGGTGATTTATTGATGACTTAGCACAGCAGAGAAGTGAAGGCCTGATACAAGGTGCCATATGTCAAATCATGAAAATAACAATTATTTTACATGGTGGTAGACTGGCGAAAATATCATTCACAGTTATGGAATAAATTGTTCTACATCTTTTGAAAAGCTGTTTGTTCACTATGCATCCAAACACTTCTTAAGATGCCACAAACTAATATTTGCATGATCGTTCCTAAGATCAAGGAGCAGGTTTTCCACTGAATAAAAAGTAGTTTCAGTCCCTCCTAAAGGTAAAGGTAAAGGACCCTGACAATTAAGTCCAGTCGCAGACAACTCTGGGGTTGAGGTGCTCATCTCGCTTTACAGGCCAAGGGAGCCGGCGTTTGTTCGCAGACAGTTTTTCCAGGTCATGTGGCCAGCATGACTAAACCACTTCTGGCGCAACAGAACGCTGAGACCAGAGCAGCGCACGGAAACGGCATTTTACCTTCCCGCTGGAGCAGTACCTATTTATCTACTTGCACTTTTTTGGCGTGCTTTCGAACTGCTAGGTTGGCAGGAGCTGGGACCAAGCAACGGGAGCTCACCCTGTCGCAGGGATTCGAACCACCGACCTTCTGATCGGCAATACCAAGAGGCTCAGTGGTTTAGACCACAGCGCCACCTACGTCCCCTTACTCAGTCCCTCCTAGCTCCCAGTATAAAAGGCTCAAGTAGCAGGTTATAGGAGACCTTGGAGAGCTCAGAATACATAATAGTCTGACCTTGTGGAAGGCAAATTTCTATGAAGCTTTGAGAGGTTCTAGAACACAGCATCCAAAAGAATGCCTTCCAGATGTGGCTGGACTCCAGCTCCCATCAACCACAGCTAAAATGGCCAATAGTCAGGGATGATGTGAGCTGTAGTCCAACAATTATCTAGAAGGCACCATGTTGGCTACCCCTGTCCTAGAGTGTCAAGATGGGCAAGACCTTTGAGTCTCATTGAAACAGCTGGAATGGGTTATTGGTTTAAACCAGTGTTTCCCAAACTTGGGTCTCCAGCTGTTTTTGGACTACAACTCCCATTGTCCCTAGCTAGCAAGACCAGTGGTCAGGGATGCTGGGGACTGTAGTCCAAAAACAGCTGGAGACCCAAATTTGGGAAACACGGGTTTAAACGATTTATGAAGTATAAGAAGATCATACCTATAAAACGTTGTTTTTTTAAAATCTTGCATGCATATTTTTAGGTAAATTGTTTGCATTCGGGATACAGATAACCTTGGTGTAGCTTTTCCATGTTCTCTTTCCTTAAAAAAATACATTGAAAAATATGGGGTTGTCGTATGCAATTCTTCCCAATTCTCTTTGCTTGCTATAGCACTTCTATAAATCCTTTTTCCAGAAGATAACAAATGCTTCAGAACCACAAAATAATTAACTTTAATTCTGCTAAGTTTATGATGTGCTAACATTTCCGCAAGCGTGCTTGGAAGCTGTGTAAGCCCAGCAAAACAATATTAGTCACTGTGTGTCCCAACACTGCCTTAAGAGAAATGTCAGGAAAGGCTGGCCCATGTGTTTTCAGCAGATTAAAAAAAGAAGACGAAGAAAAGCCTGCTCTGGCAAGTTCATTTAAACTTAAATAAGGAAGCTGAACCATATCTAACTTGCTTTCCTTTCCCCCCAAACAATGAGCAAATCTGACAATTCAGTGAAGAAGTACAGCATATCCTCTTAACTATAATAGAGGATGCAAGACAAGAGGCATAAGCATCAACTGGGGGTGTGGGGGAGAGAGAGAAAACGAAAGGAAGAAAATTAAAAACCAAGGTCACCAAAGCAAAACTCAGGACTCTGTGTGCAATGAAGGGAGATCTGCGCTGAATTTAAATGCTCTATTTCATTATGCTGCAAGTGGCTACAAACTATTCCATCCCTAAGTAATTCAAGCCTTAGGGAATAGCTGCTAATACATAAAATGAACAAGGCGCTTTAATAAATAATCCCTCTGCTGCTCTTATTCAGTTTATATTACTTTTAATTTGATTTAAAAGTAAAGCTAATAATGGAGGGTTTCAACCCCCCCCCCCCCATTTAAAGACTGGAATGGAAACTGCCTGCAATTAATAGGGTACTTATATTTCTGTCTCTAATGTTCGTAGGAAAAAGTTCCTAGGGTGATTAAATAGTTTAAACAATTGCTAATTTGGGGTCTCATAGATACACTATATCCTACTAATGCTAAAATTGTGAGCAGCTTAATGGAGAAAGCGAAAGAGATAATCACCCTTTCTCCCCATCACCCAATATCACTCATCAGATCACCTAGAATTGCAATTGTTGTCACACTGGCAGAAGGTGAAGCAGTCGCCCCCTCAATGGCCCTTTGCCCAGCTGAAAATAGCCTTTATCAGCCAGGGAATGCTCCATCCCTGCCTTCTCAGTAAGGCATCACTATCTTAAGGGAAATGCCAGAAGGTGAGATTCTCCTAGTTCTTAGCTTGGGAGAAAATGTAGAGAAATTGCATATGAAGAGTCAGAGACCAATCCAGCTCAACAACCCTCATTAGAACAGAAGAACCCATCAGTCCCAAAATCACAACAGATCAAGACAAAGAATCTGACTCTATAACAGGAAGAGATAGTGGCACTGCAGAGGCTTTCAGATTCCATTCTGTTGATGGGTCCTGATCTTGATAAGAGGGATCTTCAGATATCAGAACCTAATGGCAGTGCGAGCACCAAGGGGGCAGAGTCCTACCGCTGTATTTATTAGCCCCTATTAAACCAAGTGCTAAGTTGTCACTCTGGTTTTGATTGCAGTGTATTTAGAAGTTTTGTCACAGAGATGTAAAGGGACAAAATGGACACCACCACCACCACCACCACCACCATAATAATAATAATAATAATAATAATAATAATAATAATAATAATTTATTATTTATACCCCCCTCCCAATCTGGCTGGGTTTCCCCAGACACTCTGGGAGGCTCCCAACAGAATAAAGACAATAAAACATCAAACATTAAAAACTTCCTTAAACAGGGCTGCCTTCAGATGTCTTCTAAAAGTCAAATAGTTGTTTATTTCCTTGACATCTGATGGGAAGGCATTCCACAGGGAGGGTGCCACTACAGAGAAGGCCCTCTACCTGGTTCCCTGTAGCTTCACGTTTTGTAGTGAGGTGAACCGCCAGAAGGCCATCAGCGCTGGAGCTCAGTGTCCGAGCTGAACGATGTGGGTGGAGATACTCCTTCAGGTATACTGGGCTGAGGCCATTTAGGACTTTAAAGGTCAGCATCAACACTCTGAATTGTGCTCGGAAACGTACTGGGAGCCAATGTAGGTCTTTCAGGACCGGTGTTATGTGGTCTCGGCAGCCACTCCCAGTCACCAGTCTAGCTGCCGCATTCTGGATTAGTTGTAGTTTCTGGGTCACCTTCAAAGGTAGCCCCGCGTAGAGCGCATTGCAGTAGTCCAAGCGGGAGATAACTAGAGCATGCACCACTCTGGCAAGACAGTCTGTGGGCAGGTAGGGTCTCAGCCTGCGTACCAGATGGAACTGTAGAGAATTGTGGCTTCCTTTTTGTTACTGGAAGCTCCAACTGTGTACACAACCCCAGATTTTCTCTTTCTTTACAGTGAACACACGCAATCAGAACAAAGCAAACTGGGAGGCATACTATCACAATGGTGTCTCCAAAGGAGGTAGCAAGGGGACAGGCTTTTTTCTCTCTGTTGAGTTTCTTGCGAAGGTTGCCATTGTTAGAAAAGGCATTCAAGACCCCACCCACTCTGCAAACCATAGCTTAGTAGCAGAGCAGTACATTTTTCGCATGCACAAGGTTTCATTGCAAGTTAAATTGCCCTTTTCAGATCAGGGACCCACCTTTAACTACAGGCTGCAACATGAGACAAATCTATCTCTATCTATCTGTCTGTCTGTCTGTCTATCTACCGTATCTATCTATCTATCTATCTATCTATCTATCTATCTATCTATCTATTTGCAACTATGAAAGTCCATCTCCCTGCTTCTTTCTCAAATGGACCAAATGTAAGGTGGGGAGGGGGGACTAAGACTCCCATACCTTTAATAGCTACATGTCAGATAGAATTTTGGTAGATCTTGCTTGTCATGCAGTGAGGTGAGAAAAGCTTTGCCTGCTGAAATTCCCTCTTCTATCCAAATATTTAAAAGTACAGGAGGACTTCTGTCTTTGGCCTCCAACAACCACCACTTCGTACAGTGGTGCCCCGCAAGACGAATGCCTCGCAAGACAGAAAACTCGCTAGACGAAAAAGTTTTCCGTTTTGGAGGTGCTTCACAAAACGAATCTCCTATGAGCTTGCTTCGCAAGACGATAATGTCTTGCGAGTTCCTGCTGGGTTTTTTTCCTCCTCCCCCCCTTTTTCTAAGCCGCTAAGCCGCTTATCAGCTGATCTGATCAGCAGATAAGCCACTAAAAGCCGCTAATAGCGCTAATCCGCTAATCCGTCAATGGGCTTGCTTCGCAAGACGAAAAAACCGCTAGACGAAGAGAATCACAGAACGGATTCTTTTCGTCTTGCGAGGCACCACTGTATTTCTCTTTAAATGAAACCAAAGAACAAACTGTGGGCGTTTCGTGGCTGTGATCCACATTAGGTCAGGATGCAACCCACTTGAGGCAGGGAAACATGATGAATCTTTGTTTATGCCAATATGAACTGACCTGATCTTCACCTCCCAGGCGAATGTAGAGACCAGAACTTAGTGGTTCCCCAGCTTTCACACTTCCCAATGTTCCAAACAGAGTGCTTAGTTCAAAAAAAATGTGTCAAAATGGGTTTAGAAACCTGGAGTTTGGGAGATGTTTTTTTAAAATAAATAAAAAATCATCTTTAGATGCAGTTTTTTGTGTAGACTTAAGAGAGGGGGAAAGGGACGCGGGTGGTGCTATGGGTTAAACCACAGACCCTAGGACTTGCCGATCAGAAGGTAGGCGGTTCGAATCCCCACAACGGGGTGAGCTCCCGTTGCTCGGTCCCTGCTCCTGCCAACCTAGAAGTTCAAAAGCACGTCAAAGTGCAAGTAGATAAATAGGTACCGCTCTGGTGGGAAGGTAAACGGTGTTTCCGTGCGCTGCTCTGGTTCGCCAGAAGTGGCTTAGTCATGCTGGCCACATGACCCGGAAGCTGTACACTGGCTCCCTCGGCCAGTAAAGCAAGATGAGCGCCGCAACCCCAGAGTTGGTCACGACTGGACCTAATGGTCAGGGGTACCTTTACCTTTAAGAGAGGGGGGAGATTTGCAGATTAATGGAGAAATGGGATAGAATGGTCTTATGGGTGACCACATGTGAAAGTGACAGAACATAATGGTTTGATTCATCCATCTCTAACTTGAAGGCCAACAAGTTAAATGATCTGAGATAGCAGGGCTGCCAAAGATCCTTGCCTGGATCCTTGGAGAGCGCCTGTCTGTCAGGGTAGATGGATTTTCCCGGGAAAAGCAGTCGGGGGGGGGGGAGAGAGAGAGAGAGAGAGAGAGAGAGAGAGAGAAAGAAAGAAAGAAAGAAAGAAAGAAAGAAAGAAAGAAAGAAAGAAAGAAAGAAAGAAAGCGCTCAGACACAGACTTAGAAATCCCTGTGTCTAGAAAGTGTGACACAAAAAGAAGTGGGGATGAGCCTTAAGTCATATTCAGAGCAGAGCCAATGAAATCAATGAACTTGTTAGGTATGACTAATGTTGGATACAGCCCTCTGTTCTAAATGCTTCTGTTGATTGCCAGTATTCACCTCTTTACCTAAGCTACTTTTAATTCAAAGCTTTCAGCACAACCCGAAGGTACTGAATGGCTGCTGCTTCACCCAAACGACATTCATTTCCAAGTACCTTAAAATTATCTCAGTTGTTTCTTCTGGAGGGATTTCTTTAACGTGGAAGATTGTTCTCAAAAATAGCTACTTTACATATTCAAAGGTCATTGTATTTTTCCACTTAAGATAAGGCAGCTCTCTACATATTAAACACAGCTGATTATAAAACGACTTTCACGCCTAGCACGTCTAGTTGCATTAGGGCTAAAGGTACTCTGACTTCCAGCCTCTCGCTTTCCACTAAAAACGTCCTCCGTATTCTTTGTGGTAAGGAGTGCAGGAGGATTTTGACATTTCCTTTTTTAATAGGAATACATTAGAGCTTTCGCCGGGGAAAGGCATAAGATGGGACATAATTGGAACCGAAACAGCACCTAGCACTGCAGTGGCTAAATCTCTTTTCAGATTTCTGCACAAAGTCATTTAACTGCAATGTTCCTTTTAAAATTTAAGAATGCATGCATGCATGCTTAAACACAGGCACACGCACACCATGATTCTCACACAGTGTACAACTTTCAAGCTTGCCTTGAAAATGAAAGGCGCAGGCAATTGCCGGGTGATAGAGCACATATTCCTTCCTGAACTCCCCTCTCCTCCTAGACTCCTTTCCTCTTCACAGCTTTTTCTTTTTAAACGTCTATTAATCCAGATAGGAAGCAGAGTGCCAGACGGTGTGCTTCTCAGCTGCCTTATTTTAACTCAAATGTGCTCCTTGCTATAAGTTTTTTATTCCTCCGTGCCCTTCAGCTCAATCACTCCAGAAAACTTCGGTTCACTTATAGATTCAGCATTAGCCTATGCCTCCCAAGGCGAGTGGGTACAGCAGCCAGCCCCATTGATTGCTTCCAGCTCTGCTTAAGAGGAGCGTGAATGTGGTTGGTTTTTAAGATTTTTTTGAAATGGCTAGGGATTCTTCTTCTTCTTCTTCTTCTTCTTATTATTATTATTATTATTATTATTATTATTATTTGTATCTTTTAGACTTGAGTTTGCGTGTTGCATCCTTTGTCAGCCTTTTTTTGGTACAAAGGCAGCATATAAATAAACATAAACCATAAGAGCCAGTGTGGTGTAGTGGTTAAGAGTGGTGGACTTGTAATCTGGTGAACCGGGTTCGATTCCCCGCTCCTCCACATGCAGCTGCTGGGTGACCTTGGGCCAGTCACACTTCTTTGAAGTCTCTCAGCCCCACTCACCTCACAGAGTGTTTGTTGTGGGGGAGGAAGGGAAAGGTTATGTGGTGTCCTCCTGCTGCTAATTCTAGTTCTTTACATCAGCGGGTGAATAATCTGTGTTTTGCTGTCCTTAATGCCTCATTTCTAGCTTTTGCAAGAGTACTTAGGTTGTCACAAGGGGATATATGTACGCACCACTTTTTCTTTGACTGACGTGAGACTTTGCTTTCTTGCACGGCTTTTCAATTAACTAGAGCAGATAACAGTGAGACTAGAAACCATGAACACCATCTACTTGGTATAAACACAGAAGCATTTATTTTATTGTATGGCTTGAGTCCAGGCTACCTGAAGGACTATGCCAGTGTGGTTTAGTGGTTAAGAGCAGTGGACTAGTAATCTGGTGAACCGGGTTCGATTCCCCGCTCCTCCACACGCAGCTGCTGGGTGACCTTGGGCTAGTCACACTTCTCTGAAGTCTCTCAGCCCCACTCACCTCACAGAGTGTTTGTTGTGGAGGAGGAAGGGAAAGGAGAATGTTAGCCGCTTTGAGACTCCTTTGGGTAGTGATAAAGCGGGATATCAAATCCAAACTCTTATAACGACCTAAGATCATAAGAAGGACCTGATGGAGCATGCCAATGGTCCATCTAGCCCAGGATCCTGTTCTCACATTGGCCAACCAGATGCTGGTGGGAAGCCCAAAAGCAGAACCTGAGCACAACATCACTCGACCCACTTGCAAAGTCTCTAGCATTCAGAGGCTTACTGCATTACCTGTTTGTTTTGAAGAGTCCATGAGCTCAAGAGGGAGCCTGTTTGGGGCTTCTTCGTTGGTGAGGAGGGAGATAATTAAGGGATTGAGACATGATCAAGGCTTATAAACCTACACATCATGTGCAGAAAGGGTAGGTTTCTTCCTCCTTCCGCCATAATACTAGAACTTGGAAGCCAACCAAATGGAATTGATTGGGGTAAATGACAGATTGGAGATGGACAAAGCAAAGTACTCTTCATGCAGCCGACTGGGTTGTATCTGGGGCCCTCTCACTCATGGAATGGCTTTTGATCCCATGGGGAAAGCACTTTTTTTGACCATTTCCCTGTCTCATTGTATCCCCTGCCACACGCCCACACCCAAAAAATCTGCTCTGGGAGCTTGATGGGGGGGGGGTCCTCCACAGCAGGGTGAAAGGTGGCATGGGTAACTGCAGGGGGAAGGGCAAGTTGGCAAAAATCATACAAACCCCTGGAACAAAAGCACAAGAAATGCCAACCGGATTCCACCCCTACTGAATTCTGCCACAAGATGTGGTGATAGCCAGTAGCTTATATGGCTGAGAACTGGACAAATTCATGCCAAAGCCCCTCTCAGAGCTGTTGGAGGAACAGAACATGAAGGAAGGGGTTGATTGCTTTCATGGGCAAAAATCACCCCATGTATGAGATAAGCTGCAGGTGCAAGGTCAGCCAAGCCCATTGCTAAGGTGATAATGGCTGACTATATGCTGAGTATATAAGTGATTAAGGTATGTCAGCTTGATATATAAGTAACTATATAAGTGATTAAGGTATGTCAGTATGACAGTCTGTCCGTGAGTCAAAGTCTGTGTTACGTCTTGAAATGCTGGAGCAACAGAAATACTTTCTGAGTATCTGTATCTGTATCTACCTGTAAAAGGTAAAGGTAAAGGGACCCCTGACCATTAGGTCCAGTCATGGCCGACTCTGGGGTTGTGGCGCTCATCTCACTTTATTGGCCGAGGGAGCCGGGCCGGCGTACAGCTTCCGGGTCATGTGGCCAGCATGACAAAGCCGCTTCTGGCGAACCAGAGCAGCGCATGGAAACGTCGTTTACCTTCCCGCCGGAGCGGTACCTAATTATCTACTTGCACTTTGACGTGCTTTTGAACTGCTAGGTGGGCAGAAGATATCTACCTGTACCTGTATTTATATCTGTATCTGTAAAGCCTACAAGCTATATGTACCATATATTTCAACGTCCGGAACTGTATTACTGAAGCCTAACATTCTGCAGCAGTGAACTGGTATTTTGGAGCTTAAACTCCCTGTGTGTTGTGACTGGAACTAGGGGCAACTTTCACTGCATGGTCATCTCACCTCAGATTCCCAAGAAAAGCATTATCCTGTTCAATGCTTTCTGATCAGTGGTGCCTGCAAACCCCCTTTTGGCCTAGTCGGGTTTTTACCTAACCTGCACCTGAGGTCATACATGAAATGGCCTCATAGGCAAAATGGGAAGGCCTGGTATGCCTAATAAACCACACAAGCTGGAGATCCACCACCCCTGATTTGGAGCTTTACCCTGACCCAGCAAAATTCTGAGGATGTTTATTGCAGCTTTGGCGTGCCGTGATTAAACTCACACTGTGGACGTTGCACAGGGAGTCTGGCAGTCTGGAAGAACAGGCAGCCAAGGAACAAGAATGGAAGGGAGACAGGAGTCACTGCTTTAGAATAGTCATTAAGGGAGCTTGCCTCTGGCAACAAGAACATGGGGAGAGAGAAAAGAATAAGAGAATGAGAGGCCTGACCTATGCTTTGGAAAGGGAGCCCAGGCTGCTATCAAGAGGAGATGGAATAAACAAAGAAAAATAAAGTACCCGGGTGTTTAATATAATAATATTTCTGGGAATCTCTATGAATTTTTGCAGGACTGCAGCCTAAGGGTTATGGTAGCTATTAGACTCGGGGGTTAAATAGAATAAATTCATGTTCCCCTGCCTGTTATGAAACTTCTTCCTGAGCTACTTTCATAGCAAGGCAGACTGGGTGATAAAATGCCTTTACTGCTCCTTCCCTCCTAAGTCTTTTAGCAGCAATTCCCCCAGCAGTACACTTATTTATCAAACATCAGATCAGGATTTAGTGAACCCGCAAACACATTTTCCAAGCAAGGTTTCCAGAAATAACGCAGAAAACAACTTCTCAAAATCAAAGACGAAAGCCAAGTAAGTGGATATTATTCTATCAAACGTATGAAAGCAGGACAGGTAGCACAGACCTGTCTGTGGGGAGCTGGCAGGTGTATTCTGCAACTTGTCACTGATGCAAAAATAGTGCATTGGTGGTGGGTTTGAACTGGACCATCTCCATTCCGCTTTATTAGTTGTTCTGTGATGCTTCTCTGGTGTTATTTCATTAGTGCCATTTGAAGGGGCACTTTTGTACTACAGCACAACAAAATGGGACACACACACACACAATGGAACATTTGTGGTATAAAAAAAATACAGGATTTCAGCAGGAAGTTACGGGGCACACAAGCACTGATAGGAAATGAAGCAGTATGGCCACTCCAAAACTTTTACAAGCACAAATAGTATTGACAGAGGGATTGTGTTTAACTACCCTAATATCATCATGAACACAAATCACCATGAATGCATAAATAAGAAGGATCTATGGAGGGGACCCTGCCCTTTTTGCACATTTGATGAGTATGTTCCAGTCTCTTACCAAGGGATTGCATGCCCTGTCTACTTCTAATTGTTACTTCCTTCTGGCTGAACATGATTCATTGCTGTGGGTGATATCCAGAGCTAAGTCAGAGTATGACTAATGTTTGATTATCTCCCCATGCATCCATCTTTGAATGCAGCCTTCTACAAGTTAGTTAGTTAGTTACATACCCACTTCTTCTTCTTTTCTTTTTCTCCCAAACGCCTTTATGAGAATGTCTTATGAAGGTAAAAAGGGAAACATGAAAACGCCAAGATGGAACCAGTTCAGAAGCAGCGCACCTGTTTTCTCATCACAGACATGTGAGATATTGGGAGGGAACACCATCCTGCTGCATTTATTTTGCATACGGAATAGGGTTGGCGATATCTGGTTCCAACACCATGATACATCACCCCCAGCTAAACATCGCGATATACTGATATATCATGAAATAAGGATGGAGCTATGTAGAGGCGTTGGCTGGCTTCATAGTTTTCCCCTCATCATGATTTTTGCCAGCGCCCGCTCTTGTGATTTGCTGCCGCCTGCAGGAGGCAGGGGATTGCTGAGCCAGCAGAGTTAACAGGGACTGCAGGAATCAAGAGAAGCATTGACTGTCTTCAGTTTTTCCCACATTCTGAATTTTGCAAAGCACACCCACCCACACATCATGATATGCAATACATAACCAGGTCAAAAATTATGAAGCTGGTATCACAATATGGACTTCAAACCAGTTTTGGATGATATATCAATATATCACCTAGCCCTAATGCATAATATTGATTTTGTTCTTCTAACTTATGTCAAGCCTGCACACAACACGAGACCCGCCAAACCCAAGGTAACCCAACACATTGTGACTGCCAATCACCTGGGGATGTCTTCAATCCAAAGTCCCCTGTGATCTCAGACTTCTCAGCTGACATCCATCCTAGAGGAGCTGTGAGAGTCCAGCAGGCATGACCCCACCCCTTCAGTGGTCAACCTTTTTAGCTGGCTTTGGTACCTAGCTAAAACTTGTGCTCAGCACTAAACCTGCCCCCCTGGGGAGAGGCAAGGGCTTGATGAGATGTCCCACGGAACACGGATAGTTTTCTGATCACCTCCGAGGCCCAGCAGCACTAAGGAGACAAGTCTCAAGGGGCATCTCCAGAGGTGCTCAGAAATGGAGAATCATTAGTTGCAAAATGTGCCTGGCACCCTACTGATTTTGAACCCTGATTACTACATGATTATTGTGTTCGATTGATTTTGTTTTAGGCTTCTAAATGATTTGCTAGTTTCGAAACGCAGGTAAATTATATTGATCTGATGTTATCTGATTGACTTTACTGCTCTCATACATAGTTGTACATTGTTTACCAGATTGCTATTATTCAGTGTTCCAGTGTTTATACACTTGGTTTATTAATTTGTTTGGTGGAATGTTCCATACATACTGTGGATTTATTAATTTTCTTGTTGATGTTTGTATTGTTGCTACATATCTGTCAGGCTTGATATAAATTGCCTTGGGCATCATATATATTGAAAAATGGTGCATAAATAAAATGGATATTGACTCAGCTCTTCATACTGACCCATCTCTTCTATGCAGAAAATTCTCCTTACCTATCACAAGCTTTGCACATTTTTGCCACCAAACAAATAGTCCCGGCCAATGGAACCACAGCAATTGTGAGAAAGGGTTAAACTTAAACACACACACATGCACATTTGCTGAAACCCAGTAGGTAAGAAACATCAAAAACGTAAGTACAGTCTTCAGTAATTACTGTTAATTAACTAGCAATATGGCAGCATTTCCAAATGTGACATTTAAAGCACATTAATGTGATCGTGAACAGTCACAGGGATAATTCAGCTCATCTGCTGTAAGACCTTGATTCCTGAACATCTGAAAACACTACTTAAGCTATCATTAAAGCTGCAATCAAGTATTTTCTTGCTCTAGAAAATTAGGCATGCTTGCTTACCTGAAAAAACCAACAAAAAAACAGGGATGTGAGCTCAAATTTTCAGTGAGGCTCCAGATAGAATCATAGAATCATAGAGTTGGAATAGACCACAAGGGCCATCGAGTCCAACCATCGAGATAACAAACCTCTTTGAAAGCTAAATGTGTGACTAAACGGCTACTCACCCAAGGCTTACTCAAATGAACAGTGTACCAAAGTTCATTGATTCCAAGCTTTTGTTCAGAAAAAAAGCTTTTTTGACACAAGCAGGGAATCTCAGTCCGTTTTAACTCCACTTATGACATTCCTGCAAAAAGACTGAAGTATTTTGAGATGATACATCTTTGTTATTCATTACACCGTCAAAATCTGTAGAAAGCCGGGATTTTGGTAAGGAGAATTTGGTGTAATTTTTACACGAGTATCTGGAGGGTTATCGATCACCAGCTTGTTACTATGAATGATTTTCAAAAGAATGGTAGTTTCTCCATCACTGAGCATTACACAAATACAAGAAAACGAATTTTATAACAGCCTGGCCAGTAATATAAGAGCACGTGCAGAGGCTATGGTGGTACTCTGAAAATTTTTACATATCACTTGGGAAGACAGGCAAACTAATGTCAGTGTACTAGAAGAAGCAAAGATCACCAGTGTCAAAGCAATGATTTTTCAACATCAACTTCGCTCGACTGGCCATGTTGTTGAGATGCTTGATTATCGTCTTCCAAAGGAACTACTGTATTCCCAACTTAAGAATGGAAAGCACAATGATAGTGGGACAACAAAAGAGGTTTAAAGACACTATCAATGCAAATCTTTAAAAATGTTGTTTAAACACCGACAACTGGGAAACACGGGCCTGCAAGCACTTCAAAGACATCATGGACTTTGAAGAAACACGAACTCAGGACAAAAGGGAGAAACGTGCTAAGAGGAAGGCACGTTTGGCAAACCCTCACCGTGACCAACTCCCACCTGGAAACTGATTTCCCCACTGTGGAAGGACGTGAGGATCCAGAATTGGCCTCCACAGTCACCTACGGACACACCATTAAGACCGTGTTCATGGAAGACAATCTTACTCAGCCACAAGTTATGATCCAAGATCATAATGTGCATCTCATATTTGAAGCAAGCCTTAAAAGCCTCCCAAGGACTCCCAAGCCCAAAGATACAAGTCTCAGCACCAGTTATTATCCAATTTGACTGCTAAAGCTTTAGCAGAAACATTAATATATGACCTGCCAGGAAGGTACAGAGTACAAACAAACAAACAAACAGCTTGGAGCCTTGGGAGCTTTTTTTGGGCTGCCCGCTTATTATTCAATGAAAGTATAACAGAGAAAATTATGAGCAAATGTTGGCAACCCAGCGACCACATGGGAATGCTGCGCATACACACAAATGACAGCAAGCTGTGCTGGCTTGCCATGCATTTAGTCGTCATCAGCTCTAGTACAGTAACTCACTGGGCAGCATTTTTACACAATACGCTAAGTCAACCAAGTGGCAATTAACCTTCCAATTTTCAATCAAACCCACTTGCTGAAAGAGGAAGCAGTTATAGCCACACACACAAAATGGACCTGGCTTTGGCATCACACCTTTAACATCCCAACTGGCAGCAATGGCACCAGCAGGCTCCCTCCCGCGCATACAATTATGGCACAATGTCATTCGAAGGAACACTTAAAAGCAGAGGAACTGACTTCACCTACCAATTATGGTTAGAAACTTAGACTTTGCTTCCGATGGGTATTCAGCTCACACAATTATGCATTTTCAGGGCATGGAAATTGTTATTCATTGGCAAGAAACGCTGGGAAAGGTAGGATTCTTTGGGGACAAACATTCCAACAGGGGCAATCTGTTTTGATGGTTGTTTATCTATCTCTCCGGTGAAGTAGGGTCGTTTCAGCGCTGTGCAAACATAGCGATGCCACTGCATCCCTACCCAAAAAAGAAACTGAACCAGTGCTCCAGTGGCAGAGGAGCCAGACAGATAGTTAATCCATTAACTACTGCTTCCCCCCCCCCCTAAAATGGGGTGGCAAGGGGAGCAGGGCTTGTTTCATTCAAACCCACCACCACCTTTTCCACCATAATTTCAGCAGATTTCTTGCATCTACAGATTTCTTGCACCCATGTGTTCATTGAAATTGTCAGGAGTGAGCTAGCAGTAAATCACACAGACTAAGTGAAGTTAACTCTTTATTAGAAAAACAGGATCTGCACAGGGATGCCAGGCCTAATGAGCACAGCAACTCTTCCTCAGTAGGTCTTGCCCCTATGAAGCAGTTGCGGGGACTGAAGGTTCCCACCTTCCACAGCTGCCTACATCCCTCCCCAGGGTTTCCCCCAGCAATCTGAGGCTGTGCCTGAGTGCCTGCCTTTGCTCCTCCCGTTTCATGCCTCCCCTGGTCTTAAGAAACCAGTGAGGAGGGGACCTTTTCACAGCAGGAGGGAGTGCCTCTTTATCAGGCTGACTCTTCTCTGCCTCTTGACCTCCCTCATCCTCCTCTCCTGCTGAAGCTTCTACAGTGGTGCCTCCCAAGACGAAAAGAATCCGTTCTGTGATTCTCTTCGTCTAGCGGTTTTTTCGTCTTGCGAAGCAAGCCCATTGATGGATTAGCGGATTAGCGCTATTAGCGGCTTATCTGCTGATCGGATCAGCTGATAAGCGGCTTAGCGGCTTAGTAAAAGGGGGGGAAAGGGGGAAAAACCAGCAGGAACTCGCAAGACATTGTCGTCTTGCGAAGCAAGCCCATAGGAAATTCGTTTTGCGAAGCACCTCCAAAACGGAAAACTCTTTCGTCTAGCGAGTTTTCCGTCTTGCGAGGCATTCGTCTTGCGGGGCACCACTGTAGTTCTGATTCTGGATTGGTCTCTGCCATGGACTCTTCCAGCTCATTAAGCCCTGTTACCTCTTCAGCTTCTAATACCTCCTCTTCCTATTCTTCTCCCTTGGACCACTCATCATCATCCTACCACCAATCCCCTGGCTATGAGCCTTCTTCCCTTGATGGTTCCCCAGCTGGTTCCTCAGACCCCCGGCTGGTTCCCCTACATCCAACCAGTCCATGACAGAAATTGGGTAAATCCCACCTCTTGCACTGCCTAGTAAAGCAACTCATGGGTTCTAGAGAGGAGAGGAGGCAGCGATATTCTGAAGCTGGAAAAAACCATAATAGCCTCACGCCTCCACCTGCTCACTCCTTGTGTCAAAGTTGTCAAAGTTACCCAAGGGCATTTCTCACATTGCTTATAGGGCAGGGGCTGGAATGCTGGGCTTTAATGTTGGGATACTCATTTAATCATGTGCCCTGTACATGTCAGTCCTATCCTGCACGCCTTCGTCACATCAGTTCAGTTTGGCTGCCACTGGAATCAATGGGACGTCAGTGATCACTAACTTCAGCGGAACTAAGGTCAACTAACTTAGACTGCATCCAACATTTTGCGTGCTTATTTTAAATTTTTATCAAAGCACATTTTGTTTTATTCATATTTGACACTGTGGAATAATTGTAACCACATTGGACAGCTTGTATTTAGAGTGGAGTTAAGTGTTCTGCACTTGTTCCTCTATCTACCAAGTATCTTTAAGCTTTCCCACCCCTCTGGCACAAAGTGTTTTGACTCCAAGCCCAAACTACCATTTACAACAGAGCTGCCGTGTGTGTGTGTGTGTGTGTGTGTGTGTGCAGCTAACGCCAAGCAAAACATTAATTAGGAAGATGAACTTGTTTTCAATAACAGAAACTACAGAAATCCAGGAAGGCCTGCTTGCTTGGCTAAACATCAAGGTGAGCTAGAGAATACCCGAAAAAGGAGAGCAAAGCTTCTCAAAGATTCGGATTGCCTTGACAACGGCAGTGACAGATCACAAAAGGTAAAAGAATGTCAGCCTTTTAAGTAAAGATAAAAAATACTGGTGGGTTTTGTAGAAGCATTTCTATACTAGCTTCATTTACGTCAGCACCATCTGGCATTTGTATACCATTTTGCCTGTGCAGAATGCATTATTATATCTGCTGCACGTCTTCCTAAGCATGGAAAAGAAAGCTGCTATCTTAAACACCCCCATTCTGAACACTTGCACTTGAAATGCATATATTTTAAGCTGTTAACTTTATCCAGTCTCGGTTTTCAGAGAATAAAAAGGCATAGAATCATAGAATCATAGAGTTGGAATAGACCACAAGGGCCATCGAGTCCAACCCCCTGCCAAGCAGGAAACACCATCAGAGCACTCCTGACATATGGTTGTCAAGCCTCTGCTTAAAGACCTCCAAAGTAGGAGACTCCACCACACTCCTTGGCAGCAAATTCCACTGTCGAACAGCTCTTACTGTCAGGAAGTTCTTCCTAATGTTTAGGTGGAATCTTCTTTCTTGTAGTTTGGATCCATTGCTCCGTGTCCGCTTCTCTGGAGCAGCAGAAAACAACCTTTCTCCCTCCTCTATATGACATCCTTTTATATATTTGAACATGGCTATCATATCACCCCTTTAACCTCCTCTTCTCCAGGCTAAACATGCCCAGCTCCCTTAGCAAGACCCAACTCTCAAACAGCACATTAGCAAGCTACTAGCACAGCTTAAGCACATAGTTACAAAGCATCTTTTCTCACTGGGACCTAAGACTTCGCCCCAGATTCCTCGCTGGGAAACTTGACACTATGCATGCTATTTCTGGCCAGAACACCCTCCATGAAATGATGTCTCAAAACTAATTAAAATATCGTAGCGCAAATAAGACAGGCATAGATATGCCAAGGACTGAATCTATGTTCTGTACAGTATAACATGAGTGTGGGAACCTCTTTCAACTGGCCGCTTATCTTCTGGGTAACAATCAGATGGTGCTAGATATTATGCAAGCTTACAAGCTTTTTTTGGTAAGGAAAAAAATTAAGGGAATATCATTAATACCCAGTACTACAATAAATACTGTTACAAAAAAAATCTGTTCCACCGAGGGACACTAAAAAATATAGAACTACACTTTGCAAGGACTACTTTCAGTTTCCTTGGAAACAGCATGCCTGGAAACAAAATGTTTAAAACACTTCATAAGAAATATGACTGAGAGTTGCTTCTACACCACTCCTATTGATTTCAATGGTACCTCCATAGGGGGAAAAATGTGTTCAGCTGATTGTTTTCAACACAACATTGCCTCCCAAGCGTCTAACTGTCAATTCTGAAAATACCTACAAAATACGTGCACCCAAGGAACATCTTAAGCATCCTGAAATCTACTTACTGCCAAAGATTATGCAAGAGAAATAAATCTGGAAAAATAATACTACATGTGTATCCTCACAGGGCAATTTGGTAAATCTAAATTCAGCTACGTCTTCTCCAAGCGGGATGATGCACAAGCTTTAGGCAAATAAAACAGCAGCTTAACAACACAATCTTAAATGCGTCTGCTCAGGAGTTCAATGGGAACATGATTGCAGCCCAAGGCATCTGGTTTCAGAAACGACACTTGGCTGGGTGATTATAGCTATGTAACAGTCCATATTGGGCTGGCAATATCCTAGGTTTGAATACCAGTTGCTGGAAACCACAGGAGGGCAGAGTGTTGCTCTTGTGGTCAGATCCTGCTCGCAGGTTTCCTGATTGGCTTCTGGATGCTGGACTACATGGGCTATTGGCCTGATCCAGCAGGCTCTTCTTGTATTCTTACGTTCTTAGTTACCTGGATAAGAACAAGGCATGTAATCTCCTGTGGTTGCCACCTCCAGCTTCTCTCTTGCCCCAATATGACCAGTTTACTACATTTATATACTGCCTTTCTGGCAGAGTGCTCAAGGCGGTTCACAGCTTAACATGACCAACAGTATGGTGGAGATGCAACAAAGGCAATGGGGGACAGGGAGGGGAAAGGAAAGCAAGAAGATTTGAGTACCAGAGCTGCTATAGAAGAGAGTTCAGGAAAGGAAGCACACAAATTGCAGTTGCTTCAAGTCAAGCATTTGGCTGACAAAATATTTCAAAATACAGTGGTACCTCGGGTTACAGACGCTTCAGGTTACAGACTCCGCTAACCCAGAAATAGTACCTCGGGTTAAGAACTTTGCTTCAGGATGAGAACAGAAATCTTGCTCCGGTGGCGCAGTGGCAGCGTGAGGCCCCATTAGCTAAAGTGGTGCTTCAGGTTAAGTACAGTTTCAGGTTAAGAACGGACCTCCGGAACAAATTATGTACTTAACCCGAGGTACCACTGTACTAGGTATTGGGGCAGAAGGGGATAGTTAGACAAATTCCTATGCCCTGTTATTTGCGCCGTGTCATCGCCATATAATAACTTGCTCTGCTATTGCCAGCAGCACTAAATGATGAAAAGCTGTGAGGAACTCTCAATGGGAGGATATCAGCACAGGACAAGGGATAGGTGCTCCCAAAGTATCCACGGGGGGGATTTGCTGAAAGGAACCCCTTTCCTCCTGTGGGGGATGTTCTCAAGCCTCAGTCCTCCTTCAAGCCTGGAAGGAAGATGAAGACAGGGAAGAGCACCACTCAGGGAGGCAACGTTCCCCAGCTTCCATACCAGAGGGTATTGCTTTGACAGACTCAGAAGATGCTGTTTCAGTGCAGCCCCCATGCCATAGGAGCCAATGACTACAGAACCAGAGAGCAGTTTTTTCACAGCACCTACAGCTTCGCATCCCTGTCAGACTTTGTGAGGCCTCTGCATTCTGCTGAGACAACACCTCTCCTCCTGAGAGAATCTTCCACAGTGCGCTATCCGGGGTTCTGAAAGCACTTCTCTTCCCTCTCAAGGCCCTATCTTCTTGGATGTGGCTCTGCCTCTGCTCAGCATGCTTGCGCCCTGAGGCACAGTCTGTGATCGGTTGTGACAGGGATATCCCATAGTTCGAATTCTGCCCATTGGGCAGATTGGATTCAACCCATAGAGGTGTTTTGTTTGTTTTTTAAAGACTGAATGGGCATTTACTTATGAAACCCTCGTTTACTATCTTGTACAGAAGACGGCTGAAAGACATAGAATTGGAAACATGTTAGCGTTTGGTACATCCAAACAAAAATATCTCTGTTGTAAAAAAGCATGTGTGTGATAACTTCAGCTTTGAAATATTACATCCAAAAAATAGCCTTGTCTGGCACAAAAGTGGTACTTGTGATACTGCTTCTGGGCAGTAGATGTTACACGACAGTAACATTCTATTTTTGCCTCTGGAATGAGCAATATTTTAAAACCTGATTGCATTTCATATAGCAAGGTTTTCGTTTTTATACACTGATGATCAACTTTTCATTTAATCATCCAAGAAAAAGCAGTTTCCACTTTTCTTCTGTTACACATCCTTGATTGAATTGAGTTTGTTTATTCTTGTTCTGTGATCATTTGGATCTCTTCTGAAAGTAATCTCAAGTTGAGATGAGAACTTATTCACGCCAGTCAAAAGAGTTTGGGGATCATTCACCAATGTGCACTTGGATGGATTGCCATTAAGACAATGAAACATTCTGCAAGGTGGGTACCCATGATGAAGTCATGCTCTAACACAAAGGCGGGGGGGGGGTTAGCATAGAGAATGAGAGCTCTGGCTGCCGTAAGATGTTGTTCTGAATCTAGATATGCAACCCATAGTTTTAGTTGTGTTTGTTTCTGTTTGCCTTAATATCTTTTAGCTTTTCTATTTTCAGGATGCTTTGAGTTTGCATAATTGTGCTTTAAAAATTATGTTCTGCAGTTTATTTTTATGTAAACCACCATTGGTGTGTTGGTTTGTTTTTTGACAGACAATATAAAAAAAACACCCCTGTAATATATACAATAAATAATATTCTAAAAATCATTGCACTTAAGAGTTGCACAACTAGGATAAAATGTACCTATTTGCAGGGGGGAAGGCATGGGAATAGTTCCCCAAGATGTTCAGAAGCTAATCTGCAAAAATATTCAGTTTTCTCTGGTTCTCTGACTCCTGCATTCCAATTTGTCTTGTTCCTCTTAGTTTTCCTTTGCTGCTAAAAGCCCCATTAAATTTCGGCGCACTCTGTGACTGCAAGAACAGCACGGAATATTCATTCTGAAAAGGATAACTAAAAGAAAGGAAAGCCCGTTGCTGAGGAGTACTTAAAAGGAACTTGCAAGGCTATTAGACAACCCTATTAGACGACCCTAGGAGTTTCCCAAAGGTAGCATTCTGTCAGGACCAACAGCATTTCTACAGAAGACAATGGGAGAAAACCTTCCTTGCCTCAGCCCACTGGGGTTGCCTGCAACAGGGGCTTAGTAAAGGCAGAGATAAGAAAGGACCAGGAAAAGGACAGAAAACACTGACCAGAACTCAAGACATGTTTGAAATAGGTGTGGCAGTCCATGCAGACCTCCTAAAAACCCCTAGAAGAGCAGCAGGTGTGAGCTTGTGGACCCAAGAAGAGAATGGTTGACAAGTGCAGCCATAGGGAAGGAATGAAGAAGGGGGCGTGTAGAAAGTTTTGATGCAGCTCAGTAAGCCACAGGATGCTGAGATGTAGGCAAGAAGACCCTCCAAGAATCTGGAAAGCAGTACCGTTTCAGTTTTCACCCAGAGCGTCAAAGGCTGGTCCTTTTCATTATGCACAGATTTGAAACAATTTCTCCTCTGTGATGTTCCTCCCATCACATCCTCGTAAGCCTATTATTTCCCCCCGAAGGCTTTTCTGAGCCATGCTTCACCATTTGATTGCACACAGCATTTTTAAAAATGGAGAGTGTTTCTTTTCTTCGCCATAAAATGGACCGACTGTTGTATGCCTTCTTTTGAGAGACGAGAGATTCTTCATAGTCAACTCTCCGAGGTGCTGAAGAGACTCACCTACTGGAGGAGAAGGTGGATGGTAAAACAAAGAACTGCAACCCTGGAGCTATCCATGCATTATTCATCCCTTTCCTAGCACTTTTTTGGTGTGCAAAGTGTTTTATACAGTAGTAAGTAGCTCATTCATAAATCATGGCTTGCTACTAGATTTCAATCACACATGTACTTTCTCCTCAGACTGGCTAAGACAGAACAAGAAAACCTAGGGATTTCTAAGGGAATGTGCTCTGAAAAAGCATCAGGCCAACTCTTTTTAATGAAAAAAGAAATATTGGGAACAATGTGGCGGCGATGCAGGGAATGAGCTATAAAGCAGGAATAGAATTGATTAGTAAAAGAGTCTACTTTTTCACCATGAGGCTCAATTTAATTTCTTAGAGTGGTGACGGGAGGGAGGTCTTCTTGGAAAAAGCTCCCATTTGGAGCACAGTTATTCAGTCAATTTATTTCATGCAGAGGAGGGTGTGTGGTCCCCCCCCCCCTGCACACAATCCTTCCAAACAGAGCCTGCATACTCCTTGACAGCCCAGGTTCCATTTCCAAAAAATGCAAATGAAAGCCAGAAACTTATATAGAAATGCTCTTTTTCCATGTCTTTAAAAGATAACGGTGCTCCAGCAGAAGAAATAATCGCCAAAGCCAAAGATAGTAGTATTAAATAGTAACAATAGTTTTTATTTTAAATCTAGTCTTATTTCATTTCGTTTTTAATTTTCTTTATTATATTTTTTTTATCTCATTCTTCCAAAGAGTCTAGTGCGGCATAAATGGCCTTTTATCATCAAAATAACCCTTCAAAGAAAGGTTAGTCTGAAAGATAGCAAATGTGTCATGTGTGACAGCCTTATTGTTTTCATGGGGTTCTCTTATATTTTCTCAACCACCTTGGAATCCATCAATGAGAGAAATGAAAATATTTAAAATGTAAGTCGAAGATGATGATAATCATTATTATTTTATTTATACCCTGCCCATCTGGCTGGGTTTCCCCAGCCACTCTGGGAGGCTTACAACATATCATACAACTGAGGTCCAGTGCCGAGGGCCTTCTGGCGGTTCCCTCACTGCGAGAAGCAAAGTTACAGGGAACCAGGCAGAGGGCCTTCTCGGTGGTGGCGCCCACCCTGCAGAACATGCTCCCTTCAGATGTCAAAGAAATAAACAACTATCTGATGTTTAGAAGACATCTGAAGGCAGCCCTGTTTAGGGAAGTTTTTAATGACTGATGTTTTAATGCATTTTTAATCTCTTGTTGGAAGCTGCCCAGAGTGGCTGAGGAAACCCAGCCAGATGAGCGGGGTATAAGTAATAAATTATTATTATTGTCATCATCATCATCATCAAACAGAATAAAAACATCAATCCTTAAAAACTTCCCTAAACAGGGCTGCCTTCAGATGTCTTCTAAAAGTCAGATAGTTTTTTATTTCCTTGACATCTAAAGGGAGCATGTTCCAAAGGGTGGGAGTCACTACCGAGAAGGCCCTCTGCCTGGTTCCCTGCAACTTCACTTCTTGCAGTGAGGGAACCAGCAGAAGACCCTCAGTGTCTGGGCCGAATGATGGGGGTGCAGATTTTCTTTTGCCATGTTGCAAAGAGGCAGATTGAAGGTGCTGTCCAAAGTGGTAGGAAAGTAATGGCCTACTTTGGATGCAACACTAAGTTTGTTTATTGTAAGTATTTTTATACTACTCTTCAATCATATTCCCAAGGAGGTATAATATGATCTAGCATTAGATGAACAAGAAGAGGAGAGCCTTGTCTTGTCTCTGGTGAAGCAGCAAAGAAGAGGTTGGAACTATCTGCATCAATACTGGAGGAAGCCTTAGCTGTTTTAAACTATGGTTAGTGAACAAGTCAGGACTGAATTCTAGGAAGATGAAGGCTTTCTGGATAGGTGGTTCCTGTGTCCATAAAACAAGCCAACTGCCTGTTCTGGAAGAAGTTGCATTCCCTCTGAAGAAGCAGGTACGTAGCTTGGGGGTACTCCTGAATACGCAAGTGACCTCTGTGGCTAGGAGTGCCTTCTACCAACTCCATCTGGTATGCCAGCTATGGCTGCATCTGGATCAGGAAAGCTTGGGCAGTGTGGTCCATGCAATAGTTATATCAAGGATGGACTACTGTAATGTTTGCTATGTGGAGGTGCCCATGGACCTGACCTGGAAGCTCCAACCAGTGCAGAATGCAGCACCCAGACTGCTGATGAAGGCAGATGGGTGACAGCATCAGGTTCAAGGTCCTTGCATTAATATACAAGGCCCTGAGCAACTTGGGTCCCAGACAACGCAAGGACCACCTGGGCCCTTCTATTCCAGCTCAATCACTGAGATCCTCTGGAAGAGCACTGCTCATTGTTCCCTGGGTATCAGAAGCCCAACTAGCTTTAACTAGAGGTTGGGCACTTAGTGTCACTGGTCCCATGCTGTGGAATACTCTCCCAGCAGAGATAAGGCATGCATCCTTGCTCCTTGGGAGGAATTCAGCAGTACACTAATATCGCAGATACTGATTGAGGGATTTTTAAGTCCTATTCAGCTGTTTAAACTATTTAGATTAGCCAGTCATTTTTATGATTCTTCTGCGTGCTTTCTGTGGATCTTGATGTACAGTACCCTGGTTTCTGTATGAGGGGCAGTCTATAAATGCTTTTCTAAATATAAATAAGTAAAATGAAGCACAGTTAAATATTGGGAGCAGGTTTAACATTGGGAGCACCATCCCCGCCCCCAGAAGAGGTTAGAGGTAATTATAAACTCTGCCTTAAGCTGTTTGCTACTATCTGTATTGCAAAGCATTCTTTCTGCAATGAATGACCAAACAGATAAGTTAACTGCAGTTGGTATCCCACCCTTGCAGTGTTCATCTTTAATCTAACTGTGCCCTCTACTGGCCTGAAAAGAACTCTGAAGAGGGCAGGAACTAACAGCTAAAAAGAAAAATACGTGTGATTATTCCTCCAAACAATGAAATAGCTCTCAAGGACTGTTTAGCATACAATAGGACTCAGAGCTCTACTGACTACTGATTTTTAAAACTCTACAATACCATAAACACTGGTTGCCACTTGAGCTTATTCGTTTTAGCCAATAATTCCCATTCTCTGCCTCCTCAGCAGGAGATTAATTGTGAGTGCCGGCCTCTCCTTGGAACACACTAAATTAAAATGAATGTTCTATATATCTGAACTTACCAATCTGCATTTTAAAAGAGGCGGCTGAGGACCAGTTCAAGAGAGCACTTTAGTGCAGCTTTGAAATGAAACAGTGTCGCTGCAAATCATTGCCTGGTACATTTGACAAATTATTAAGCTCTTTCTTGTCTAGAAATTGCACTTTGCTCTGTTTTTTTTTTTTAATAAATTTTTATTGGTTTTACAACATTTTTAAGAAAAACAAACAAACACAAAAAATGACAAACATACACGAATAGTTTCAAAGATATTTTCATAAACCTCTTTTCTTGGACTTCCCCATACCCCCCCTCTCTGCATCCCAATGTACATATTTGAACTAGCAACTCCCAATTGTTACTTTCTAATCTCTGTCATCTTAGTCCTCTTTTATTGTCTAACCTTGTATCCCTGTACCCTATTGCTTCTGGCAACCACAACATTTTAACATTCATTCAGTTTATAGTAGTCCTTAAGATAGCTTTTAAATTTTTTCCATTCTTCTTCCACCGTCTCTTTTCGTTGGTCACGGATTCTGCCTGTCATCTCAGCCAATGTCATATAGTCCATCACTTTCATCTGCCATTCTTCCAGAGTAGGTAAATCTTGTGTCTTCCAATGCTTTGCGATGAGTATTCTTGCTGCTGTTGTGGCATACATAAAGAAATTTCTATCTTTCTTTGTCACCAATTGGCCGACAATGCCCAAGAGAAAGGCCTCTGGTTTTTTAGGAAATGTACATTTAAGTACCTTTTTCATTTCATTATAGATCATTTCCCAGAAGGCCTTTATCTTCGGGCATGTCCACCAAAGGTGATAGAAAGTACCTTCAGTCTCTTTACACTTCCAACATTTATTATCGGGCAAATGGTAGATTTTTGCCAGTTTGACTGGGGTCATGTACCACCTGTAAACCATTTTCATAATGTTTTCCTTTAAGGCATTACATGCCGTAAATTTGATACCGGTGTTCCATAACCATTCCCAGTCATCTGACATAATGTTGTGTCCAACATCCTGCGCCCACTTAATCATAGCCGATTTAACTGTTTCATCCTGTGTGTTCCATTTCAACAGCAAGTTATACATTCTAGATAAATTCTTAGTATTGGGTTCTAACAATTCGGTCTCTAGTTTTGATTTCTCCACCTGGAAACCGATTTTCCTATCCTGTTTAAAAAATTCCATTATTTGGCGATATTGAAACCAATTTTCTACTTTGTGCTTCAATTTCTCCTGACTTTGTAGTTTAAACTTGTCTCCATCCTGTTCTAAGATTTCCCAATACTTCGGCCATCCGACCTCCATATTGAGTTTCTTCACTGCTTTAGCCTCCACTGGTGACACCCATCTAGGGGTTTTATTTTCCAATAGGTCTTTATATCTTATCCAAACATTAAATAATGCTTTTCTAACAATGTGATTTTTAAAAGTACTGTTAACTTTGTCATACCAAAGATATGCATGCCAACCAAAAGCATTATTGAAACCTTCCAGATCCAAGATGTCCGTGTTCTCGAGGAGCATCCATTCTTTCAGCCAGCAAAAAGCTGCTGCCTCATAGTACAATTTTAGGTCCGGCAGGGCAAAACCCCCTCTTTCTTTAGCGTCCGTCAGTATTTTGAATTTAATTCGGGGCTTTTTGCCCTGCCAGACAAATTTCGAAATGTCTTTGTGCCACCTCTTAAAACATTCCATCTTGTCAAGAATCTGCAAGGTCTGAAACAAAAATAACATTCTAGGCAATACATTCATTTTAATTACTGCAATTCGGCCTAACATTGACAGTTTCAGATTTGACCATATTTCTAAATCTTTTTTAATTTCTGACCAACATTTTTCATAATTGTCCTTATACAAATTGACATTCTTAGGTGTTAAATAAACCCCTAGGTATTTCACCTTCTTGACCACTGTCAAACCTGTTTCCTCCTGAAATTTCTCCTTTTCCATATCTGTTAGGTTTTTCCCTAAAACTTTAGTTTTTTGCTTATTCAACTTAAATCCAGCTACCTGGCCAACTTGTTGTATTATTTCTAAGACCCTTTTCGTACTAGTGTTTGGCTCTTGCAAAGTCAATACTAGGTCATCTGCATACGCTCTTAACTTATAATGTTTAGCTCCGACCTGCACACCTTTGACCTGCTGGTCATTTCTTATCATATTCAGCAACACCTCCAGAACCGAGATGAAAAGTAATGGGGAAATTGGGCACCCCTGTCGTGTTCCTTTTTCTATCTTAAGTTCCTCAGTCACAACATTATTTACAATCAGTTTAGCTTTTTGTTCAGAATATATTGCAGCCATACCATTCTCAAAACCCTGGCCTACCCCCATCCCATGAAGATTCTTCCTCATAAAACTCCAAGAGATGTTATCAAAGGCTTTCTCCGCATCCACAAAGATCAATACTGCTTTAGTGTTTATATTCACCTCCAGCTTTTCCAAGATGTCTATTACATTCCTTACATTGTCTGCTAGGTGTCTTTTAGGGAGAAAGCCTGCTTGGTCTTTATGAATCTTCTCCATCAAAACTCTTTTAAATCTTTTTGCCAAAATGTCTGCAAAAATTTTGTAATCCACATTAAGGAGTGATATTGGGCGGTAGTTCTTGAGTTGGGTCTTTTCAGTCTCTGACTTTGGTATGAGTGAAATATATGCCTCTTTCCACGATTCAGGTGCCCTTTTTCCCTCAAGAATCTCATTACAAACTTCTCTTAGTGGTTGAATCAGCCATTCCTTCAGCGATTTGTAGTATCTAGAAGTCAGTCCATCCGGTCCCGGAGATTTGCCCAGTTGCATATTCTGAATGGCAGCCTCTATCTCTTGTTCTGAGATTCTCTGGTTCAAGTCCATCTTACTTTGCTGAGAGATATTTTGTAATCCATATCTTCCAAGGAATTTGTCTATATCTTCTTCATTTTGCGGGCCTTGGGTGTAGAGTTTTTTGAAGTAACTTAAAAAGCAATTTCTAATTTCATTGGGTTTAGATATGTTCTTTCCATCCACCTCTAGGCTTGTAACTGTATTTAGTTTCTGCCTTTTCTTCAATTGCCATGCCAAAAGTTTGCCACATTTATTTGCTGATTCAAAAGTCTTTTGCTTCATTTGCTTTATCTTCCATTCAATCTCTTGGTTCATCAATTCCATATATTGAGTTTGATATAACTTGATCTCTCTTAAAATGTCCTGAGACTTTGGTTTTGTTCTTAATTTCCTCTCTCCTTCCTTTATCATTTCCAATATCTTCTCTTTTTTCTCATTTTGTTTTTTCCTCTTTATTGAATTTTGTTGAATCAAAAATCCTCTCATAACCGCTTTACTTGCGTCCCAGATCACTCTTTTCTCCACGTCGGTCCTCAAATTTATTTCAAAATAGTCTTTTAGGGTCTTTTGGGCCTTCGTGAGAATCTCCTTATCTCGAAAGAGGGTGTCATTCATTCTCCATCTAAATTGACCAGTTATTGTGGGTTTCATCTCCATCTTCACGGCGTTATGGTCGGAGCAAGTTTTTGGGCAGATTTCCACTTTCTTAATCTTTGGAGCCAGTCCACTAGTAACCCAGATTTGGTCAATTCTGGTCCAGGTCATCATTGCTTGGGAGAAAAAGGTTCCCTCTCTCTCCAGAGGGTTCCTTGTTCTCCAAATGTCTATCAAGTCCATGTTTTCTGTCATTTCGAAAAAAGTCTTAGGGAGTCTCCCTTCTTTAGTGACTGTTAGTCTTTGTGCCTTGTCCATATTAGTGGAGACCACGCCATTCATGTCTCCCATGATTATCATATTGTAATCCAGATAGTCCGTCAAAGTTTCATGAAGTCTCTTAAAGAAGTCAGATTTGCCTTCATTTGGTGCATAAATTCCAACAACTAGAAATTTTTCTCCTTGTACTTGTATCTCCACAGCCAGATATCTCCCTTGTTCATCTTTGAATATCATTTTTGGAGCCCATTTCTCCTTCACATATATTACCACTCCTCTCTTCTTAACTTTGTCTGATGAAATAAATTCTTGTCCTAGCCTTTTATTTGTGAGTAATCTCCTGTGGGCTCTGGTTATGTGAGTTTCTTGTAAACATATCAAGTCCAGTTGTTCTCTGTTCAAAATATGAAATACTTGTCTTCTCTTCAAAGGCCCATTCAGTCCATTACAATTCCAACTAAGGAATTGCAAAGCCATCTTGTTATTTTCTTAAGGCTCCTCCAACAGCTCCAAGTTGTTGCTCTTCTTCTGATGGTGGTGGTTTTTGTCCAAACGAGAGATTCAGGATATCCAGTGCTCTCCTCTGTTCTGCAAGTACGTCCACAGTCCCCTTCTGTAGGTCCTCCTGGTATCTTGCCAAAAATTTGTCTTTATCTTGAATTGTCTTTATTTTCACTTTCTTTGCCTTGTAGTCAAATGACAGTCCTTGTGGGAACTCCCACCTGAAGCGGATAGAATTTTTCTTTAACAAAAGAACCAAGTCCTTGTAGAAGTTTCTTAAATCCAAAATGTATTTTGGTATGTCTTTAAAGATCTGTACAGCTGAATTTCCAATTTGCAAGGCCTTTTCAAAGTGTAGTCCTAAAATTTTATCTCTTTCCTCCTTAGATCTGAGTGTGATCAAACAATCTCTCGGTGTCTTTCTATCTTGCTTTTTACCCAGTCTAAAGGCAGTTGTGATTTTGAATTCGTCTTCCTCAAGGTCCCAGCAATCCGCAAACTCCCGTGTCAAATATTCCACAAGGTTGTCTTTTTCATTCTCCGGAATCAGTCTTAATTTTAAGTTCCTCTCTTTCCTCTGTAACTCCCACAAGGCCAAAGTTGCATCATGCTCATAGACCTTCTTGGCAAGTGGCTCTAATTTCTCCTGCGTCTCTCCAGCAGTGGCTTTGGCCTCTTCGGCAATTTGACGCGTGGTGGCGTTCTCCTCGACCAGTTTGTTTATAGATTCTGTATTCTGGTTTAATCTTGTTGATATTTCTGTTAATTTTTGTGTGTTCTCTGAAGTCTGTTTTGTCAGAGACTCCAGAGTCTGGTTTATCTTAAGCAAAGCTTCTGTCACAGCTTCCATAGAAGCGGCTGCTCCTTTGTCTTGTCCTGTTGTTCCAGCTAATCCGGCTGTTGCGCCTGAGATTGAGCCTCTTTTCTTTGCTTGTTGCAGCTGCAACTGTTGTTGTTGTTGTTGTTGCTTGATCTTGGCTCTTGTAACTATCTCTTCTTGTGGTCCACTCATGTCAAGGTCAATTCCCACGGGATTTATTCTCCCTTGGAAAATTCCACTGTCTTAGGCCGTGCCGGACTTTACTTTATCCTCTAGAGGGAGCAAATCAAAATGGCCATAGAAGGAAGTTTCCAAATACAAGAACAAAGGAGACAGTCCAAGATGTAAAAAGAAAGGAGATTAACACAGTCAAAGTCAATGTTGCTAAAGTCTTATAACTTCCAATTGCCACAGTTGCCCAGTATACTGTTTATACTGTTTCTTCTTATAATATACAAAAGTCAGGCACTGTGGAAACTTTGTATCAAAGTGTCACTTCACAGGGAAAAGTCAGATCAGTGTACTAAAAAGGCAGACCGTTTCAAGCTTTCAAATAGATGAGATAGCAGAGGTTTTTTCCTCCAAATAAATCATGCAGTTGTTAGTCAAATTCACCTCCCCTCTGCCCTGCTTGCTAGAGGGGAGATCAAGGGTCTAAATGTCCGGTTTATATGATCAAAGAGCAGGTCTAAACGGATGCAAGTTTAGAGTTCCGTTGCTTTCACTTTCATGCAGTCGGGGGGAGGCAGACTTCCTTTGTTTAAATCTCCCCGTTTTTAGCCCAATTTCTGAAATTTAAAGGGTCCCGATTGTTTTCCAGCTCTTACTCACGGGAATTCAGTCCAAATTTTCTTTTCAGGAAGGAATCGGCGCTCTCCGCTTATGGCGACGCGGCTTCACTTCGCAGGCTGGGTAGCGACTCTCAGCACCGCGCTCTCTCCCGATGTCGATCCGTAGCCTTTAAAAAGGCTCTTAGAAATTGCACTTTGGGGCAATTGTGATTAGGATGTTTGTAGCCCACAGGCTGTGATGCAAGAAGTGGCCACACCCTTGATACAATGAGAATGACTTTGCTGCTGCTGACTTTGCACTTCCGATTTCAGAGAGGGGCTGGACAGTGCTGGCTAACTGCTATGAAGGAACTGTAGAGACTATGGTGAATAACTTTGCCAAATCAAAACTATATTGCCAACAGACCACCAGCTTTTAAAGGTACAAATCACCTGAATGGGCTCCAGAACCTTAATACGATTACCATTGGCCATAGACAACCATACTTCTTCCCCAGCATGCCTTGTCTGTTTAGCTTGCAAGCCCGACTGCAGAACCTGTCTCTCTCTGTCACTGATGGGAGCCAACTCAGGGGACCATAACTCAGAAGAGTGGCATAAAAACTCAGCAAATGAATTAAAACATTTATAAGCGCATACACACACTAGGAGGGGATGCGGGTGGCACTGTGGGTTAAACCACAGAGCCTAGGACTTGCCGATCAGAAGGTTGGCGGTTCAAATCCCTGCGACGGGGTGAGCTCCCGTTGCTCGGTCACAGCTCCTGCTAACCTAGCAGTTCGAAAGCATGTCAAGTGCAAGTAGATAAATAGGTACCCTCTGGCGGGAAGGTAAACGGCATTTCCGTGCGCTGCTCTGGTTCACCAGAAGCGGCTTAGTCATGCAGGCCACATGACCCAGAAGCTGACTGCAGACAAACGCCGGCTCCCTCGGCCTATAGAGCGAGATGAGCGCCACAACCCCAGAGTCGGTCACGACTGGACCTGATGGCTTTACACACACACAAAGTAGAACATCCACCCTCAGTAGACCCTGACACAATAGCCAATTAGTTGGAACAAAAAAGTATTTACCTACTGACAAAAAGTATAGCAGAGAGGAGGCCAGCTTAGCCTCATACTAGAATGAGTTCCACAATCTGGCAGCAGCCACCAAGAACTCCCTATCTTGCATCCTGACCAAATGTGCTTGTGAGGTGGTAGGGCCAAGAGAAAGGTCTCCCCAGAAGATCTCAAAGCCCAGGCAGGCTCATAGAGAAGAGAAGACGAGTTTGGATTTGATATCCTACTTTATCGCTACCCTAAGGAGTCTCAAAGCGGCTAACAATCTCCTTTCCCTTCCTCCCCCACAACAAACACTCTGTGAGGTGAGTGAGGCTGAGAGACTTCAGAGAAGTGTGACTAGCCCAAGGTCACCCAGCAGCTGCATGTGGAAGAGCGAGGAATCGAACCCGGTTCACCAGATTACTAGTCCACTGCTCTTAACCACTAAACCACACTGGCATAGTCCTTCAGGTAGCCTGGACTCAAGCCATACAATAAGATAAATGCTTCTGTGTTTATACCAAGTAGATGGTGTTCATGGTTTCTAGTCTCACTGTTATCTCCTCTAGTTAATTGAAAAGCCGTGCAAGAAAGCAAAGTCTCACGTCAGTCAAAGAAAAAGTGGTGCGTACATATATCCCTTTGTGACAACCTAAGTACTTTTGCAAAAGCTAGAAATGAGGCATTAAGGACAGCAAAACACAGATTATTCACCCGCCGATGTAAAGAACTAGAATTAGCAGCAGGAGGACACCACATAAGCTTTCCACTAAAACCTTACAATGCAAAGCAAGCGTCATTACAGCAAACCTAAGAAACATCTAAGCACTTTAATTATAAGGCTGACATGAGTAGTCATTTGTATCCATTCACAGAAAGGAGTTTTTAGGAAAATTATAAGTCTCGGAATAAGTCTCAGGAAGTCAGAGGCAAATTAGAAATTTTGTATGACACAGGGGGGCTCACCTCTTCTTCTTTAATAATTCATTTTGTTCTAGGATTTGAGGCTCAGTTATTTCAACACAAAAGTGGTTGGAGGGGTTGTTACAGCTGCCTATGCTTACTTCTATGGGTACAGTGCAAGGATATGGAGTCTGGAAAAAGCCACTGAAATAGCAAATGGAACATTGGCTGCAGGTGGGGGCAATGAACAACAACTGTTCTAGCCAACTTTGTACAGTGAGATCTGTGGAAAGGGAACAGTTATGGGGAGCAATTCAGGATAGCCTCTCAGGATGGTCTGCATGCAGCATGTTAAGGACTAAACCAGGACATTTCTAATTAAAGGATCTCAGATATCAGGGATGGAACAGATGAACCGTATGAAAAAGATCTCAACCTAAGACCTTGGAGAGTTGCTGCCAAATCAGAGCAGACATTACTGGGCTGGATGTCTGACAGTAGGCATGACAGCTGCAGCTCTTGGGAATCACGTCCCTACAAACTCAAATTCAGAACAGGCAAAAAGTATTTCTCCTTCTTCACACAGTGCATAGTTAAATCATGGAATTTGCTATCACAAGATGTAGTAATGGCCACCAACTTGCGAGGCTTAAAAGGAGGACTAGACAAATACATGGAATCAGGTTATCAACAGCTACTTGCTGACAGTACATTACCTGCAGCATCAGAGATAGTATGTCTATGAAAACCAACTGCTAGGAGTCATAAGTGGGGAGTGTACTATTGCACTCATGTCCTGCCTGTGGGCATCTGGTTGTTATCTGTGAGTACTGAATGTTTGATTAGGGGTCTTTGGCCTAATACAGCAGGCTCTTTATGTAAAATCATATCCTATGCCTGTGCTCTTTTTATTGTATTAATCAGTAGTGATAAACCTAAACCCCCTATTTTATGTTGTTATCTCAATGTATATTATGCTATGGCCACACGGCTAATGCAATAAATAAAAAATAAAATAAAACCTAAACTCCAGGGAAGCCTCAAGATCCCATCACTGGCTCTACTCCACTTGCCTAAAATATATATATTGCAGTCTTAGCTATTTCAGCTTATGCTCTCTCTTGCACCAGGTTGCCAGACAAGGTAATTTTAAGCCACAAAATCGATTACACGGAAAGTCCCTAATGGAAAATTCCTAAAATTATCACCTGTTGATTTCTCCTTATAGGACTCCCTTCATTTCTCCTTTTGTTTCCCTGCAGCACATATCAAAATGTTATTGGGAGAGCTGAGGTTATCCTTCATTTTTTCATCCCTCAGTCCTTTCCTATCAGTAAACAGTGCAATTACAGCAAGTGGCTCCAATTTACTTGGGAGAACCAGTACAGGGACATAGAAAGCCTTGCCTCTTCAACCTACTCTTTCCTTGCAGGTGGCAGTTAGAAACACATGCACCTGGATTCCCCCTGTCTCAAAGAGCAAATGACAGCTTTGGATTTATTTTTTTATTTTTTGCAAGCAATGAGGCACCGTCTACTACACAAACAAGCTGGCTCCTCTTGTGTGGGTGTTCCGGTCTACTATTACCACCTGCCAATTAGCCACTACCATACCTGGGGAAATAAGTATTTGAAGGCACCCTCATATAGCCAACCAGAGGCCAGATCAGAGGGCAAGGAGGGACTTTAGTGTGCCATGTTGCGCCTGCTGACATCAGCAGCATCACAGGTGCTATATTTAGATTCCTTTGAATCTAAATATAGATCTCCTTGGTCTCCTGCAAGAGCACTGAGAATTCTGCTGCTCCCATTTCCCCACAACTAAGAAGGTGGGGGGGGGGAATCCTCTATAGTTTTTTAAAGGAACAATGCACCAGCTCCATCTACAGCTTCTCTCTGACTTACTAGAACTAGTGTCAGAGTTCAGCAGAGTCTGCACTTTTTCCCACCCTCTCAACTTGCAGAAATCCAATTTCACAGACAGTACAGAAGTCCATAATTTCCATCAGTACATAACCTCTGTCAGAGTAAATGCAGACTGCACTGCATAACAGACAGGTGCCTACACAGTTCAACATGAATCTGCCAGTTCCGCAGAAAAAAAGGCTCACAGGGGCACACTAGAGACTTTTGAAATTGATTAGATTCCCACCTATGGGGAATAAATGCTAATTTTCCATCAAAAAGACACAAACACATTCACTCTGCAACATATTACCTTGACAGTTTTATCCATAGATGCAGAGAGCAACATGTGGCTCCACTTCTGCACAGGGCACCACTGGACCACATTAACTGGACCGCTGTGATCAGACATCTGAAATACCAGGTTCCTAGGAATTTCAGTTATCCCATACTTAGAACCTATGTATGGCATAATATACTGAGAAGTACTAAAGGGCATCTGTTCTCCTGCTGTATCAGGTTTGGCTGCACAACTTGTGCTCTGGCCACTGTCTTCAGCTTCACAAAGAAGTGGATTTTTTTCCTGCCGCAGTCTTTTAGGGATATATGGTCTCAGCCCTTGTATAGTATCTTCGCTGTAATCACAGGGCCTCTTCTGAGAGCAACTCTCATTTGCAGAAAATAGTCTAGGTGTATCAGGCTGTATTTTCTTAAGAAGTGTGGTTGCCATATAGTTTTTATTAGGTTTTAGGTGCCGGAGAAGAGTATCTTCATGAAACATGTTACTCCTGGAACTGTCAATGTATTCCACAGGTTGGAATGTGCTATCGGAAATTTTGACTGTCCCATCACAAGGCTGAGCAGCAGTCATAGCAGAATTTGTAACATTTATTCCACTGGCAGTGGCATCTTCAGATTTCCCATCCTCTGTCTCAGAGTCTGAATCTTCGTAAGCAACAAGTGAGGGATTCATCAAGTCGGCTGCAACAGAATCCTCTAAATTTTCCCTTTAGATCTTCATAAACAGTGAAAAGCTTCTGCGACGAAAATCTACAAATTTAAGGAAAGTCACTTTAAAGAACTCATTTTTCAGTCAAAGAAACATAGCATACTTTCATACTTACAAACATTACACCAGGGTGGTTTGTGACCCTCCACAGAGTAACCGTTACTATGTTCATAATTAAATATTTAATTAAGTTAACACATTCCAGTTTACATTAACAGCCTGAAAATAACCTGGTATACCATGGCCATCCCAAGACAATTCCAGTAATTTGAATATTTTTACTCAAAAAAAAAAAAAACTGCAAACATTTAATGAGAAAGTACTGAATCAGAGAGCCAGCTAGCTTTAGTGTTCGAATGGCTTGTCTCAGCAGCAAACCTGTATCATATTTGGTTTTTTGAAAAAAGCAAGCGTAAGGACCAACCATCACTGGAAAATAATAAAACAGATGGATAAATAAAAAAATAAATAAAACAGATGCATTTAATTGACTCTTTGCTCAATGAATTGGCAGTGGACTCAAGACTATGTGTGATCATTTGTTTTTTATCATTAATAATGTATCAATTATGAACAGATAAATGACTGGAGAATGTGGTGCTGCTAAAATTAGCCCAGCACCTTGCTGCAGCACGTTATTATTTTTTACAGCTGAACCTTTCAAGGGCAGCTCTTAACAATTCCATACATAAACACTGAATGAAACTGAATTATGACAAGAAATATGTATCTGTTGGAAGCCAGGGACACTTTTTTTAAAAAAACAAAACTGCAAAAGAGCAGCATCCAAGGGTCAAAAAACCACTTCTGCGGAACTGGCACATTCTCTAAAATGTTGTGGAAAGCACACGTTTTCCTGTTACCTAAGCGACTGTAGATAATTTTGTTATCAATATGCCAACACCATGAAGGAGGAAAACTTGAGTATGGCATGCAAATACCTTTCCCCTACCCGACCCCGGAATGTATAAAACTAACAGAATTGTTAGATCTATATCAAAACCTGTGTTTGCCAGTAGACCCCCCAAAACAGAAACAAACATACATACACTTTGGGGGAGGGGACTGTGCGCCTGTATTACAAGATAGCCATACAGGAAGGCTTTCTACAACTATATTAAGCTTAGCTACAGTAACAAGAGTTGTGAAACAGGGGCGCTTTGAGCACGTACTTTGCATTAAAAACCTCCTTTCCCCCGCTTCAAAGTGCCACGCGAAGCAGCTCCGCCTGTACTGCCTGCAGCCAACGTCTGCCAAGAAGGGACCCGGACCTGTTTCCATGCACGGGGGGACCCCTTTCACGGCAACACCGCCCTCACGCAGCCTCCCTCCGCGCTGCTTGCCGCTCGGCTTCGCAGCGTGGGCAGGTGCCTCCCGCTGAAACGGTTCCCCCAGGAAACTCGACCCGGCGTCGAACGGTCCGGGGCCCCCCGGTACCCCCTTCACCGACGTCCTTCGTTCTGTGTTTTTGTTTGTTTGCTCGCCCGCTTCGGCTTACGGCGCGGCTCTCACCGAAGACCTCGCCTCCTCCCTTCCGCAGTTCTGGGCATGGGCCTAGCTGTCCTCTCTCGCTCCTCTTCACCGGTGGTTCCGGGCTCAGGTGCGTGTTTCCCGCCCGGACGGCGATGAGCGACGCACTTGGCTGATGCAAAGGGGAATCGCGGCTTCTTCCAGAGGCGCTGAGAGAAGCGGCTGTCTCCTGAGGCAGGTGAGGAGCTGGGGGGGGGGGAGAGGCGAGTAGTCGGGGGAGAGGCGCCCCTGCAGCCCACCCTTTGAGCGGGGGAAGAAGACCGTGGGGGTCCGACCCGTCGCCCAACTGACTCATTATTCTCTCATGTAGCTTCCCCCCCCCCCAAAAAAAAAGACAGGGCCACCCCAAGGCATTGCTCAGGGCCCCACTCTCTTGCCCCCCCCCAAAAAAAATTAAAGGAAAAAAAACCTGGATGTACATTTCCAAAATATAAGACTATAAAAATAAAACAAAACCTACATACAGCAATAGTGATTTGTGTTGTGTACATAGGTGTCAACGTTTTCCTTTTTTTAAGGGAAATTCCGAATAGGATTCCTCGCAAGAAAAGGGAAAAGTTGACAGCTATGGTTGTGTAGGCTCCTATTCGTTATGTGCAAATGGCTTTAGATATCTGTTAGGTCCGACAGCTGGACTTATAAAAGGCCCCATCAAACCTAATAATAATAATAATAATATTTTTTATTTATACCCCGCCCTCCCCAGCTCAGGCCGGCTAACAAGCAATAATAAAAACAAGTTGAATGAATACAACTTAAAAACAAGATTAAAATACAACATTAAATACAACATTAAAATATTGAAACATTAAAATATTAAATTGCAACCTAGGGCCTCATCAAACCTAAACCCGGCCCTGCCTGAGGCAGACCCCCTCCAAATGCCGACACACACACCTCTCCCCACCAGGGAAGAAGGGGTGAGGGAAGAACTACATCAGGAGCAAGCGGGGGGGGGAGATCTACATCTGGATCTGCTCCCCCACTGGATCTTGCAGCCTGAGGCAGTTGCCTCACCTTGTCTCCTTTTTTAATTTTTTTATTTGCATTTTTAATACAGAGACAGAAAAGAAAAACAGCACATCCCACATTCCCTTCCCTCCACTTTAAGTACAACTTTCATACCAATCTGGACTTACAGCTCAATACCTGGTGACTTCACTTCCACCCTTTTCCTGGTTTCTTTATTTTTCCTATTAAATCGCATATTCCAAATTTCTAATCTTCTAATTCCTTCCTCTGTTGATTTGTATTAGCTCCTATTCTGCGGGATTTACTGAAGATCTGCTAGGTTATTTACTTGTTTATACCGGATCCTAAAATATTCAATAAACATTTTCCAATCCTTCTTATCATCCTTTTCTCTTATCCTATTCGTTATACCTGCCAATTCAGCATATTCAAGCGTTTTAAACTGCCACTCTTCCTTAGTGGGTACCATATTTGTTCTCCACCTTTGTTCTAATAAGGTTTGTGCTAATAAGGTTCTAGCCACAGTGTTGGCGTATAATAATAAATTCTTTTGTTTTTTAGGGATTTCTGTTGTTACCATTCCCAAAAAGAATGCCTCCAGCTTTTGGGGGAAGATTTTTTTGAATATATTTTTTAATTCATTGTAAATTACTTACCAGATTTCCCTGATTACAGGACCACCACATGTGGAAAAAGGATCCCTCTACTTCATTCCCTCCCCACCCCAACACCTGTGAGAAACCCACAGAAGCAAACACAGTGGCCCTCTGCCCCATTCACCGATTCCCAGCAACAGATATTCAGTGTTTAGGTCTTGTGGCAATCCCCTTTGGCAGTCCTCAGTCATTGCTAATTACAGGGGTTTTTTTCCCCAGCTGGAACTCACCAGAACTAAGTTCTGGCACCTCTCAGTTGGGCACCATTGCTGTTGTAAGAGAACAAGGGAAGCGTTTTTGGTGAGTTCCAGCGTCTCTTTTTTTTAGAAAAGTAGGACCGGCTATATCTTGAAGGAACAAATGCCATAGTTCAGCAGTGTTCCCTGTGTGGGAAAGGTACTATAAAGCCTTTAACATCTTGGGATCTGTTTAGCTGACTACGAGATCTCCTCACCCCATATGTGCCCACTCAACCACTTCCATCGACAGAATTGGCACTTTTACAGGTGCCACATAATACCTGCACTGCATCTGTAAGAACTCTGTCGTTTAGTGTGGCGGCACCAGCATCATTGAATTCCCTGCCTATTGATATCAGGCAGGTGTCTTCACTATATTACTTTCGGTGCCTGCTGAAGATGTTTCTTATTTAGGCAAGCCTACTCAGATGTTTGGGACGCAGGTGGCGCTGTGGTCTAAACCACTGAGCCTCTTGGGCTTGCCGATCAGAAGGTCGGCGGTTCAAATCCCCGCGACGGGGTGAGCTCCCATTGCTTGGTCCCAGCTCCTGCCAACCTAGCAGTTCGAAAGCATGCCAAAAAAGTGTAAGTAGATAAATAGGTACTGCTCCGGCGGGAAGGTAAAATGCCGTTTCCGTGCGCTGCTCTGGTTTGCCAGAAGCAGCTTAGTCTTGCTGGCCACATGACCCGGAAGCTGTCTGCGGACAAACGCCGGCTCCCTCAGCCTATAGAGCGAGATGAGCGCACAACTCCAGAGTCGTCCACGACTGGACCTAACGGTCAGGGGTACCTTTACTCAGATGTTTAGAAAGTTTTTAGGAGTTTTAATTTGTTTTGGTCTATTCTATTGTAGTTTTAACTTCCTCGGTGTTTTAAATTATGGTTGTAAGTCTTTAGTGAAAATTTCTTGTACAAGCTGCTTTGAGGTTTTTTCTGCAATCAAGCAGTATATAATTTTAATTGAAAAAAATTTTAATGAAAAAAATAATTTTTGATTGTCCTGAATATTCCAACATTCACTGAGTGGCCTCAGATTCTGCTATTATGAGAGACAGAGAGAAATCAACCAATCAATCACGTCTCCCTATCCTCTTCCTACGCACCATGTGTAATCTTATATACCTCTATCATGCCCCAAATGTAGCATTTCCTCATGGGGGAATTTCTTGTTTGGAGTCCCTTTCTGAAGGAAAGAAGACTGGTGTGTCTGGAATATCTTGAGGGGGCATGAGCTCTGCTTCCACTTCCACTTCCACTATCACCACTTACTTTGCCGAATGGCAAACATTGTATGTGACCTTTTTGTCCACCCTGAGACCGGGCACTTAGTTTATTAGATCACCTTAACCAAAATATGACGATACTTAGCATTTGTATAGTCCTTGCCAGTGTTTTAAAAACACTTTACATCCTTGAAGTTCACATGTACTATCATCCTTATACCAACACTGCAAGGTACCGTAAGTCATCATTATTATACCTCTGCTACAGCAGAGGGGGAACTGAGACAGAGATAAGAGTGGCTGGCCTAAGGTCACCTGGTGAGTTTTTGGCAGAGGCAAAATTCATACCAGAGGCTTCACAATTCATAACCATTATTCAGCGTTTGGATTTGGTCTCCCCTTACATCTTTTAAGAAAGGCTTTTTTTTTTTATTTAAGAAAGCTGTTCACCCAGGAGAGGGGGCAGAAGGAGTTGCAGGTGGATTTGGAAAACATAGGAAGCTTCCTTACACAAGGTCAGACTTTTGTTCATCTAGCTCAGCAGTTTCCCAGGGTCTTTGGCAAAGATCTTTCCTGTCAGCTGCTATTTGATCCCTCTTTTAAAGGCAATGTGGAGTATTGAAACTGGGACTTTCTGCCTACATAGCATGCCCTGGATTAATAAGCTACAGTCTCTATCCATGCTCCCTAGTGGTCACATCTCCTGTAGCCAGGCTAGCAAAGAGACTTCTTTCTGAGATCCTGGAAAGCTGCTGCAATTCAGAGGAAACCAGTGAATCACTGGTCTGTCATGGCATCTCATGGCGGTTGTCTCTCCGGGCCCTATTCCAAAAAGTGGGGTAATCCAATTGAGAAATAGCTTTGCTTACAAGGCTGACTCTGAACTTGTGAGTTGAGCAGGCTGAGAGTCATCAGCATTGTCCCAATTAGGGTTTGCAGCATTCCACGCACAGGTCTTTTTAAGGCATGTATATGTCATACAGACTTTCCATGATTATTAAAGGAATTAATAACATGCACCTAGCAATCATGTCTGTCAAAAAGAGCTGCCTTTGCAGACTAAGCTGTCAACCCCAAAATCTTGGGTTCAAAGTTTGCCTCTTCCACAGAATATGTTAATATTGATCTACTGAGATAACGTAATATAAGTGCTTTGAACTGAGTGCTAATAGTTCCAAGCCTTCTTACTATTCACCAGACAGTGCTACAAGCTATTTTTTAAAAAAAGTTATTACTATTTATTGCTATATTTATATAGCTACCCATCAGCACATGTTCCTGGTACCATTTACAGGGCACAGAGTAAACTGCAATATTAAAACACAAGATAATAATTTAAAGCATTAATAAAATGTAACATAAAACGTTCATTTTTTGGCAGAGACCTCCCGCCAAAATGCAGTCATTTAGCAGACCAATAAGATAAAACACAGAGTGTACAATAAGAGCCCGAATTGAGAGCTGTGAGCAATCATACCTCGGGTTACAGACGCTTCAGGTTGCATTTTTTCAGGTTGCGGACCGCCAAAACCCGGAAGTACTGGAACAGGTTACTTCCGGGTTTTGGGGGTCGCGGAAGCACTAAATTGCGCTTTGCGCATGCGCAGATGTGCCGAATCACAACCCCACATGCACAGATGCGCTGCTGCGGATTGCAGACACTGCGGGTTGTGAACGTGTATCCCACACGAATCATGTTCGCAAGCCGAGCTTCCACTGTATACTTAGACACTTGGAAGAAGGCTGAACTGCTTGCTGTTTTCTGACAGAACATTGTTAGTGATTGAAGTTGCCTCCCAGTCACCTCTCAACTTCCCCCTGCCCTCCAAACAAACATTTGAAGGGGCACTGTGGCTGACAATCTGCATGAGTGTGTTACTGCTCTGGTTTTCACATTTCCTACCTTCTGGGAGGCCTTTCAACAACTATCTCCCTGATAAGGAATGTTGTACACAACTTGCATATTTGCCATGGAACCTCTGTGTCTTGCAGAGGGTTTGGGAAGTTATCTTAGGGTTCACATATAACAGCTGGGCTTATGGACTCACATAAATTGAGAATATGCCCTAGAATACTCCCAATATGCACTTTATTGCACATTGCAGGTGGTGGAAACTGGGAGGGAAGCTGTCTTGCAGAAAAGCTTGACAACCATTATTGATTTTCAGATTGAGGAGGCTCTGGTAAGCTTCCAAGGAATTCCAGGGCTCCTGGGTACATTGCCTGAAAATCTGTATTCTTTTGCTTCATTCTGAAAGATTGGGGCATTTTTGCTTATGCTAGTGATTTAACAATACACTGTTAATCATACACTTTGACACGTTAATATTTATTGATATTGTAATGGAGTGAGCAAAGAACATTAATGTAAATCTTCTTATATATTATAACAGAGGTCGTCAAACTAAGGCCTGCGGGCTAGATTCGGCCCACCGGGCTCGTTAATCCAGCCCGCGAACCTTGTGGACCCTGCCACCCGCTCAGTAAGTCCCTGTGCTAAACAGGCACAGCACAGAGGCCTCACCGCACGGAGACTGACTTATGTGATGTGGCATGACTTTTGATTGGCTGCAGGAAGCTCCTGCAGCCAATCAGAAGCCGCAGATGCCTCTGGGCGCCGCCCCTTCCTTCCTGCTGAGGCGGCCAAGCAGGAGGAAGCGGTGGCACCCAGAGGCTGCCCAGGCCAGCAGCATCTGGGTACTGCCCCTTCCTTCCCGCTAAGGTGGCCAAGCGGAAGTAAGCGGCATCGGCGTGAAAGCTGCCTCCACCGCCCAGGCCAACAGCATGGGCTCTGTGCCCTGCCGAGACAGAGGACACCAACACTGCCGAAGACGAGGCGTGGGTGGCATAGGCAGGGGGCTTTTGGGGAGGGGAGGTGCTTTCAGGCGGCGGTGGGTCCGGCCCCCCACAAGATCTGAGGGACAGTGGATTGGCCCCCTCCTGAAAAAGTTTGCCAACCCCTGTATTATAACCTTAAAAGGGCAATTAAAATGCAGTGTTCCCTTGTGTTATACAGAGAAGGCAGGGATACTGTCCTGTTTAAGCAGGAGCCAGCGAAAGTGAGCACCTGTGGGGTTTTAATACTTCCTTAACTGATAGGCTTTCTGCCTTCTGGGGTCTAAAGTTTGCATTTGTGTGAGCACTTCAGGAATGGAACAACCTGCTCACACAAATGCATAGAGCTTACCAGAGTTTCCATCAGTTTTTGGGAGCTCATCTGAAAAACAAACTGAAGGTTGAAAATTGTAAATATACCCTGTCTTTTCCTCATTTCAAAAGCAGACATTGTGTAAGTAAGTTTGCCATTTCACTTATTTGTTGAATAAGTAAAATGCATTAAAAATGATTGGCAGAAAATTTCTAAGAAAAATTGAGACTGAAATTAGATCCCATGGGAATAGATTTTTTGAGTGAAGATGTGGAGATGGAAGAGTTATTACATGCAATTTTTTGCTTAAGCGTAATTGACTAAGGCAAAGCATTTGGCATCGTAATAATGGCGTGTAGATGAGTGGAATAGAATTCTCAAAGCATACTATGAAACCCTGTTTTTTAAATGTTGAGGAAAAAGTAGCAATGATACACCTAGCCACAGAGCTAGGCAGAAGTGTAATTAATATATCTAAAGCAGATATTCATTTCCCAAGTCAAGTTCCAGGAATAACGGTTTACTCAGCAAGTTAAAACAGTGATTGGCTTTAGTTTGATGCATTGTATGGTGTATTTGTTCCAGAAGTGATATTTGAGATGCAATCAAGCAAATGGAGGAGTATTGCAGTGAAAAGGGATATTGCTGTATTGGGATTTAAGGAAATTGGAGAATTGTGGAGAAATTGCTGAAAATTCAAGGCTGTGAAAGGATATGCTTACACACTGGGACATGTGGCTTCCTTTTGAAGGCTACAACAGCACTTTGGAAGTAAGCCCCATGAAAATTGTGGGACTTAACTTCCAAGTCTGTTCCATTCTGGCTTCATGCCTGACCATGGCACTGAAACCACCTTGGTTGAAGACATTTGTCAGGAGAGAGATAGAGGAGTATGAACCTGCTCATTCTCCTTGATCCCTTGCAGCTTTTAATATTGTTGATCATGGTGTTCTTCTGGAGCATCTCTAGGATATGGAGATGGGGAGTACTGTGGTTCAACAGTTCCTCTTCTGTCTCCAGACCTGTTTCCAGAAAGTAGCTTGGGAAGCCACTGTTCAGCATCGTGAGAGCTGTTCTGTGGGGTCCCGCAGGGTTCCACCTTGTTCCCCATGCTATTTAACATCTATAGGAAGCCTTTGGGAGCTGCCATTGGAATGAAGTGTCATCAATATTTGGATGACACCCAACTCTACCTCTCTGTTCCATCTGAATCTGGAGAGGCAGATGCAGTGTTAGAGTGGTGCTTGCACGCAGTGATGTGTTGGATAGGGGCCAAGAAATTGAAGCTGAATTCTGAAAAGACAGAGATGATATGTGTCCCCAGTTTTCATGTACAGGAGGTGGGGAGACAACCTTCCTGGATGGCACTGCACTCCCCTGGAAGGAGCAGGTCCACACCTTGGGGGTGCTGTCACTAGAGGCTCAGGTGGCCTCGGTGGCTAGGCATGCCTTTTCCCAGCTACAGCACCTGCTCGACGCAAATAATGCAAACACTGTATTCTGGTAACTTCCAGGTTGAAATAGTGCAATGCCCTCTACGTGGGGCTGCTCTTGAAGCTGACTTGGAAACCTCAGCTGGTCCAAAACACAGTAGCCAGATTACTGACTAGGGTTCCATGTAGATCACATTAAGCGCTGTTTTAAAACAGCTGCATTTGTTGCGAGTTCGTTTTCTGAGCCCAGTTCAAGGTGGGCAAAGTAGTGTTTAAAGCCCCTAACAACTTAGGCTTGAAATATTTGAAAGACCATCTCCTTCCCTACAGAACTTCTCTGGTGCTAAGAATGGCAGAGGAGTCTCTCTTGGTGGTTCTGTTGCCCTCAAAGGGGTGGCCAAGGAGAGGGCATTCATTCTCTATGGCAGGCATAGGCAACCTTTGGCCCTCCAGATGTTTTGGCCTACAACTCCCATGATCCCTAGCCAACAGGACCTGTGGTCAGGGATGATGGGAATTGTAGTCCAAAACATCTGGAGGGCCGAAGGTTGCCTATGCCTGCTCTATGGCAGCCCCTAAATTGCAAAACTTCCTCCCCACCTAGGAGGGTCTGGCAACTTTATTAAACAGCTTTGAGCGAATGCTGAAAGCACACCTCTTTACCCTGGCCTTTGACACCTGAGATGTATCTTTTCAAAACCCACCCTTTTTGTGAGTACATATATTAATTTAAAGTTTTAAAACTGTTTTTAATGTACTTTAAATTGTTGTGGCCCACTCTGGGACCTTACAGTGAAGAGCAGCAGAATGATAATGCACATATAGGAGTGAGCTGTTTAAGTGCTAAATGATGCCCAGAGTAGTGTCAGATCAAAAAGATGGGAGGAAGGCTAAGGAACCTTTGCCCTTGATGACAAACACGTTTGTAAACTGGCTTGGCTTGAGCAAGCTTCTCTGTAAATGCCATGCCTAGTTGCTTCAGGAAGGCCTCTGACTTTGATTTTGGAATGAGGTTTGTTTTCCTGTAATAAAGCTCTGTTGGGCTACCAGGTGGATGCTAAATATTAAATCGATGTATTCATGTACAGTATTCTTAGATTTAAAAATACATGTGTTTGAAAAACTTGAATCCTATTTTGTGTGTTTGCACATAAAAAATAATGCTTGACCTATGCAATATTTATAAAACTAGCTACCAAAGATTAAAGCATACATGGTCTTTTATCTTCTAGACTCCTCCAGGCTGTTTTGAAGTTTCTGGATAAAAAGAAGCTGCAATTTGCACTTTAAACTATAAACAGAAAAGATCCTTCACACTCCTGAAAATGGCAGACCTTCAGAATTGTGACTTTTGCTCTCTTAATCCACTTGAACTGTTTGAACAAGTGACTGCACAAGGAGAAAAAGTCAGATCGCTAAAAGCTGAGAAAGCACCAAAGGTAAAATTGTAGTTCATTAACCGAACTCTTAGCAATATTAGTTTTCCAGTTAGAATTTTATTTTAGTAGAATCTAGTTATGCAATTTTCTCATTCGTTTCTCAGCCTTTTAATAGAACTGAATTTCTACATCTCCTAGCTCCTTTAAAAGGGGGTGGGTGTTGTTGTTTTTTGAAAAAAGGTAGCTATCTCACAAAAACAGTAATTTCTAAGTTCCTTGGTTGGGAATTTTAATATATAAGGGATTGATCTAGAATGTCCCTTCCAGAAGCAGAAGAGCTCCTTCTGGTCGGTGAAAGGATTGAGATCCAGTGGGCATGCCTACTGGAGGAAAACGGGGAGAGGCTTTTTGCCTCAGTTCCCCCTTCTGCCTCCTGCATTACCCCCATACTGTCCTTCAACCCTCTGGAACACTTTTCAGACTGCAAGGGGAAGGTGGGCTTGGCAAAAATATATTCTCTTCCCACCTACTCTTTTTGCCAGCGGGAGTGTCCTGTGTCTGAGTCCAAAATCATTTAAAATTGCCTTCTGAATCCAACAAGGGGTCTCTCTAGTCCAGAATCTTATTTTCTAAGGTGCTTATCCAGATATATTGGGATACAGTGCAGTAGTCCTGCCATGCTGTTTCCACCCCAGCCCTACATGTCCAGCAGTAAAAGCTCTGAATCAGGATGTTTCCTTTGACTCCTCATGGCTAATGTCCATTAATAAGCCCACCTTCTATGAACGTGCCTGGTGTGTTTTTTTTATAAAACTTGTTGTTTGTGGCCCATGTTTTAGTAATGTATTTGATAGGCTAATTAGTTACCTGGTTGTATTTTCAGGGCATTTTAGATTAGCGATAGGTTAGAGACATGGGTAAGAATGCAGTTGAGTGTTGAACAAAGGGCTAAGCCAATGGGAAACAGTGGAAAAGATGAGTTTTCAGGTGGGATTTGATAGCAGCAGATAGGGGTGGTTAGGGTAAGTCTGTAAAGGAAATATTAGCTTCTCTGCACATTTAAGAACTCTTTCAAGTCCTACAGAGCCCCTACAAGGTAAGTAAATATTTGTATTAGTTTTGCAAGTGGAAAAGTGAAATGGAGACCTTGAGTGACGTTGCTCAAGGTTAGACAAGCAGGTCATTTGGTTTGTTTACATGGAGTTTGAAGAGCCAGCTGCTTCATCTCTCTGCCCCATCCACTTTCGTCTTCAACCTGTTATTCATTCTCTCATTCATATATATATTTGTATGTATGTATGTATGTATGTATGTATGTATATACACACACAAAACACACACACACGATTTCATGCATATAGAACATTTCCTATTCTGTATAATGTAGCTGCAAGGCCACAGCTTTCTGCATTTTATTAACCTGAACACTGCCTTGTGTGTGTTTTCTTCTTTCACCCCAGGATGAAATTGACACAGCAGTTAAGTTGTTACTGTCATTAAAACTGAGCTATAAAACAGCGACAGGTGAGGAATATAAACCAGGTTCCCCTCCAACAGACTTCACTCCAGTCAGTAATGGTCCAGGAGACACAGAAGATAATGATTTTGTAGACCCTTGGACAGTACAGACATCCAGTGCAAAGGGAGTGGATTATGATAAACTTATAGGTACGTGGTGTTCTGTCCATTTTTAAAAGATTTTAAAAATCTATAATATAACATACTCTGTCTGCTGCATTTTTGTCATGAAGTGCTCAGATTAACCAAGTTTTCCATTGTGCTCAAGCGGCCCTTTCTATTTCCAGTTTTTGAGAGGCAGTATTGCTGCCTAACACCATTTGTCTTCAAACCCTTCTTGTGGGTTTCCTGGAGGTTTCTCACAAGCCACAGTCAGAAGCAGAAGGCTGAACTAGATATTCCTCAGACTTGATCTATCTGGTCTTATGTTCAGCATTGCCTTAAAAGTCTGTCTTAAGGAAAGAATGAAATAATGAGAAATTTCAGAGGGTGATTTGTGCTTCTAGGGCAGCAGTCAAAAGCACACTAACTAGAGAATATGAACCATTGAATCTGATGGCACTTACCTCTGAATAAACTTTCTAAAGGTTGCACTATAACTCTGACAGCTTTTACTGAGAATGAAGTAGCTCAGTTTGAAAAGGGGATCAGGAATCTGATTAAAGAAGAGTGTAGATGTAGTTTTGTACATTTTTGTAGACATTTAAGGGTAATGGTAAGCCAAAATATTTAACAATTCCCTTGTTTTTATTTGGAGTGGTGGGATCATGTTGCTATGCTGTATTGCTAATTCAATGGTGATTTAGATAGCAGCATCAGACCAAGAACTAACTTAGTTGGTCTTTAAGGTGCTACTGGAAGGAATTTTTTTATTTAGATAGCAGCATATCACTGCTGAATGTATCTATAATTTTATATTGTATTTTTACCTATACAGTGTACGCTCGGGTTGCAAATGTGATCCTTGCGGGAGGCACATTCGCAACCCGCAGCGCCACGTCTGCGCACGCGCGGGTTGCGAATCTGCACATGCGCAAAGCGCTGAAACCCGGAAGTAACCTATTCCAAGTACTTTTGGGTTTGGCGCAGTGCGCAGCCCAAAAACACACAACCCAAAGCATCTGTAATCTGTAAATAATAATAAAAATAATAGTAGTAGTAGTAAATAATAATAATAATAATAATAATAATAATAATAATAATAATAATAATAATAATAATAATAATAATATCTATTGCCCATTTTGGTTGTCTTCAGTTCGATTTGGCAGCAGCAAAATTGATAAAGACCTCATCAACCGGATAGAAAGAGTTACTGGGCATAAACCACACCACTTCCTACGCAGAGGAATCTTCTTTTCTCATAGGTAAGTAGGTTTAATTGCTGGTTTGTCAGCCTCTTTCACACTTTGTACAGTTGTACCATGTACTATTTCACATACATCTCTGCCAGAGAAAGCAAAAGCCAACTTTCCTGTGGGGTGAATGGTAAAGGAGTCTTGCATAATTCTTTAGATTGCATAGCTGGGGTGTCAGTCAGGTTTTTCCTGATGCAAGATGCAAGCCCCAATTGCACTATTTAAATTACAATATTTTCCTTAAAACACAAATTGCAGTCACAAAAATGACATGTTGCCTTCTTTGGAACTTCTCATGCTTCTTTCATTTTGTCAAGCTCTTCTTTAAAAAAGTCAAACTCTGTAGCTTTACTTTTCTCCAGAGATATGAACCAAATTCTTGATGCCTATGAAAATAAGAAGCCATTCTACCTATACACCGGCAGAGGCCCCTCGGCGGAGGCAATGCATGTTGGTCACCTTATCCCATTTACTTTCACAAAGTAAGTAACTCTGGAAGTATATAACATTTCATGTTATATATTTGCTACTCGTTTAAGACGACATACAAAGCGCTAGACAATCAGAACCTGTGATTCATAGAATTGGGGCTCAGATCCACGAATGGAAGGAAATTTATGGATGAGTTCTTCTTACCCCTTTTACCTCTTCAAATGGACTTGGTGATGGGGGGGGCACCTCTTGAAGACCATGGAATGAGGCACGGGGGCAGGCATTTAGGGGGAGTTTGCAAAAACACACACACAACCCGGCAGAGGACCTTTTGTAAGCAGAAATAGGACTGCAATTGCTACTGTAACTCATGAATGGGCTGGGCAATGAAACAGCTGCCAAATGTGAATCCTTTCCTTTCTCTCTGATTCTCAACTTTGACACCTCCGTTTTCTTCACTCCAGCCCCCACTTGCCCTATGCAGCATGGCCAATGGCCAGGGATTATGTGAGATGCACTCCAACAATGCCTGGTGGACCACATCTGTGCTCTACTCTATGCCTTTCCCCAAACAGCACACCCCTTTAGGACACTGGGCGACTTTGGGCAGATTTCATTATCCTATTATTTGAGTTCATGGCTGTGGCTTCTGTGTACATGGGAAACAAGTTACCTCTGCTCAGCTAGGAGAGATCATTCTCTACGACAGCATTGGATAACGTCTGGCCCGTGGTCCCTGAGGCTGTTTTGGCCAAGCCACACCCACCTGCCCTACAACCAATGCCATATATGATGTCAGGCGTGGGGCAGGGAAAGATGTGGTTGAGCAAAAGGGTATTGGCAGGTACCACTGATCCGTAGCGCCTGCAAAGCCCTTTGCACGGTACTTTACAAGCACTGACAACCAGTTGATTTACAAGCATGCAAACCACATGGGGAAACATTTGATAGAAGAGTTTGGATTTGATATCCCGCCTTTCACTCCCTTTAAGGAGTCTCAAAGCGGCTAACATTCTCCTTTCCCTTCCTCCCCCACAACAAACGCTCTGTGAGGTGAGTGGGGCTGAGAGACTTCAGAGAAGTGTGACTAGCCCACGGTCACCCAGCAGCTGCATGTGGAGGAGGGAAGACGCGAACCCGGTTCCCCAGATTACGAGACTACCGCTCTTAACCACTACACCACACTGGCTCTCAGATCTGAATAGCATTGTTATGTCAGGTAATTGGCGTGTGGGTGCACCCACCTGTCAGGCTTGCCCTTCCAGGGATAGGGAGGTTAAAAATCTGACCTCCTGGCCAGATCCATCTCCCCACCCCTGTCTGTAGCATTGTTCTCTGTCTTATCTGCCACAAAGATAAGCAGCTTGAATTAGGTGACAGGCGTCACTGTAATAAATGTACAAATGTGGATGAGCAGAAGAACCAAGGTAACAACACAGAGAAGTGTAAATGTTTCTGCAGTTCCACTCTGCAGCAGCCGAAAGAACAAAAGGCTGCCCAGGGAATTCTGCTTCTGCTTCTTGATTGTAAGTTGAGAGGAAAAGAAGGAGTTTGAAGACTTTTTTAATATACACAAAACAGAAACTGGATTCTCCTGCTGGTACAAAAAAATGACAGAAAACACATAATGGGACAAGTAACGTAACCACATTAATCTTTGATACGATTCAGTGGCCAGCAAAACTTTACACGGATAAAAAAACTGACTGACATCAAAGATGGGCTCATGCAAGGGGCTTGCAGTAGCTCAATGGATTTTTTTATTTTATTTTGTGCAGGATTCCGTCATTACAGTGCCTTTTATGTGGGGCTACTGTTGGGGCTACTGGTCTGGTGCAAAATGCTGTGGCTAGACTATTGATGGAGGGGCAAATTATGGCCAGCACATAACTCTGGGTGGCTCAAATGCTTGCACTGGCTGCCAGGTTCAAGGTTATTTTTATTCATTTACAATGCCCTTAAAAACTTGGATCTAGGATATCTCAGGGACTGCCTGATCCCTTATTTCACCACTCGATCAATAAGGTTGTTGGGGGAGTCTCTGTTAGTAGTCCCCCCATGACTCAGATATGTAGCTTGTACCACAAGGAGCTCAGTATTGTGGTCCCAGTTTTGTGAATTCTAGGACACTTTTTAATTTTACGGCATAAACACATGGTTAGTCTTATTGTATTGGGTCTCCCATACACCACTGTGATTAAGCAGCGTACAAATGGTTGAAGTAAAATGAACAGATGTACCTGTACCTCATGCCAGATCATGATCTGCTTTTGAAATCTCTTTGTTTCCCAAGCAGTTTGCTAGAAAGCACCACTCTGAAGTCCCCTTCTGCTTGTGGAACTAACTGCATGTTTCTTTGAATTCTTTTGATTTTTCTAAGTATGAATGCAGATTTAAAATACTTTTCTTGCTGTTTTGCACAACCAAGATTTCGTCAAAGTAGCAGTGAAAGGAAATGCGCTTTACCCATTTCTGTGATTACATGACACAATTGCAGCATTTAGTATCCAGATAATTTGGCAGGCTTGATCCAGTTTGGAGGGGCTACTCTGCCTGCAAATTTCATCCACTTCTGTCAAATAGGGGGGGGGGGAATTATAGCTGTTTTCCTACAGGGAATAGAAACAAAGCCGCTTTTCCCCAGCATGGATTTGATCTCTTCTGAAGCACTTCAGATTGAGGCTGGTTGCTTTCCAAAGTGCCAAATTGAGGTCCAAATCAAATATTGTGGACAGTGCATACCCATAGTGTGCATAACCACATCTTTAAAATAAATCGATTTAGGAGAGTCTTTGCAGCTGAGAAAACGATTCTGTAAAGTCTGTCAAAGGAATCTGTGAATAATTTAATTTCAACCCAGATTGCACTATTGTATAAAGATTACCATGTTGGCTAATGATTTAACTAGAACCCACCCTAAAGCTAAATCTGTTTCTTTTTTTTTAACCAGGTGGTTACAGGAAGTATTTAATGTTCCCCTAGTCATACAGATAACTGATGATGAGAAGTACCTGTGGAAGGACATGACACTTGAGAAGGCTTATCAGTGTGCCATAGAAAACATCAAGGACATTATAGCCTGTGGATTTGACATAAATAAAACCTTCATCTTTTCTGATCTGGAATATTTGGGGTACATTTCTAAGTATTCTTTGAAACTTTGCATGATCAAAAGTCTTCTGTTGTTTTCTGTGATCTCAAACTTTATCAAATTTAGCTGGGGTGGCAGGGGGAGATGAACCATTTTTCCCAAGATAACAAGATGCAGTACATGGCAAGGCTTGACTAATAATAATAATAATAATAATAATAATAATAATAATAATATTAATAATAATAATAATAATAATAATTGTACCCCACCCATCTGACTGGGTTGCCCCAGCCACTCTGGGCAGCTTCCAACATATATGAAAGCATAATGAGGTTGAATCCTGACAAGACAGAAGTACTGTTTTTGGGAGACAGGAGGCGGGCAGGTGTGGAGGATTCCCTGGTCCTGAATGGGGTAACTGTGCCCCTGAAGGACCAGGTGCGCAGCCTGGGAGTCATTTTGGACTCACAGCTGTCCATGGAGGCACAGGTCAAATCTGTGTCCAGGGCAGCTGTTTACCAGCTCCATCTGGTACGTAGGCTGAGACCCTATCTGCCTGCGGACTGTCTCGCCAGAGTGGTGCATGCTCTGGTTATCTCCCGCTTGGACTACTGCAATGCGCTCTACGTGGGGCTACCTTTGAAGGTGACGCGGAAACTACAACTAATCCAGAATGCGGCAGCTAGACTGGTGACTGGGAGCGGCCGCCGAGACCATATAACACCGGTCTTGAAAGACCTGCATTGGCTCCCAGTACGTTTCCGAGCACAATTCAAAGTGTTGGTGCTGACCTTTAAAGCCCTAAACGGCCTCGGTCCAGTATACCTGAAGGAGCGTCTCCACCCCCATCAGTCTGCCCGGACGCTGAGGTCCAGCGCCGAGGGCCTTCTGGCGGTTCCCTCACTGCGAGAAGCAAAGCTACAGGGAACCAGGCAGAGGGCCTTCTCGGTAGTGGCGCCCGCCCTGTGGAACGCCCTTCCAGCAGATGTCAAAGCGATAAACAACTACCTGACATTCAGGAGACATCTTAAGGCAGCCCTGTTCAGGGAAGTTTTTAACGTGTGACATTTTACTGTATTTTTGGTTTTTATGGAAGCCGCCCAGAGTGGCTGGGGAGGCCCAGCCAGATGGGCGGGGTATAAATAATAAATTATTATTATTATTATTATTATTAATAAAGCATTAAACATTTAAAAACTTCCCTACACAGGGCTGCCTTCAGATGTAAAATGAGCTTTGTTCAGTAAGAAGAAAGGGAATATTACTGAAAAGTAATGCTTTTATTAAAGAAGGAAATAGCAATGCCTATTTGATCACTTCTGTCTGCGGAACTTGCACTTTTAGAAATGCCGTATAATGTTCAGTTTGCAAGGAGTCTGTCTCAACGCGGCAGCACCTGTGCTTGGGAACTCCCTTGGTATATTCTCATACGCACCTGCCGAAAACCTATTTCACCAAGCCTTCCCAGAAACATAATTAAACCGCCTACATTCATTTTAAACATCTTACTGATTTTATTTGTGTTTTTACTAATTATTATTGTTTTATGTAAAAATAGTAGTAGTAGTAGTACAGGGAGATTTGATTAAGCAGTTTTAAAAATTTCAATAAGTAAATGCATTTTTCTTTGGGTTCCATTAAACACCAGTTAACCCAGTGTGTCTTTATCACGCCCTCGAGCCTTAAGGAAGAATCCCAGAGTGTTATAGCATGCATAAGGTTATCATATTAAGTGCCAGTAGGGGGCGCAATGCTTCTGCAACCCCTCGAGGTCATTTCAGCTTCAGAGGAAATAGGAATTTATTAAAAAGGAAACCAGATCTTGAACTGAGTTGCACTTGATTGTTTGGCAGGCCAGCAAGGAAGCTGCCTGTAGTTTTCCGTAGAGTTTTAATATTCCAGGGATTGCAGACCTGAGGACTGTAAAATGTAAAACTTTTGAGTCAATCTGGCTCCACTCCTTTTTTTGTCTTTTCTTTTTTAAGTACACTAGTCTGGTTGGAGAGCATAATCACCGCAGTCACTGCCTTTTCTTGGTTTCATCTTAATTATAGCCAGGGAGAGGGACTGAAAATGAAAAATTCTTTATTTACAGAGGCCCACTGTAAAACAGCACCTGCGATATGGGAAGGGCCATAGGTCAGTGGTAAAGCAGCGCTAAATCCCCAGCGTTTCCAGGTAGGGCAGGGGAAGACTGCTGCCTGAAATCCCGTAGAACATGGGTAGACAAACTAAGATCTGTGGGCCGGATCAGGCCCAATTGCCTTCTGGATCCAGCCCACAGACAGTCCAGGAATTGTCGCATGGATCACCAGCACATACGTTCTTTCCCTCCCTCTCCTTCATGCGGCAGCGGCGCCGCCTCCTCCCTCCCTCCTCCTGGCTTCTCCCCGCCCTGCCTAGAGGAGGAAGGGGGCTGGGCTTTGTTGGTGCCAGCAGCAGTAGCGCTTGAGCAGCCGCCATTTTAAGCAGCCCCTTTCTGGAGCCCTTTCGCGCTCCGCTCATCGTCCCGCCGCCGCCAGCCCCTGCTACTCGCAAGACACAGGTAAGCAGCCACGGGGCTCATGCATCAATTTTTTTTCCCCAAAATATAATCCGGCCTCCCACAAGGTCTGAGGGACAGTGGACCGGCCCCCTGCTGAAGAAACTTGCTGACCCCTGCTGTAGAGCGACTGCCAGAGACAAGGCTAAGCAAGATGGGCCAGTCATCTCCATCGTCCTCAGGCAGCTCCCTGGGTTCCTATCATAGAAGCAGATGGTGTTGCACAAATAAGCTTTACGTGTACTGCATGTGTTGTCTCTCTTGGCTGGCAGCACATGGACTGCAAAAGTTGGTCCCTATCATTTACAAATATTCCTTTTAGACAGCAGTTCAAAGTGACCTAGAATATTTTTCCATACGTTTTTGGTCAGAGAAACACGGTATACTTTCTTACCTACAAACATCTTAACCGGGAGCAGTTAGCCTATGGCCCTCCATAGGGTGACCATTGCTCTGTTTATACAGTGGTACCTCGTGTTAAGTACTTAATTCGTTCTGGAGGTCCGTTCTTAACCTGAAACTGTTCTTAACCTGAAGCACCACTTTAGCTAATGGGGCCTCCCGCTGCTGCCGTGCCACCAGAGCCCGATTTCTGTTCTTATCCTGAAGCAAAGTATTTAACCTGAAGCACTATTTCTGGGTTAGCGGAGTCTGTAACCTGAAGCGTATGTAACCCGAGGTACCACTGTAATTAAATCTTTTAATTATGTTTTGTTTGTTACTTGGTTTACGGTGACAAGCCTACAAATAGCCTGGTCTGAAAGGGGCATCCCAAGACAATTGCAGTAATTTTGCATTATTTTTACTTGGAGGGAAAACAAAAGACTTTTGCTGAGAAAGTACTGAATTGGAGCAAAGATAACTTACTATAGTTGTACCTTGGTTTTCGAACAGCTTAGTTCCTGAACGTTTTGGCTCCCGAACACTGCAAATCCGGAAGTGACTGTTCCGGTTTGCGAACTATTTTTGGAACCCAAACGTCCAACGGGGCTTCTGCAACTTTCGATTGGCTGCAGGAGCTTCTTGCTGCCAATCAGAAGCCGTGCTTTGGTTTTCGAACGTTTTGGAAGTCGAACGGACTTCTGTAATGGATTCCTTCGACTTGCAAGATACGACTGTACTATCTTAGTGTCATAGTGATCTTTTTCAACACCTTTTTGGGGGAGGGGGAATAATAAAAATATTCCTTTGTAAATGTTCTTTAAGTATAAATAATTTGCTTCTGTAGTTCTATAAGTAAAAAAAAGTAGAATAGATTGTGGTGCTGGCCTGTGAATATTCTCCAGAAGGCATTCTTTTCCTTGTCTTAATTTTTAATTTTTACTCCCCTTCTTTCTCAGGATGAGCCCAGGATTCTATAGGAACATTGTTAAAATCCAAAAGCATGTGACCTTCAACCAAGTGAAAGGAATCTTCGGTTTTACAGACAGTGACTGTATAGGTGAGTTCCCGATAGGTTTCTAGTAATTCATGAATAGAAGCAAAAATCCAGTGGGAGCTGTTCAGCAACTATATCAAAGAATCAGGGTCACAACCAAGGTTGTTGTGATAAAATGGAGGGTGGAAAACCTTGTCAATCATCCTGAACCCCTTGAAGGAAGCACAAGATTAAAATTCCATCAGTAAACATACTGGAAAGAATTTTGTCCTTGTTAAATTGTGGAATAGCTGGTGCTAGCACTCCAGTCCTAGGTGCACTTTTGTCAGTTGCCTCAGAGCGACTCACAAAATGAAGTCTAAAGCCATTAGCTTGCTGCTGAAAGCAAACTCACAAATGTGTGTGATTTGTTCCCTTCTAGGGAAAATCAGTTTTCCTGCTATTCAAGCAGCTCCATCCTTCAGCTCATCATTTCCACAGATCTTCAACAACAAGAGCAACATTCCGTGTCTGATCCCATGCGCAATTGACCAGGTAGGAAACGCTTCTTCTTAAAATCTTTTAAAACACTTCCATTAAATCTATTGCCGCTGGCCAAAAAGCTGTATAATTACCGGAGCTCGATGAGTTCTGCGTATCCCTTAATTGCATCCTATAATTATATAGCTTTGGATTGTAAGATAACTTAAAGAAGTCCATGGAACGAATGCTTCCCTTTCCTCTTGCAAGGTTCAGTAATGCTTAAAAGAAAACACTTCTTCACACAACACATAGTTAAACTGGAAGTTGCTCCTACAGGCGGTCGTGAGGACCACCAATTGGGATGGCTTGAAAAGAGGATTAGACAAATTCATGGAGAATAGGGTTACTGATGGCTACTAGCCATGATGGCTGTGCTCGGCTGCCTCTGTTGGACACAGCAATGCTTCTGAGCACAATTCAAAGTGTTGGTGCTGACCTTTAAAGCCCTAAATGGCCTCGGTCCAGTATACCTGAAGGAGCGTCTCCACCCCCATCGTTCTGCCCGGACACTGAGGTCCAGTGCTGAGGGCCTTCTGGCAGTTCCCTCGCTGCAAGAAGCCAAGTTACAAGGAACCAGGCAGAGGGCCTTTTCGGTAGTGGCACCCGCCCTGTGGAACACCCTCCCACCAGATGTCAAAGAGAAAAACAACTACCAGACTTTTAGAAGACATCTGAAGGCAGAACTGTTTAGGGAAGCTCTTAATGTTTACTAGACTATTGTATTTTAATATTCTGTTGGAAGCCGCCCAGAGTGGCTAGGGAAACCCAGCCAGATGGACGGGGTATAAATAATAAATTGTTGTTGTTGTTGTTGTTATTTATTATATCAGTTGGTGGAAACCATTGGAGGGGAGAATGTTCTTGTGTTCAAACCCTGCTTGCTGGTTTCCCACAGGCAAACTGTTCAGCCACTGTGGGAACACGATGCTGGACTAGATGAGCTATTGGCCTCATCCAGGGGGCTCCTCTTATGATCTAACAAATAACAAGACGTCATTCTCTGTTCCCAACAGCAAATCATCAATTCAGAGCTTCGCCAGGTTCAGCTTATCTATTGTGCCTTAGATCCTGAAAGAGGCTTTCTCTTTGTTATGTAGTATTTTGCATCACTTGAACTCACAAAGCAAACAACTGTGAATCATTTGTTTTCCGCTTCACACACAAGCCTGTTCCTGGTTGTTGTTTTCCAGGATCCCTACTTCAGAATGACGAGAGACGTGGCCCCTCGGATCGGCTTTTCCAAGCCAGCGTTGCTGCATTCTGTCTTCTTTCCAGCCTTGCAAGGTGCACAAACAAAAATGAGCTCTAGTGACCCCAACTCCTCTATTTTTCTCACTGACACACCCAAGCAAATAAAAACAAAGGTAAGAAAACAAAAGTCGGCAGTGTATACAATTATTTTTAATCACACCTGGGTTCCAGTGCACCATCTTACTTTTACAAACTGCTTACCAAATTTCTTTGTTTCCTTGCACAGTTTGTAACAAAACAAATATTCTAACAAATATCTGAAGCTAAGCAATATTCTGAAGCTGGCTGGATCACACACACAGTGAGCTCCTTGCACTCTCAGCTAAACTAGATGTAATATTTAATGTACTAAACATCCTGTTTGCTCATCTGGCACAGGTCTGGGGCTGACGTCAATGTTCACCTGGTGGTGTCACTATTTTTTAAAAAAATACACATAGTTTTAAAAGATTGACATCTTGTGATGTAAATCAAGCTACCAGAACTCGTTTTGTCCTAGGCACCAGAAATCACTTGCTACAAGGTGGCTGTTGCTAGGCAAGCCAAGCTTAATGCATCAATCTGTGTTGAAGCTGCTGTGGTTTGTAATCTCAGACCGCCTGGCTCTGAATGGACGAGTCAACTCTCCTCTTGAAACATGGTTCATTTAGTGTGTTCCAACATGAAGTCTGCAGAGCCCTGAAGGCGATCCGGCATGACTTTTTGCCAGAGAAGTGCACTGGGTGTGTTGCAGTGTGGTACGTGGATAAAGAATTAAGCACAAAACAAAGGTTTAACAAGACAAAACAAAGGTTTAACAGGACAAAACATGATTTCTTGGCTTTTTTTCTGAAATACCTTCAGGTTACTTCACATGCTGTTGCCCAAATGCCAGATATATCCTCCCAGAGAATTTAAGAGCGAACCTGCCAGTCAGTTTCAGATTGTTATCTCATGACAAATAATTTTTTTATCATTCAGTTGTTTAATAATAGATAGAGGTAGGAGTTTTGCTTTGGCATTAGGTGGGGCTTCCCTTATTTTGTGACATGAGAATCCAGTGTGTTGCATGAATCTCTTATGCAAAGTTTCAGTTCTTATGAGGTTTGTGTGTGTGTGTGTATGTGTGTGTGTGTGCGCGCGCGCATACACATACCCTTTGGCATAACGCCATATGCTTACTCATTTTACTGTACTGTATTAATTTATTCCCCAGCCTTCATTACACCCTGCAAAAAGTTTATATTCAACAAATTGAAAAAATTAATCTCAAAATAAAAGCCCCCTAAAAACAATTATATAAACCCGTGTGTGTGTGTGTGTGTGTGTGTGTGTGTGTGTGTGTTCGCGCGCGCGCACACACACACACACACACACTTTTAGTCATTCTGGCCTGCCACTTAACCATAAGTTGTCCCACAGATGATCAAAAAACCATGGCTTGTTTCTCGAATGTTTAGCTTATTTTCCAGCTGCTTGTCTCTTGTAGTTTGGTGAGCATCTAGGGTAGGGTGGTTAAATAAACCATAGTTAAGAAAGGGTACTGAGATCTCAGTTAAATCATAGTTAAAACACAGCAAGGTTTGTAAAGCAAAAAAGATTTCACATCAAGATTTGTTGGCGCTAAGCAAGCCATGGTTAAGCTTCTGTGCAGGAGTAACACATAACAGCCATGGTATAATAAACTAGGCCATGGTGCTATACTATGTCCTGGATTAGTTGAGTGAGCTGAATGTTGACAACCTCTACATAGACTTGATGACCTCTGGACTTTTCAAGCATTATGATTCTTGGAGTTGCTCCATGACAATCCCTTCTGACTGGATTTGCAGAATTTCTTTATATATAGTTAAAAGTAGCTCAGATTGTAGACCAGAGCTAGCCTGCTGAAGTCCTTGGATCTCTGTTCCAGATCAATAAACATGCCTTCTCTGGTGGCAAAGACACAGTGGAAGAACACCGAAAATATGGGGGTAACTGTGATGTGGATGTGTCCTACATGTACCTCACCTTCTTCCTCGAAGATGATGACAAATTAGAACAAATCAAGCAGGTAATTCTTATCTCTCTCTTCCCCCCCCCTCCCCCAGTGAGATGCCTCACTACCCAGATAAAAGCACATAGGCAATCACGATTTTGCAATAGCAGCTCAACAGATTTTATCCCCCCTTCCTGGCACTCCTTTATATCTTCCTCTCCTGGGTCCAAATTGACTGGCAAGTTCTGGGTGTAGGCTTCATTGTGTGTGTAGCTTGGTTGAAAGAATGGAAGCCACATAAGCACTCTGAAAACGATGGTAGCAGAGGCAGTAGCTATCAACTGTCTCAAAGAATGTCTATTATTCCTACACAGTGGGAGAGAGCCCATGTTAGTCATACCCAGGCTAGACTTCACATCTTCACCCAGCTTTGATGGCAGACTGCACTCGCTGCAGTTGCCAGGCAAAGGCTGAGCATCAGGAAGACCCAATTATGTTCTGCTCTTATTTGATCCTGTTTGTGCATGCAGTTGAAACATTTTTAGGGCCTCCATTAAGCCGTGTCGGCAGCGAGTTGACGCTTCCTTCTATGCTCTGTAAATTTCCCATGAAAGAAGAATGCACAATCAGTATACAAATCACCCAGGGGGGAAATTGCAGACTTTTCATCATGGCGGGTTGTTGAGGCATCAGAACCCATCCTTCACGCCTGCATTAAAAGGGTAGGAAAGTCCACAAAAGGTATGCAACGTTCGTACTAGTGCAAGAATTAGCCTTATTGCAAATGGATACCCCTCCCTCCCTCCATGCACACCATCACCAAATCTGCTCCAGAGGGTTGGGGGGAAACACGGAAGAGATTTGGGGCATGCATGGGGGGCGGAGAGGAGAACTTTCCATCACGCACAAAGAAATCCTCACACTGACACAGTATTCACCTTTGTGCTACATTGAATGCAACCCCATCCTTCTCCCTCTATCCTCCAAACACAACGCAGTGGCTTAAAGTAAGAGGCAGCTAATCTCTGCAAAGTGTTCCTCAGTAAGTGCCCTTAGGAGTAATAATAAAAAAGTCCTTACTGAGTCATCAGCTCAAACCTCTAGGCCTTAAACCAGGATCCTCCGTGCCTAAAAATTTCCCTTTCTATGGCAGCTCGAGAGATATGTCAGAGGGAATGATGTATCTAATTAAGACAAACAGATTGCATTGCTTGCCAGCAGCTGTTCCTTTCCAGGAGACTTGCAGGAGGGTTCTTTCCCCAGATGTTACCAGATATGACCCTGGCATTCTCTTGGCAGGCCTATACAAGTGGAGCACTGCTGACAGGAGAACTGAAGAAGGCGTTGATTGAAACACTGCAGCCCTTGATCGCTGCTCACCAGCAAAGGCGAAAGCAGATCACCGATGAAATAGTGAAGGAATTTATGACTCCGCGGAAGCTGGCGTTTGATTACTAATTACAGAAGTGCATGTTGATTTATCAGTACACATAGAGCACACTTGATAGGTGTTGCCCTAGCCTCTCGTCTGCCGCCTCTCCCTAACAACGTACCTCTCTGCTTCTAGCAAGTTACTTTCAAAGTCGCCCTCCATTGTCACCAGTGACTTTGGGAATATGTAGTTTGTGTTTGGAAAAAACAGACATTGGCCTAGGACTTCATTTGACTAATTACGGGTTAGCAAGATAATCCGATCACCTGGAAAAGAGTTGCTTTGTCAACAAGAGGACCCTATTTCACGGAACGCAATATTAAGAAAAACGCTGATTACAAAGGTGGTGCAATGCCAGATTCTGCTACCGTGGGAGCTGTGTTAGGCGTGTTTTTACATCTAGGAGCTGTGCCTGTTTCAAAGATAAACTAAACTCTTCCATCCAGAATATACATTTGTCTTTGTTTTTTTTCCTTTTTCGGTTGTTTAGTTACAGTGGACATGATTGCATCACCCCTTCAGACATTCTACTGCACACAATCAGTGGTGATGGTGGAAGCAGGAAGAAGAAACTTTTATTTCATAGCTAAAGGTGCAGCCCTGAGCCCCTTTTCAACATGCTTGCCCTCCACAAGCAAGTAGTGTGTGAACTAAAGACCTGCTGTGTTTCTAACAGCCTGGCAAGTTTCATTTGGGCAGTCACTTATATTTCAGTGGTTCTAAGAACATATGATAGTTGGTTGATGAGTCTTTCTGCAAATGATACCTGGCTAGTATCTATAAGTTGTCTATACTGGACTTTTGGGGGTTTTGTCAAGCCCAGCAAGCAAATTGTTGCTCGTTTTTGCCTTGCAAAGCAAGGGAAACTAATAATAATAGCTATTATTTCTCAGGGGCAGCATGGACTGCTAAGAGATTATCACAGTAGAGACAGTGTATACAACGGGCAAAAAAACCAAACCTTTCTGATAACTGGGAAGTTAAAAATCGCCAAGCGATGCTGTGACATCAGCAATGTGGCTGCAAGACAAAGGACATCTTTGTTTCTGTGTTTATATTGTTGAGATTAAGAGCTGGTTATCTCTCTCTCTCTGTCTCTCTCTTTGTGTGTGTGTGTGTGTGTGTGTCTCTTTCTGTTGTTCATATAATCTTTCAGCATGAATTAGTCCACAAACTATAACCCTCATTGAGTATTTCCTACACAACAGGTTCTCAGGTTTGTGATGCAAGAAAAACAAAGCTTCCTGTTTCCATTTTTGTCTTCTTTAAGTAGTGAGCATTAGATACAGCGTGAATCCACCGTTCATTGAAACTCAGCATCAGTAGAGATCTGCTGTGTGGGTTATATGCATCGGACCTGTATACCATGCACTGAAAGCACACTGCGCCAGCCTAGTATGTCTTTGCTAGTTACAATCAAACTAGTTGAAGGCTGGGGTGCCACAACAGGTGAGTGTGGATGAGAAATTGCAAGTGGAGCATTGTGACCTGCCATACGTTCTTGTAGCAAATCATGTTGGCGTGTCTGGTTCATGAGCTTTTGTCTTTTGTTTCGTTTTTGTTAACAATGGTGCAGCTAATCAAAGAGAGTTTATTTTTGAAAAGCGCTAAGAAGGGCGACAGTGAATCCAGCCCTGCTCTGACATCTTGCACAGCAGCTTACGAATGCTGGTGTAAAGGGAATTGTTTATTAATCATGCATAGCAACTGTACAAACTGAAACCATACGCAATAAAAACAGGGAGATCTTGCAGAACAAAGGCTGTTTTTGCCATTATTACCTAGTGTATAGACTTGTGCATTTTTGTGTGTGAGCACTCAAAAGATGCAACTATTATCAGATGTTGCACATAAATATAGGCTGGTAGAAATCACTTTAAATTTGCTTAGGGGACACTTATAATATGATAATACGATACAATAATCTTTATTGTCATTGTCCCATACAGAACAACAAAACTTGTAGTGAGCTGTTTGTGGAGCAGACGCTATATGCAGCAATATTTGCTAGCTCTTGCAATAGTCCCAGGTCACCGTAAACTCATGGGCCAGATGGACTTGCATGCTCTTGTTGAGGACTGTACACTTTCTAATTGTATAGTACAGCGGTTCATTAAAGGGCTGGAAACACTTTCCATTGAGCTACACGTTCAAGGGTGCACCCTCAGTTGATGCGGGGGCACAGTTGGGCTACATCCTTGCCCATTGTGAACTGAGAGCATGACCTCAAACAACCTTAGGTCCTCAGGTCATTGGCCAGGCTAGCTGGGGGTATCTGGAGTCTGAGCCCAGCAAGGTCTGGGGCCCCAAAGCTGGAGCAGTGCATATCAGGGAAGTTCGGTAGCGGTGCCCCTGCTGTCTTTTTCAGGAAACCTATTTGCTGTTATTCATCAAAAAAACTTTTCATGAGCTTCTGAGTAGCTCCAGGAATTCCCAGTGCACAGCCTGAAAGCCACTGCTGCACAGGAAAGGAATCTCAACAGGAAATGAGCAGTGAAACCACATCACATGGCTGAATCAAGAAATTCAGTTCTATCACCTGTGTACGGAAAGAAAATAATGGGTTTTTACCCTAAAATGTGGGTTAGTTTCCCAGTGTTGTTCTCAGCACTCCTTTAAGAATTGTCATTGTAAGATTTTAATACATTTGAGCTTTAACAAAATAAAATTACACTCTAAACTCACTGTTTACAATCTTTCTCTCTCTCTCTCTCTCTCTCTCTCTCTCACTCACACACACACAAAGACCATGTATATCTACCTGCCAACTTACGATAACACTTCCTGTATCTGATGATACAGGACTCTAGTCCACGAAAGCTCACACCTGCAGCAGACAAATACAGCTTCCCTAATGAAAATTGGGGAGTAGAAAACGACAGTTTCACATAATTTAATGTGAACCACTAGCACTGCTTTTGCAAAGGTTTGCCTAAGGGTAGTTCCAATTGCCTGAGCATGCCGTGATGCTCTAATTCAGCATGCCAAATTCCCTTAGTGCTCACAAAAGCCAGTTCCCCTTGCAGAGCTTGTAAAAAAAGGACTTGTCTGGGAATGAATGAGATTGCAATGGCATAAATGGGAGAGCAGAATTAAAAGTGCCGACTTTTCCTTGTCCAGCAAAGCATGTTGTAAATGGAAGGCCATTAGTAGCCTTTTATGCAACATGTGCCTTCCCACTGCAAGCTGCAGTTTTCCAGCAAAGCAATTCTTGGACATGGAATGTTACATGTGGTGTCTTGTTTCTGCCAGTGGCCTTGAGCTTTTCGTGCATCTCTGGTGAACAGCTCTATTGTTTGTTCAGTAACGAGTAATTTGGTGTCAATGAAATGTTTAGAACATCAAACTCTTCCATTGCCCATCACTGGCAAATCCAGATTTCTGTATGTGTCCATTTTTCCTTCTGTCTTTACACTTGCAAGTTTTCAGCTTTAAGCAACTTCAGGCAGCGATATTCATGTGCATCTGTTTCTAAAGTGAGGCGTCCATGTCTGGATATGGAAAACAGATGAACCCAGAATTAAATCAGGGATGGAGAACCTTTTTTCAGAGAGAGGACCACATTCCTTTCTGAGCAACCTTGTAAGGGCCAGCGACCAGTGATGGGTGGGGTCAGAAGCAAAGGTGAGCAGAGCAGCATATGTGTGCAATGAATATTAAGTTATTACTTATTAAATTTATACACCGCCCTTTATCAAGGGATCACAGGGCGGCTTACCTGCACCCCCAGGTCTTCATCTGGGGCCCTCAGAGCGCCCCTCCAAAGAACGTTCAGCGAGTGACAACAAGGGCAGGGCCTTTTCAGTTGTGGCTTCCTATCTGTGGAATGCCTTCCCAAGCTTGGTGCCAGCATCCTTTCCGCACCAGATGAAAGGGGAAATCTCTCTTCTCCCAGGCATCTGAAGGATTGTCATGTTGCTCGATGATACGTCTTGCTTCTGACTTTATTTTTGCTGCTGCTGTTTTGCTGGGTCTGTTCCATGGGTCTTTGTATGGTTTTTATTGCAATGTGGTGTTCTTTTTTTCCAGATATGTCATGCTTTATGTCAGTTGCTTAAGGAATCTCTATGTAGCAAGTGCAATGCAAATCGAATAAATAATAATAATTTCTCAACGCACAGATGGTTTTCTCGAAAGAAATTCGGTTGAGCATTTCGAAAGGAAAAGACTGCTTTGGAGAGATGATATTGCAGTGAAGCAGCCTTTGCCATCCTGGTGTCCTCTAGGTGCAGGGATGGGGGAGCCTCCAGCACAGGGGGCAACTGTGGCCCTCCAGACCTCTCTGTTTGGCCCTTGAGACTTTCTAGACTGAGGCATCAGGCATAAGCCTGCATTTTATTAATGTTTGATCAGGACTTGTATATTAAAGAGGGCTTAATTTTCAAATGTTTCATGCCAGGCAGAGAAAACCTTGGCCATTCTCCTAAGACAAGGGGCCCCTTGATTTATAGCAGAAAGCAATTCTCAAAGTCGTAAAAGCTGAAATTACAGACTAAAAGCAGGACATTGACCCTACATGTTACAGAAGATAACAAAGGCAGAGATAAATATAATTAGGAATGGGCAAATAGTAAAATGATACCATGGGCCTCTCTTAAAACCTTGAGCTGTATTTTCTAAGGCCAGAGGCTTTTTAAAGCATCTAGCTGGGAAGTCTTTTTAAAACTGTTTCTTTCTTAAACTGAGAGAAAAGGCAACTGGCTTGGCTGGGGAAAAAGAAGCTTCTTCCTATTTTATTTTGAGGCTGGAAAGGAGGCTGAAGGGGGGGGAATGTAACTGAAGAGGTTTCTTTAAAAACTGTTTTTTTACTGAGTTCCTTCCTTGAGAAGCTTTATTCTTTTAAAAGGTTACCTATGATAATGTATGAAATATATTAGCTTAAATATATTGGCTTAAATGTAACTATGCAAAGGATTTAGAAAGTAACAAATTTAGATGTTAAATTCTTATTTCATAGAATCATAGAGTCCTAGAGTTGGAATAGACTACAGGGGCCATTGAGCTCAGCCTCTTGCCAGACAAGAAGACGCCATCAAATGCTGTCCAGATATATTAGCTGTCAGAACATTTGTTTAGAAACCTTCAAATGAAGGATATCTTTCAATGTTGATGTGAAACTCAAGATCCTTGACATATGTTTAAGATAAAAATTTAAGATTAACCATTTGTTTTAAAAGGCAATAGGGCAGGGAGGGCAAGAGGTGAGCTGGTAATTAAGATTCCTTGTTGAGACACATGTAAGATATATTACTACTTATTTGTCATTTATAGATGTAACAATATATAGCTGTTTGTGTTCCTTATAAGGACAGGAGGATGTGGGTGTATCTTTTAGGATTGGATATAGCAATCAGCCAATAGGAAATCCAACCAGGCTGATTGGACAGAGGCAGCCCAAGGAGGAGCAAAGGGGGCTGGATTAAGGGAATATAAGTGCTGGCCATAATGGCAGGAGGCCAGGCCAGAGCTTGGTAACCATATACCACTGTGCCTCTCATTTATTTGTCTGACAAATAAATAATTATTTTAATTTCTCTATTGCTGCGTTGAATATTTCATTCCAGCTAAGCGTTAACCACAAGCAGGGTGCTACATTTTATGGTGCCCTGTGACTCGGATAAGTGGTCTGCTGGAACGCAGCCCCTTCGCTCTACTGAGCAGGGTACAAGAGAGAGGATCTTTAAACTGCTTACCCAAGCGCGCACTGGTAAATTTTTCCAGGGGGAACGCAGAAGTCTCGTCTGTCTGATACCCTGCTCACTGGCGGCGACGGACCGGGGGGAAACGGAACCAACCAGGGGTAAGTGCACAAAGGGATTTTTGGCCCTCCAATTAATTGGGAGGAAGAGAAGTCTTGATCAAACTTCTGCGTCTCAGTAAGTGGGAACTGAGTACGCTAGGTGGTTGGATACATCAGATGGTGATCTGGTGGGGGAAAAGGGAAGAATGGGAGGTAGTGTGTGGTGAAGTATCTAGCGCATTGTATGTGTGAGAAAGTACAGAGCAATCTGTAGCTGACCTGAGTGTGGAGTGGGCAGTACTTCGGTTCCTGGTAAGGCGACTTCACCAGGCAAGGAAACCCACGAAGCGTGTGTGTGAGTGACTGAGTGGATACTTCACAGGGCCATACAATGGGAGTTGGGGGTTCAAAAGGGGAAAATACACCTCTTGAATGTATGTTAAATAATTTTAAGAAAGCCTTCTCAGGGGCATATGGAGTCAAAATGACGCCAGAGCGCCTGAGAACGTTATGTGAATTAGAGTGGCCGAAGCAAAATACTGAATGGCCATCTCAAGGAACCTTTGATATAAATTTAGTAAGCAAACTTTGGTCTAACATCGCCAAAGAAATTGGAGGGTGCCCAGAACAATTTTCATATATAGATTCCTGGCTGAGCACATTAAATAAAAATCCTCCATGGATAAGGGAATGCAAAGTCCAACGATGCAAATTATTGGCTGTAAAAGCCGAAGCTAGGAAAGGAATCTTGCCAAATAAACTCAAACCCATTTTTGAGGGACCAGAGGAAGAGCTGCTTCCACCTCCACCTTATGCTCCACATCGAAGGGAGCCAAATCCAAACACTCCACCAGTTGTAACCCCAAGGCAAGAAAGTGGAATGAATAATGGGGCTGGAGTCACAGAACTTGATTCCTTGATAGATTATGATAAATATCTTCAGGAGGCATTGGAGGCCTATAATAAAGCCCAAGCAGAAGTGGTTATTCCATCTGTGAGTCCCAGTAGAACTCCATCTACAGTCTCTTTTAGTGAAACAACTGATTGCCTACCCCAAACCCCTGTACATCCAAGTCCTAGAGAATTATTACAGAAGTTACAGGGAGACCTTAATCGGTCAGCAAGCAATACAGCCAGGCGTATAAAGCTGCTAAAAGAACGCCTTGGGACAAATACCATCCCCTATGATTTGAGGCCCCTAGAGCAAGGCGAAGAGAAAGATCACGTAGTAGCCCCTCTCAGAAGAGTATTTGATGCACTTGAGGAGCCTGTGCTGGTTAACGGGCAACCCGGACCACGGCCACCTCGAACTTCGACCCTCCAGTACATTCCATTCACAACTACGGATCTGATGAATTGGAAAACACACACCCCATCTTTTGCAGAAAAACCTCAGGCTATGATGGACTTGGTGACTTCAATAATAAATACTCATAGTCCTACTTGGACAGATTGCCGCCAGCTCCTGAATACTCTGTTCACCACTGAGGAAAGGAGAGACATAATTGAAAAGGCACAGATATATTTGCGTGAGCAGGCCAGAGTGGGAAATATTTTTAATATTGACCGTCATCTCCAAGACAACTTTCCCTTGGAAGATCCTAATTGGGATCCAAACAATGTAATTCACCTGGCCAGACTTACCACCTACCGCCAGACGCTTGTGCAAGGTATCCGCAGGGCATGCCAGAAGCCCACTAATATGTCTAAAGTCTCAGAAGTAGAACAGAAACCAAATGAGAGTCCAGGAGACTTTTTAGAGAGGCTGCAAGAAGCCTATCGTATATGGACTCCTTTTGACCCTGAAGCCCCTGAAAACAGCAGAATGATTACTGCTACATTTGTGGCCCAGTGCGCTTCTGACATTCGTAAGAAAATTCAGAAATCCGAAGGATGGGAAGGGATGCTGATGAGCCAAATTATGGCCATTGCACGCCGAGTTTATCGGAATAGGGATGAGGCTGAGAAACAAGAGAAGAAGAAGTGGCAGAAGGAAAAGATGGTAATGCTAGCCACAGCAGTGAAGCAAGACTACCGCCCCTTAAATGGAGGAAGAGGGCGGGGAAGGAATCCACCACTGGGAAGGAATCAATGTGCAAATTGCAAGAAGGAGGGTCATTGGAAGCGGGAGTGTCCTGAACCCCTGAGGTTGGAAGAAGTACGCCCAGGCCCAGGCCCAGGCCCAGGCTCCGGCCCAAGAAACCAGGGACGGGGACGGGGAATGATCCGAGATGGAAGATATCAGAGACCTGGACAAGGACGGAGTAGGGACAATGTCATTGGACTGGCAGAGGAGGATTTTACCCAAGACTAGGAAAGACCGGACTCCATAAAGTTAGGCTTCCAGGAGCCCACGGTCACGATCCAATTAGGAAGCCATTTAATAGACTTTATGATTGATACTGGGGCTGAATACTCAGTACTCCCAGAACTATTGCAGAAAAAGGCATCCAAAAGTGTAGTCATTAAAAGTGCCACTGGTCAGTCAGCTAAGAGGTCTTTCCTCCAACCTTTGGAATGCCAGATTGGGGGACATCGTTTAACCCATCAGTTTTTGTATATACCTGAGTGTCCAATACCTCTCTTAGGTAGAGATATGCTGTCCAAATTGCAGGCCCAAATCACCTTCACTCCTCGAGGTCCAGAAATGAAACTGCCATCAAAGGCAGCAGGAATAATTTCCCTCTCAGTACCTAAGGAACAATCATGGCGCCTAATGTCAGCCCTGCAAGTCCAACCCACATTGGATACAGAGTTAAACAAGCTCCTCCGAACTCTACAGGTGCCACCAGGAGTATGGGCCGAAAATAGCCCACCAGGAATGGCCAAGAATATAGCTCCAATTGTAGTAACCTTAAAACCTATGGCTACCCCTGTATCTGTAAAGCAATATCCTTTACCCCGGCGAGCAGCAGAGGGCATCCAGAAACATTTGGACCGCCTATTAAAATATGGTCTGCTTAAGCCCTGCCAATCAGAATGGAACACACCCCTTTTGCCTGTTCGAAAACCTGGGACAGATGAATACAGGCCAGTGCAGGACTTGAGGCTCGTAAACCAGGCTATCGAGACCTTGCACCCAAATGTACCAAACCCATACACCCTGCTGAGTTTGATCCCACCAGAAGCAACATTTTTTACTGTATTGGACTTGAAAGATGCATTCTTCTGTTGCCGGCTGGCACCACAGAGCCAACCTATATTTGCCTTCCAGTGGGAAGACCCTTTGACAGGAACAAAAGGCCAGCTAACTTGGACGAGATTGCCCCAGGGATTCAAAAATTCCCCAACTTTATTTGGTACTGCCTTGGCGAAGGATCTAACAAGTTACCCCTCAATACCTGGAGAAAAGGTGGTTCTGCAATATGTAGATGACCTTATACTAGCAGCAAAGGATTTTGATACCTGTAAAGAAGGTACAGAGGAACTGCTCCACTTGCTCTGGGAAGCTGGCTACCGAGTTTCCCAGAAAAAGGCACAGATATGTTTAGAAAAGGTCAAATATTTGGGCTTTGACATCTCACACCAACAACGAGCATTGAGGCCAGAGAGGAAAGAAGCTATTTGCCTTATCAAGGAACCTACCACAAGGAAACAACTCAGAGGATTCCTGGGAACAGCAGGGTTTTGTAGACTATGGATACCTGATTTCAGCAGTCTGGCCAAACCCTTACATGAAAGCACTCGAGGTGCAGAAAAGGACCCATTCGTATGGGGACCTGAGCAGCAACAAGCCTTTTTAGTTATCAAACAACGACTTATGGAGGCCCCAGCCCTTGGACTGCCTAATTCGGAAAAACCCTTTCAGCTGTATGTACATGAACAGAATGGGATTGCAGCGGCAGTCCTGACCCAGAGATTAGGAAGTTGGAACCGTCCAGTAGCTTATTTGTCAAAACAATTGGACTCAGTAGCAAAAGGATGGCCTCCATGCCTAAGGGCAGTAGCGGCCACTGCAAGCCTTGTCAAAGAAGCTGATAAATTTACCTTCGGCCAGACGATGTATGTGAATGTACCTCATGCTGTTCTGACACTCATGGAATATAAGGGTAGTTATTGGCTAACGAACCCAAGGATGGCTAGGTACCAAGGCCTATTGTGTGAAAATCCCAGGATTCATCTACGAGTAGTGAATATGCTCAATCCAGCGACTTTGCTGCCCCTACCAGAGGTAGATGATGAAGAATCACATGATTGTCTCCAAATAATGGATGAAGTTTATTCCAGTAGACCCGATCTGAAAGATGAACCATTGAAAAATCCAGATGTTGTATATTATACTGATGGTAGCAGTTACCTGCATGAAGGTGCCAGACGAGCAGGATATGCTGTGGTCACCAATGAGGAAGTTGTGGAAGCTGAAGCTTTGCCTGCTGGCACCTCAGCACAAAAAGCTGAACTTATAGGTTTAACTAGAGCTCTGCAATTGGCAGCCGGATGTAAGGCAAACATCTATACTGATTCTAAATATGCCTTCTTAACCCTGCATGCACATGGTGCTCTATGGAAAGAAAGAGGTCTAATAGGAGCCCACGGGAAGGCCTTGAAATATGGACCTGAAGTAGAAATCCTGTTAGAAGCAGTATGGGCTCCAGAACAGATTGCTGTAATGCACTGCAAAGGTCATGGACGAGGAAGGGATCCAATAACCAGAGGAAATCATGCTGCTGACAAAGCAGCTCGAGAGGCAGCCCAAAAGCCTGTGGGAGGATTTATAGCAGCCCTCATACCAGAGGTAGTTCCAGAAGAAGTTAAACCTCACTATACCCCAGAGGAGAGGAAGTGGGCTGAACAGGAAGGAGCAGTTGTGAAGGACGGTTGGATGATCCTGCCAGACAATAGGATTTATGTACCTCATCATCTAGCAGGCACAATTGTAAGAAATTATCATGAATCTACTCACCTTGGCGGTACTGCAACCAGAGAGAGTCTCAGTCGGAAGTTGTATATTATTAATCTATCACAATTAGCAACTTGCATTTCACAGAAATGTGTTCTTTGTGCTAAAAACAATCCCAGGCAGGGACCGGTACAACCTCCTGGAATCCAACATGTGGGATATGTCCCCATGGAAAGCCTAATTGTGGACTTCACAGAGCTGGTCCCTTCTAAGGGATTCAAGTATCTCCTTGTGTTTGTAGATACTCTTACCGGATGGGTTGAAGCTTTTCCCACCCGAACTGAAAAGGCACGAGAGGTAACTAAGAGACTCCTCACTGAATTGATCCCGAGGTTTGGATTACCTAGATGCATTGGAAGTGACAATGGGCCAGCGTTCATTGATCAAGTAGTACAAGAAGTATGTCGAGTCCTACAAGTGAAATGGAGACTGCATGCAGCCTATAGGCCTCAGAGTTCAGGGAAAACTGAAAGAATGAATCGGACTCTGAAAACCCAATTGGCAAAATTAACCCAGGAAACGGGATTGGGATGGGTAGATGTGTTACCCATAACACTGTTTCGTGTTCGGTGTGCACCCACAAAAAGACTTAAGTTGTCACCTTTTGAGCTCCTGTATGGGAGACCACCCTCCTTTGTTCAGGATATTTCAGCTGATCTTAAACAAATAGGAGACCATGTGACACAGGGACAAGTGCAATCTCTCTCCCGTGTTTTTGTTTCTCTTAACAGGTGGGCCCTCGAGCGCACGCCGTGCAGCATTGCCGAGCCGATTCATCAGTTCCAGGCTGGCGATAGCGTATGGGTGAAAGAGTGGAAACGTGATCCACTTGCACCTAAGTGGCGTGGACCTTACACCGTCTTGCTCTCTACTCCAACAGCGGTGAAGGTAGCTGCGGTGACCCCCTGGATTCATCACTCCCGTTTGAAGAAGTCCGAAGGCAGTTGGACGTGCAAAGGTGACCCCTCTAATCCTCTTAAACTGACTCTCTCCAAAAACCCCTGTATCTAGCCCTACCGGGAACGGGCTAGGTCACGGGCAACATTTGACGACCGGCCTGCTGCAGCCACAACCTGGAAGCTGGCTGACCTGCGCACGCCTGAAGCTTGAGGAGCATCTGAACCAGCGATTGTGAAAGGAAAGATTCTCTTATACAATTGATTGACTGCCCCACAATTAATTGACTGCCCACCTCCTTGTGGAACAATTATCAGAGATATTACTCATTGGGGATCCTCGGGATATATGTTTTGGTCTTGGTGGTTCCCCATTTCTGTCACTGGGGGAATTATATTGGGACTAATATTTATTTGCTATCACTATAAGGTAATCTTTTGTGGAAGGAATGCATATGCTAGACATCAACATGATTCTATTATTAATCCTGATCCCTTGGGAAGGGGAAGGGTCCTTGAATCTGGCCAAATTGACTAAATATGGATTCCACCATGACCACAATATGTGGGTAGGTTTAGCTGAAATGGTAGCCAATGTTGCAAATAGGACCAATTGCCTTGTTTGCTCTCTCGGGCCAGATGATTCAGAGGGAGGTATGCCCTTATTACCGATACCATTAGATGCCATTGGTATGGTAAGCGAAATACCACAACAAACAGAAGTACAGAATTTCCCCGGATGGAACTCAACTAAACCATTACGAGTTATACCTGTACAAGGGGAATTCTGTGTACATAGATCATCAAATGCAGCTGATTCTACCATGATAGGCTCTTCTCATTGTCACTATACTTGGGATAATATTAAGAATACCTGGGCACACGATACTACCTATCGAACTCGGGATGCCTTGCCCTGTGCACCTCCTTTTATTCATGCATGGAAAGTGGTATGGAACATAACTGTGACAGAAAAAGGCAATCTAACATACTGCACTGTGAACTCTCTACCTCTTTTGCTATTTCGCCTTCTGTACTCCACGTACCAAAGACCTCAGACACGATGGTTGTGGTGGATATGTGGAGAATGGGCATACAAGAAACTCCCCTCCAAATGGAGTGGGACTTGTTTCCTGGGATGGGTATTGCCACCAATGTGGATTATGCCCACTAATTTGCCCAAGCGTACACGAAGAAACGCTGATATTTCTCATATAGCAGGAGGAAGTACCCAAAGTTGGAGCGGTACTGATGATTGGCCACCAGAGCGCATTATAGCCTATTATGATCCTGCCTCCTGGAATCCTGGTGAGCTCATACAAGGGGCACGGGATCCTATTTATAATCTAAACAGAATAATTCGATTGCAAGCAGTAGTGGAACTTGTAACCAATGCAACGGCCAAGAGTTTGAGACTTATTGCACAACAGTTGGATGAAAGTAGAGCCGCCATTTTGCAGCTGAAAATGGGAATGGATTATGTACTTGCCAAGCAGGGAGGCCTATGTGGAGTCTTGAACTTGACAGGGAATGCCTGTTGCTTTAACATTTCAGATAATGGTGAGGCAATCCGTGTGTTGGCCACAAAGATGGAGAATATAGCACATGTCCCAGTACAAACATGGGAAGGATGGGATATGGGATGGCTCACCAATTGGTTACCTAATGTCACAGGACTCAAAGGGATACTATTGTCTTGCTTGTTTTTCTTGACAGTAGTGGTAATGGTCTTATGTATGATGCCATGTATCATTTCATGTTTTAGAAGTACAATTAGCAAGATGGTTTCAAATGAAACTCTACCTCATATCATGGCCCTATACAGAGCTTTACCTCAGGAACATGATGAAGGTCAAGCTATCAAGGACACTTGGGATGAAGGTCCTTGAGCTTGAAAGGGGGGAATGAGGCATCAGGCATAAGCCTGCATTTTATTAATGTTTGATCAGGACTTGTATATTAAAGAGGGCTTAATTTTCAAATGTTTCATGCCAGGCAGAGAAAACCTTGGCCATTCTCCTAAGACAAGGGGCCCCTTGATTTATAGCAGAAAGCAATTCTCAAAGTCGTAAAAGCTGAAATTACAGACTAAAAGCAGGACATTGACCCTACATGTTACAGAAGATAACAAAGGCAGAGATAAATATAATTAGGAATGGGCAAATAGTAAAATGATACCATGGGCCTCTCTTAAAACCTTGAGCTGTATTTTCTAAGGCCAGAGGCTTTTTAAAGCATCTAGCTGGGAAGTCTTTTTAAAACTGTTTCTTTCTTAAACTGAGAGAAAAGGCAACTGGCTTGGCTGGGGAAAAAGAAGCTTCTTCCTATTTTATTTTGAGGCTGGAAAGGAGGCTGAAGGGGGGGGAATGTAACTGAAGAGGTTTCTTTAAAAACTGTTTTTTTACTGAGTTCCTTCCTTGAGAAGCTTTATTCTTTTAAAAGGTTACCTATGATAATGTATGAAATATATTAGCTTAAATATATTGGCTTAAATGTAACTATGCAAAGGATTTAGAAAGTAACAAATTTAGATGTTAAATTCTTATTTCATAGAATCATAGAGTCCTAGAGTTGGAATAGACTACAGGGGCCATTGAGCTCAGCCTCTTGCCAGACAAGAAGACGCCATCAAATGCTGTCCAGATATATTAGCTGTCAGAACATTTGTTTAGAAACCTTCAAATGAAGGATATCTTTCAATGTTGATGTGAAACTCAAGATCCTTGACATATGTTTAAGATAAAAATTTAAGATTAACCATTTGTTTTAAAAGGCAATAGGGCAGGGAGGGCAAGAGGTGAGCTGGTAATTAAGATTCCTTGTTGAGACACATGTAAGATATATTACTACTTATTTGTCATTTATAGATGTAACAATATATAGCTGTTTGTGTTCCTTATAAGGACAGGAGGATGTGGGTGTATCTTTTAGGATTGGATATAGCAATCAGCCAATAGGAAATCCAACCAGGCTGATTGGACAGAGGCAGCCCAAGGAGGAGCAAAGGGGGCTGGATTAAGGGAATATAAGTGCTGGCCATAATGGCAGGAGGCCAGGCCAGAGCTTGGTAACCATATACCACTGTGCCTCTCATTTATTTGTCTGACAAATAAATAATTATTTTAATTTCTCTATTGCTGCGTTGAATATTTCATTCCAGCTAAGCGTTAACCACAAGCAGGGTGCTACAAGACCACGCCCCTCTCTGGTCACACCCCTCTCCCTAGGCCACACCCCTCACTGGTCCTTGAGTCTTTTTGCCTGGCTGGAATGTGTCCTTCAATTATAATAATGCCCTTTGAATGCCTGGATGGAAGATAGTGAGGGGTGCACAACTGTGTGTAGAAACTACCCTACTGTACAAAGATGAATTTAGCATTCGTTGTCCCACCTGTTTGTACGTGGCCCTCTGATGGCAAAGGTTCCCCGGCCCTGCTCTAGAGGATGCCAGCTAGCGAAGGCTGCAATGCGCCCTTTATTTCATCCAGCGTTCGCCTAGCCTAAGCACACCTTCGTAAGTAAAGAACACCATCATATTTGCAGGGAAAGCGCGGATGGAGTTTAGTCCGAGGCCTTTGAAGAGGACTCTCACCCCCTCTTCTCTTACGCTGTCCCTCACGCAGTGTACTAATCCCGAGTATCTGCGCAGGCCCTCGCCATCCACCTGCATCCGGGATTTGATGACATCCATCGGGGTGGCCGTGCCCCAGGCCAGGACTCCAGCGCAGCCTCCAGAAAGAAGCACAGCCCATAAGTCTGCAAAATGTAATTATAAGCAGCGTTAAACTGACAGCGAGATAGGTTTGCAGAGGAGAAATGGGCATTGCTCTTTAATTAGAATGCAGAATGTTGACACACGTTTTGATTTCGTATTTTTTGGACATTTGAAATAGTTGTTTTTATTTATTACAGTGGTGCCCCGCAAGACGAATGCCTCGCAAGACGAAAAACCCGCTAGACGAAAGGGTTTTCCGTTTTTCGATGCGCTTCGCAATACGAATTTCCCTATGGGCTTTCCCGAAAACGTCTTGCGAGTCTTGCGATTTTTTTCGCTCCCCCCCTTTTTCTAAGCCGCTAAGCCGCTAATAGCCTTTTAGCCGCTAAGCCTTTAATAGCCGCTAAACCGCTAATAGCGCTAATCCGCTAATAGGGTTGCTTCGCAAGACGAAAAAACCGCTAGACGAAGAGACTCGCGGAACGGATTATTTTCGTCTTGCGAGGCACCACTGTATTATCACTTATTAAATTGCTTAGCCGCTTTATCTTGCCTGTGGCAACCCAAAGTGACTTACAAACAAAAAAACCCCAATAGAAACATTAAAACTAATTTTGGGTGGGAGAAACTCCCTGCCTTGCCCTTGGGACTGCAGCTGCTGACATAATAGACATGCTAATTTCAATGGATCTACTCTTGAGTATAACTTAGCTAGCTATGCCCTCTTAAGTAGCGGTATTAGTATTGTCTTCCAGATCAGCAGTGGGCAGACTTAAGTCTTGTGAGGTCTACTCTTTTCAGCCCCCAGAATCTCAAGGTCTACCAGCTTGAAGCAGATGCCAAATAGTGGCTAATCCACTTTCTGATGCCCCTGGCCAAATTCCTTATCCTGACTCAAGTCCTACCTAAGGCTAGTTCCACAAGCAGCAGATAAGATGATAAGGCACTACTGTGGAGTAATAGGCAGAGAGGTTGATGACCATGAGAGGCCTAATTTATGCAGGGCAGTTGCTTCCAATCAGCTCTGAACTATGGAAGGAAGACTGTAAGAAGATACTTTGCAAGTATCTCATATTGGGATTTAGGCACACAGAGAAATCAGCTAATGAGCTTCGAGAGCAGATATCCCCTGTTGGAATTATATGTCATGCTGCCTCTTTGACCTGCACTCCGTAGTCCATGCACAAGATTCTTGACATACCTTCTGTGAAACATCAGGCAGGCCTTTCTTAAGAGGCTCTGCTTTCTGAAGCTTCCCCTTTCTCTGTATCCGGGACAAGAGGATTCCCTGTCTCTCCAAATCCTAATTCAATTTGATTGAGCGGCCATCTAGCTGGCCGCTGAAAGGTTCCAAATAAGTTTACATCCCTTCAGCTTTCCCACATCGAAGGCTTACTACATTCCATATATTTAAAGCACAGAGCTTCCTGGAAACTGTAGTTTACTCCTCACAGAGCTACCATTCCCATCACCCTTTACAAACTGCATTGCTTTAAATGTATGGTGTGTACACAGCCTTGGTCTCTAGAGCTTGGTTTAACCAGGTTACATGATTAAATCAGTCGGTTGTGCAATCCATACACAACATTTACGGGAATCTCCGTGTGAGAGCCAGACTCGAAATCAAGTCCCATTGATTAAAGTGAGTGGGATGCGGGTGGCACTGTGGATTAAACAACAGAGCCTAGGGCTTGCCGATCAGAAGGTTGGCGGTTCGAATCCCCACAACGGGGTGAGCTCCCGTTGCTCAGTTCCTGCTCTTGCCAACCTAGCAGTTCGAAAGCACATCAAAGTGCAAGTAGATAAATAGGTACCGTTCTGGTGGGAAGGTAACGGCATTTCCGTGCGCTGCTCTGGTTCACCAGAAGCGGCTTAGTCATGCTGGCCACATGACCCGGAAGCTGTACGCCGGCTCCCTCGGCCAATAAAGCGAGATGAGCACCGCAACCCCAGAGTCATCCGCGACTGGACCTAATGGCCAGGGGTCCCTTTACCTTTACCTAAAGCAATCTATGGCCTTTTAAACTGGCGTGGCGGGGTTATTATTTTGTTTGTTATTACCGGTGCTTTTTTCTGGGGGTACTCAAGGGTACACAGAACTGGCATCTTTTCTTTCTAGAAGAAAAGACTTGGTTTAAAGTGTGGCACTTAGCATGAAGTTGTTACAGTGAGTACCAGGACAATTTTTCCTAGAAGCATCAGCTGCCACTGCTTCCCAATAAGGCAGGAAATTTGGATGGAACACAGTGAATCCGCAAGGATTTCCCCTTGCACAATGGGGCTTGCCAACTCCTTCCTCACACCCTGCCTCCCCCGCAAAAAAACCACAAAAACTTGTTCTGGAGATCCCCCGAACTAGCACACAGGGAGAGGAGAGGGGAGATTGTTCCACCAGGCAAGCAGAAACTGATCATTTGTAGCAGTGCCACCTTGAATTCCTCCCTATGTTTGTAGCTGTGCACTCTTCCTGTTCCATGTGTCAGGACAAATATTCTACCTTTATATTATAAAATAAAAACCCATATGCATGAACAGGCTATCTTATTTCCTCAAGCTAACCTCCTAGATAGACCATATAAATTGTGGGAGGAACACAGAGAGAATGGAACTTCCCCCCCCCCCCGCCCCACCGGGATTACTTGTGTGGGGAGGGACGCTGACTGATGTTCTGAACATGTTCTGTATTTTTGCATTGAACAATTACTAATTTCCTAAAGTCAGGTCCACCTGTGATTGTGATACAACTCATTGCAGCAATATTGACTGAGATCGCTTATAGCTTTATTATTTCCCCATTTAATAAGATGCTCTACGCGGGGCTGCCCTTGAAGCTGTCCCAGAAACTCCAGCGGGTGCAGAATGCTGCAGCGAGGCTCCTCACAGGGTCTCTGCCATGGGAGCATATTCACCCAGTGCTTTTCCAGCTGCACTGGCTCCTGGTGGAGTACAGGGTCAGATTTAAGGTGCTGGTTTTGAGCTTTAAAGCCCTTCACGGCCTAGGACCCTCGCACCTACGGGACCGCCTCTCCCGGTATGCCCCACGGAGAGACTCAAGGTCCATAAATAGCAACACCCTAGTGGTCCCGGGCCCTAAGGAAGTTAGATTAGCTTCAACCAGAGCCAGGGCCTTTTCAACACTGGCTCCGGCCTGGTGGAACGCTCTGCCTCATGAGACCAGGGCCCTGCAGGATCTGATTTCTTTCCGCAGGGCCTGTAAGACAGAGTTGTTCCGCCTGGCCTTTGGCTTGGAGCCAATTTGATTCCCTCCCCCTCTTTCTTTTTTCTTTTCCTTTCTCCTCCTGCGATGAGGCTACATTTTAATATTTTAATGTTTTAATATTTTAATGCTGTATTTTAATTTTGTTTTTAAGTTGTATTCATTCAACTTGTTTTTATTATTGCTTGTTAGCCGCCCTGAGCCCAGCCTTGGCTGGGGAGGGTGAGGTATAAATAAAAATTATTATTATTATTATTATTATTATTATTATTATTATTATTATTATTATTATTATTTATTTATTTATTTATTTTAAAATGTGCCTGAAATACTTGGAACATTTGTCATGCTCTGGCCCCCCACCCCGGCCCAGGCACCTGTGAAAACGCTTCCAGGGTGGCTGGCCTCTCTTCTCCCTTCCTCCTTCCCTACACGTTGCATGAGATGGGCTATCATGCCTCTGGGATTAGTGAAGAGCTAAAAATAAAATCCATTTCATCATTTAGAAAGTGCCCCTACACCCGAGCTGTATAGGCTTTAGCGATGCATTTGAAAGGTGCAGTTAGCCGGCATGACTGCAGTTAATAAGCATTCGAGGGGGAAGTTGGAGAGGAAGAGTTCTTGGATGACATCAGAGGACGCGGCCTCTGATTTAACCAGTTACACAAGAGAAGCTCAAATAGAATTTCATAACAGGTGCTCCAAGCATATTACACAACTGGAGCAAATTGTGCCAATGATAATACTCTGTTCTAATCATTCCCATCTATTTTCCGGTTTGAGTGCCGCTGCTTACGTAGGCAAAACAGCAGCAGCAGCACCTATGTGCAAGAGGGAGGTGTCAACATCCAGCTTCCCCTGTTTGCTGTAGGCATGCAAACCCCAAGGGGTTACAGAACAGTAGAAAGAGAACTTGACACTAGAACTTGGGGACATCCAAAGAAGCTATAGGCTGGGAGATTCAGGGCTTTCTCCCACAGCACAAACTATGGAACTTTCTCCCACAGAATGTCCACCAACAGGATGGTTTTAAAAGAGCATTGGGCAAATTCACGGAGCAGGCAGCTATCAATGGCTGCTAGCCATGATAACTCAGTGCCGGGAACAAACACTCTATACGAAAGTTGCAGAATTGTGGTGACTCCAATGCAGAAGCTATGAAGACAGGTTTTTCAAAACTCCTGAAACAAGCCCTTCTCATTTAATGCACACACCTGCTCTGTCTTTTCCCGCTGGAGTAAGCCAGTCGCACAGGACATTGTAGGTGAGGAAATAGACGACAGATGAGCAGCAGTCTCTCCACATCAGAGCCAAAGACCCCTTGTATAGACCCCTGAAACCTTCCTCCTTCACGACGGTCCGCAGGCAGTGCACAGCTCCTTGATACTTAGGCTTGGAGATCAGGACGTGGGGTGGAATAGCCAAGGGATCTTTCTGGATCTGTAGTCTCACTTTGGCCAACTCTGCAGGTGACATTAGCACAACCTGAGGGGTGTAATTAGGAATTAGTGGTCTAGAAAGAGATGTTTCCTGTAGAAGCTCATCACCCACACATCCCCAGACCAGACCATGAAGATACAGAGCCTAGGGTCCAAACTCATGTATTCTGGGGTGCCCAAACTTTTTTCAAAGAGGGCCAGATTTGCATGAGGGCCACCCAAAGTTGTTGAGCTTTTTTCACAATTTTACCCCAAAGTTGTTGAGCTCTTTTAAGGACTTAACCCCAAAGCTGTTGAGATTTTTTTAGGATTGTAGTTGTTGAGCTTTTTTTTACAGTGCTGAGCTTTTGGGGGGATTTTACCCCAGGACATATACTGCCAGGCAGGCTGAATTACATTGACCTGCGGGCCATATTAGGCCCCTGAAACAGACTTTGGACATGCCTGCCTTAGTGTATATACCGTATTTTTTGCTCTATAAGACTCACTTTTTTCCTCCCAAAAAGTAAGGGGAAATGTGTGTGCGTCTTATGGAGCGAATACAGGCTGCGCAGCTATCCCAGAAGTCAGAACAGCAAGAGGGATCGCTGCGCAGCGATCCCTCTTGCTGTTCTGGATTCTGAGATTCAGAATATTATTTTTTCTTGTTTCCCTCCTCCAAAAACTAGGTGCGTCTTATGGTCTGGTGCGTCTTATAGGGCGAAAATACGGTGGCTCAGACATTTCACTGCAAGAGCCTAACATGCATAGTCTTCTGGAAACTAATTACACAAGTAATACTATCTTGTTGCCCTTCTTGTTGTTATTATTTATAAAAATTTATATGCCACCCTTCATCCAAAGATCACAGGACAGTTTGCAACATTAAAATACACAATGAGAACACAAAAGTACATAACAACAACAAAACGATGAGGGACAGATGATATAACACGGATGTTTTCCACAGGGATAACTTTCTATAATCAAGAAACTTCAGTGCTTTAAGTATAACATGTTACATGAACACCATTACTAGTCTGTACCAGGAGAGGCCAAATGTAGTTGTCAGGGAACTGCCATCAGCTCAGAGGTGAGAGGTGGAAGGGCAGTTGCGTGAGAAGCAACTCTTCTTCCGGGAGGAAGGAAGCCACGCCTCCAGTGGGGAAGGGATGCAGGGCTCGGAGGATGCAAGGGACAGCCATAACACCAAGCCTGAGCAAAGCGGGGGGGGGAGGCACGTCCCCCTTTGCCCATGCCCTCTCTGCGCAGTCATTTTACGTGCAGAGAGGGGACGCGTAGAATGGGGGTCAAAAGACTGCTCTGCTGGGGACCGCCCACTCCCAGATTCTGCTAGTGACTGAGCAGACATGGAAGTGAGTCGTTCTGCACTGTGAATGTTTTTGCACCGATAATAAAGCCTTGAAAAGACCAGTGGGGGTCTTGCCTGTTCGCTCTCGAGCAACCACGTCGGAAAACTAGTGCTCTTCAAATGTTGTTGGACTACAATTCCCCTCTGTGAGCACTGGCCATACTGGTTGGTGCTCAATAACCAAAAGGCACCACTTTAGCTACTTCTACATAACAGAATAGAGGGACGCGGGTGGCGCTGTGGGTTAAACCACAGAGCCTAGGACTTGCTGATCAGAAGGTCGGCAGTTCGAATCCGTGACGGGGTGAGCTCCCGTTGCTCGGTCCCTGCTCCTGCCAACCTAGCAGTTCGAAAGCACACCAAAAGTGCAAGTAGATAAATAGGTACCACTCCGGTGGGAAGGTAAACGGCGTTTCCGTGTGCTGCTCTGGTTGGCCAGAAGCGGCTTAGTCATGCTGGCCACATGACCCGGAAGCTGTACGCCGGCTCCCTCGGCCAATAAAGCGAGATGAGCACCGCAACCCCTGAGTCGGCCACGACTGGACCTAATGGTCAGGGGTCCCTTTACCTTTTACATAGCAGAATCTGCTCCGGCTGCAGCAAAACATGCCTCTCCCATATCTGTCTCTACAGCCACACCAATGGTTTGACTTCATCCCCAAAGGCGCACTCCTCCGTTGTCTCCCAGGACAGACAGGTGCCAACCCTATTCCACTTTAACCTTTTTGATTTCCCCCCAAAGAATCCTGGGAACTGTAGTTTGTTAAGGGTCTCCTCACAACTCCCAGCAGCCACAACAAGCTACAGTTCCCAGGATTCTTTGGGAGAAAGCATGACTGTTAAAGTGGAATAAGAGTGCTTTACCAGGACATCCCGAAGGCCAAAAACGCCAAAATTAATTGTTTGACTTGCGCTTTTTTATTGATTGTATTGCACATATACATAAATTAAAATGCACAAACTTAAAAAAAAAGAAAATACAAAAGTTTATGTAGAGAGAGCAAAAAAGAAAAGAATAAAAGCAGAAAGTCCAGAAAGGAAGAAAGAAGTAAGGGATATAAATATATGCCTTTTGTAAGTACATTTAAATCTTAAACATTATTTTACTTGTAACCTACCCGGATTGCACCAGTAGCAGCTGCCGCAAAAGACACGTCTGCCTTTGACGGCTTTCTGTCTGCAGAGCCATATCGAAATCTGCAGATGTTATAAAGGATGTTTTTGTAGATGCCAAAAGAGAACGATGTAATAAACGATGCAGTTATGACAGTCATCGACACCCCACGGTAGAAACCCAGCACCTGGTTTGCATAGAAAAGTGAGAAGAAAGTGTTAGCCAAGCTAGTCTTACCTAATCATCCCAAGTCTCCATAATACGAAAGTCACAGCCGCTAGGTTTTTTCTTTGGCTTTCTGGTAATAAGGAAACTAATTATAATAGAATAAAGGACACCTCACAGTTTGTCTTCAGGTTTGGTACTAATCGAGGAAAAGGAGAAGGTGATAGCTCTGTCGGTAGAGAATTAGTCTCTTAATCTGAGGGTTGTGGGTTCAAGCCCCACGTTGGGTGAAAGATTCCTGCATTGTTGGACTATATCAGAGTTTCCCAAACTTGGGTCTCCAGCTGTTTTTGGACTACAATTCCCATCATCCCTAGCTAGCAGGACCAGTGATCAGGGATGATGATGATTTATTTATTATTTATACCCCGCCCATCTGTCTGGGTTTCCCCAGCCACTCTGGGCAGCTTCCAACAGAACACTGAAATACAGTAACCTATTAAACATTAAAAGCTTCCCTAAACAGGGCTGCCTTCAGATGTCTTCTAAAAGTTTGGTAGTTATTTTTCTCTTTGACATCTGATGGGACGGCGTTCCACAGGGCAGGTGCCACTACCAAGAAGGCCCTCTGCCTGGTTCCCTGTAACTTGGCTTCTCGTAGCGAGGGAACCGCCAAAAGGCCCTCGGCGCTGGACCTCAGTGTCTGGGCAGAACGATGGGCAGAATGATGGGAACTGTAGTCCAAAATCAACTGGAGACCCAAGTTTGGGAAACACTGGATTAGATCCTCATGGTCCCTTCCAACTCTACAATTCTATGAAACCTCTAGGTCAGGGATGTGTAACCTGTGGCCCTTCAGATATTGTTGGACTCCAAATCCCATCAATTCCGACCATGATGGGAGTGGTAGTGTAGCAACATCTGGCAGATACCAGGATTCCCAGCCCTTTTCTAGGTGCTTACGAGGCCCAATGCACCCAGAATCAGGTTCTTGTTCACAGGTGTTCTTAAACACAACCAACCTTAGCCTTAGGGCCAAACCCTAACCCTCGATGCAGTTAGCAATTGCACAAAGGGGTTTTTAGAATTCAGGATTCGGGATCAAATCCAGATTGAAACATTGGTGTGGGAAATGGATTTTTAACCCCTTGACCTCCCCCCACACTACATCCCTGAACTGGACTGAGAGTCTCTTATTTGCACTGGCAGCAGGTGGAAAGCTCTCATTTGCTGAAACAGATGTGCGGGGAGCAATCTGCTGCAGAAGGCAAAGTGTTAAAAATCCCTTCCCTCATTTTCCACCCAACCCATGTTTGCAATTAACTTCTTATTCAGCCATTCACACAACTGTGTGAAATATGCCGTGTTAGGCCACAATAGCTCTGTCCCAGAGTCATTGTAATAAAGCCATTCCTTAATGTTGGACAGACTGTGGGGTTTCCTCCTAAGAACTGTAGTTTGCCACATCAACCTACAATTCCCAGCACCCTTAACAAACCACAGCTCCCAGGTTTCTTTGGAACAAGTCATTTGCTTTAAATGCAAATTAAATATGTTTTAAATGTATGGTGTGGATCCGCCCCAAGTCAAGCAGACATGATGAAGCAAATTTCCCCTTCATCAACAGGAATTTTACCATACGTACTTTTTCAGTTCTGTATGTGTCTCTGATACAGTGCCATATTCCACGATAACTTGTCTGAGTCTGAATCCTCACCTGTTAAATGGGACAATCCATCATTCATTTCATCTTGGGGAAAAGAAACATTTCATTGGTAATTCTGCAAGTGGGTAGGGGCATCAGATCAGCACGAAAAGTGAATTTATTGCACTAGGGTAGGGATCAGCAACCTTTTTCAGTTTTGGGCCAGTCCACCATCCCTCAGAACTATATGGAGGGGGGGGGAGGGAATGAATGAATTCCTATGCCCCACAAATAGCCCAGAGATGCATTTTAAATAAAAGGACACATTCTACTCATGTAAAAACACACTGATTCCCGGACCGTCCGCGGGCCAGATTGAGAAGGCAATTGGGCTGCATCCAGCCCCCGGGCCTTAGGTTGCCTTACCCCTGCACTAGGGCGACAGAATGCTTTAATCCATTGCGCAAAGCTGAATTTATAGTATGTGCTTGAATCTCTCCCGCAAAAGAGGAACAAGATTGGAGGCACCTACAGATCTCACAATGTAATTTCTAGTTTGGTCCTGAGAGTATGGTGAAAGGATTGGGAGAAGCTGGGGAAGAAGAAAATGGAGGAGCCCTGGAATTCCTCCTGGCAAACCATTGTTTATTAGCTGTTGGGTAGAGAAACCACTGCAGTGGTGAGAACCGCCTCACACACTCATCCTAGCTGCTTTCAGCTCTGAAACGGGGTGGAGAAGAGTTCTCTCCATTTCACCTTGTGACTTGGGAGATTTTATTGTAGTTAAGAGAACTAAACTTTGAAATACCTTGATTGTGTCCAATGGATATCCGACTGCAGCACTAACACCACCTGAAACAGTTAAATTGTAAGTTAAATTTTTAAAATTAAAAATTGCACCTTAGAGACCAACTGAGTTTGTTCTGGGTATAAGCTTTTGTGTACATGCACACTTCTTCAGATACACTGAAACAGACATCACCAGACACTTATATATTGGGGGGGGCAGTTCTCAGGAGGGTAGTAGGAGATGGGTGATTGACTCCATGGGTATGGTAAACCTGTTGATGACTGTTATCAACTGCAATTAGTCCTACAGGAAAAAGGAAGGGATAGTATGCAGATGACCAATAATAGCTTTAGCATACATAATGAGACAAGACTCCAATATCTCTATTCAGACCAGGTCTTTCCATAGTTTTCAGTTTAGTATAGGTAAAGGGACCCTTGACCATTAGGTCCAGTCGCAGACGACTCTGGGGTTGTGCGCTCATCTCGCTTTATAGGCCAAGGGAGCTGACGTTTGTCCACAGACAGCTTCCGGGTCATGTGGCCAGCATGACTAAGCTGCTTCTGGCAAACCAGAGCAGCACATGGAAATGCCGTTTACCTTCCCGCTGGAGCGGTACCTATTTATCTACTTGCACTTTGACGTGCTTTCGAACTGCTAGGTTGGCAGGAGCAGGGACCGAGCAACGGGAGCTCACCCCATCGCGGGGATTCAAACCGCCAACCTTCTGATCGGCAAGCCCTAGGCTCTGTGGTTTAACCCACAGCACCACCCTTGTCCCTTTCAGTTTAGTAATACGTTGTAATTCAGCAACTTCTCTTTCAAGTCTATTTCTGAAATTCTTTTGTAATAAGACAGCTGCTTTGAGATCCTGTACTGAATGTCCTGGGAGACTGAAGTGTTCTCCTACTGGCTTGTCTGGCTTGTGATTCCTGATTTCAGATTTATGTCCATTTATCCTTTGGCGTAGGGTTTGGCCTGTTTATCCAATATAGAGAGCTGAAGGGCACTGCCCTTTATTTCGACTGCGTCAGACCAACACGGCTACCTACCTAAATCTGTAAGTTAAATTGTTTCAGAAGCGATACACTCACCTCACAGAGAACCAACCTCAGTAACACCAGAAAACTTAAGCCACATTCACTTTGCACTTAAGCCAGGTGTGTACATTTGAGACAGCTGTTGCACATGCACAAAATGAGCACATATGGACAGATGGCAATGTCATGAACAGGAGTTCCGACAGGGCTGAAGGAGGAGAACCAAAAAGTGCATTGGGTGAAGACATCTCCACTCCCTCTCTGATGTGTACAACACCATGCAGATGTGACTTAAAACACAATGGGGGAGGGGGAGATAACCTCATGACATTTTAAGCTGCTAATGTGAACATACCCTTACTTGCAAGTAGCACCTTGCAAAGTATAGAATTGCACCACTAACTAAGGTTACCAGGTGTCCCCGTTTCCCGGGGACAGTCCCTGGATTTACAAATCAGTCCCCATACAAAATCCATTGAAGTTGAAAAGTGTCCCCGGATTCATTGAAAAAAATCTGGTAACCTTACCATTAACCTTGTCAAGCAGTTCCGCACATGGTTCACCCTTGTAATTCTACCCCACCTCCAAAACAAAACAAAAAATATACTCTGAAATTGGGGGTTTTAGGTCAGCATCCCTGATCACTGGCCATGCTGGCTGGGACTGGTGGGAATTATCGTACAAAACATCTGGGGGCACCAGGTTGGGGGAGGCTGCTGAATGAGGGCCTGGGCATTCAGATCTCTCTGCTACAGCACAATATGCATAGTTCATGTTGTACAACAAACACCACAAGTACAATAAAGGGTGTGTTGGTGTGCAGTCTTTCAACCCATAAACTGGTATAGCCAGGTTTTGAGAATTGTGTCTACTAAGCTCATAGCTTATAGCATTGAAATGGGTCAGGGAGAGGATAAGGTTGATTGGCACATATAAAGAATGGTAGCAGTACACATTCTTTGTACTTCCTTAGCAACAAATGCTATCGTTATATATATTTACAAGAATACGAAGATGTTTATGTGGTTGTTTGGTGGGAAATTGCGTTTCCACATAGAACATTCAAAGACTCAAATACATACAAATTTAAAGAAAACTATACATAAATAAAGGGAGGGGGATGTGAAATATTATATAGGTTTACTTGGAGGAGGAGGAAGCCAAACTGATCATTGTACGAAAGAGAAATATTATGGGTGGTATCCAGTGATGGTCTACCCAACTGCGCAATTGAAATCCATTCACTTGCACAATTCGACTTCCAGTCAGGGCTGGCCCAAGTCATTTTTACACCTGAGGCAAACCACAAAACGGCACCTGCCTCCCCGCCAGGGAAGGAGTGAGTGAAGATCAACATCAGGGACAAGGGGGGAGGGAATAAAGATCTACATTGGGATCTGCTGCCTCTGTGGGTCCTGCCACCTAAAGTAGTTGCCTCACCTTGCCTCATGCGTGGGCCGGCCCTGTTTCTCATTTCTCTTCTCTCCACACACACACACACACACACACACACACACACACACACACACCCAGCAAAATTTGTTCCAGGTGAGTCCCCCAACCTTCCAGAGCAGATTGAGGGAGCTTTAGGGAAAGAGCTGCAGGAAAGAGGAGAGGAAAAAGAAGCCCAGTTTTGCAAATTCTGGATCAGGCAAGTCTAGTGAAAGCATCCCATTCTGACAGTGGCCAACCATATGCCTATATGAAGCCTGCGAGTAGCACCTGACGACAATAACACTCTCTCTACTCTCTCAGGAGCATATTGTCTCTAACAGGTGAGGCAGAGCATAGCAATTGTGGCTGGTATTTATTGATTTCTCCCTGTACATTTTGCTGCATATTATAGCCTTCTGATATAGTGAAGACTACAGAATTGACAAGGCAAAAAAAATCAAGCTGGACAAAAATAAAACAGCTTTCCTAATAGGCTTGTTTGTGTGGAAAGCAGCAAAGTTAATAAACTGACTACTGTTCTTACAGAGAAGAGAATATTGCTGTACCACAATCTCAGAAAATTGTGAAGGACCATAAGTGTAATTATAATGTAAATACAAACCTCAGGTGTGGTTATGCTTCTCATGTGGTTAGGTTTTTGCAAGCTGCTTTTCATCCAGACATCTGTACCCACATTTTACTCTACAACCGGTTTCTTGTTATGAGTTTGTGGGTGCCGACCTCCCCTAAATTCCTGGGTCGAGTAGGTGTTAGTATTTAATCAAGGCTTGGGGAGTTAACCTGGATGCTAGACTTCAAATTCCTGGACCCAGCTTCCCATGTTCAGGAGATCACCTGGGAGATGGGCCATTGAGAGAACAAAGGAAAGGTAATGGGCCATTAAGAAAGCGAAGGAGAGGAGGTAAATGGGTGGGGCCCCTACTTCAGCTCTAAGATAGAAGACAAAGACAAAGCTTGAGGTAGACCTTAAGAGTAAAAACAACAAACTGAAGACAAGATCAGAGTACGATGGTTTATTTCTGTTTGAATCTAAAGCTGTCGCAATCGGAGAATCAAAACTCTCTTGGGGTGTTAATGCTGTGAACCCCTGCACTGTAGGCTCAGGTTGTATCTATGTGTAAATAAACCATATATCATAAAGACACTACAGTCTCCACTGTGCCTCATTTCCAAAAAGAAAAACGAACCCAAGGTGAACACCAGGAACCCCTGGAATCTCCCACCACTCGGAGATTGGGGCGACATGCAACATAGTGCTTGTAGTTCACATTAACCTGCACTTCCAAATGCACAGTCTGCACTCATGTGCTTCATGGTACTTTGCATACATTCTTGGGTCACCAAAGGTAGGTGCCTGAAGCTGTTCAGGGCCCTACCCAGTCCACGGGCCAGAACTATAAGGTATTAGGATCCTGCTAAAGTAATGCAATGCTTGCTTCCACCCTAGTTGTTCCTAGGTGACCACTGAACATGCTCAGTCCTCATTGGGCTGTTTGTGGGGTGGAGTTGTCCCCTTGGCTGCTCCCCACCTACTTCTGCATATCTTGGGATTCATCCAAATGTGTTGATACTTACCTCTCTCTTCCCTTAACAGTGGCCTTCTTTCGGGTCCAGCCCTGTCGACGCAGCAGCATCACTGAGTTTGCTCTTAGAGGGACAGAGAGAACACAGTCCCAGTGTGACACTGTTGATGCTGAGGCAAAGCGAAGGAATAATCTGCCAAGTCAGACTCATCAACAGAGCTCTTCTGGACACCAACTGACCTTTGCGAGTGCTCCAAGAGCAGCAGTAAAAACATGGATTTAGCATTCTCCAGGGATTTCCACACTCCAGATATAGCAACCCATAGACGCGTCTAGGGCCTAAAATAGTCTTGGGGAGATGGAAGCTCAAAGCTGCTGCCACAGCTGGAGAAGCAAAACAAACAGGCACAATGGGAGGCTGGCAGGCCTTCCTCAGCCCCAATGAATGAAACTTCTCCACTGCTCAGAAGGAATTCTATTTGCAGCATGAGCCTAAGTGTGTTTACTCTGAAGCAAGTCTTACATGGGGCCCTTCCGGACGTCCTGTTCATTGTTCATTCATGATTGTTTCACTAAGACAAAGAACTTGCAGGCTTTAGATTAGAACTAAGATATTTATTGAGTTCTGTGTGGGCTCACATGCTCTGGGTAAGCCGTAGGGAGAGCACAGATGTGGTCCTCTCCCTCATTTCCTGTCCCGGTCTCTCCACTTGGCTCTATTACTCCTGGTGCCATGATGATTTGAACTCAAGGTGATATTGGGGCAGAGGTCTCAAGACTCAGGAAGCAGGGCAGTCACCAACGTTGTTTGCACCACCGGCAGAAGTTTCAGGGTGGGCATACTGCTTTGTTTCCAATCAGTGCCAGCCTTGTAACTTCCTGCTAAAATCCTGCAACTTGTTCTGGGGTATTTTATTTTATTGCCCCATGTCTGTTGTGCTACATTGCAAGAATGTCCCTCCTGATGGCAATAATGCTGCAACACTGGGGAAGCGCCACACAACAGCTAATAAAGGGGAATGATGTGTCTAAACCACTGAGCCTCTTGGGCTTGCCGATCAGAAGGTTGGCGGTTTGAATCCCTGGGACAGGGTGAGCTCCTGTTGCTCTGTCCTAGCTTCTGCCAACCTAGCAGTTTGAAAGCATGCCAGTGCAAGTAGAAAAATAGATACCACTGTGGTGGGAAGGTAAACAGCATTTCCGTGCACTCTGGCTTCTGTCACAGTGTCCCGTTGTACAGGAGCCGGTTTAGTCATTATGGCCACATGACTTGGAAAGCTAATTGTAGACAAATGCTGGCTCCCTCGGCCTGAAAGCGAGATGAGCACTGCCCCCCATGGTCGCCTTTGACTGGACTTAACCGTACAGGAGTCCTTTACCTTTACCTTTAAGGTAAAGGGACCCCTGACCATTAGGTCCAGTCGTGACCGACTCTGGGGTTGCAGCGCTCATCTTGCTTTATTGGTCGAGGGAGCCGGCGTCATGCTGGTCATGTGGCCAGCATGACTAAGCTGCTTCTGGCGAACCAGAGCAGCGAACGGAAATGCCATTTACCTTCCCGCCGGAGCGATACCTATTTATCTACTTGCACTTTGGTGTGCTTTCGAACTGCTAGGTTGGCAGGAGCAGGGACTGAGCAATGGGAGTTCACCCCGTTGCGGGGATTCGAACCACCGACCTTCTGATCGGCAAGTCCTAGGCTCTGTGGTTTAACCCACAGCGCCATCCGCGTCCCACTTTTACCTTTACCTTACCTAAATCCACCACTATCTCCCCATTATTGCATCTATGTCATATTACAGAACACACTGCATTATTGGGAAAGGAGAATAAATAATGGCACTCTATTCTACCCGGGAGGGGAGAGCAACACAATTTTCAAAACTGCAACACACAATCAAGTGTGTTTCCCTGATCCTCTTCTTTGACATGAGTCGGATGAAGCTCGGCCAATGAGGGATGGAGGTGCAGTGCTAAGTTCTCAGCAGCTGTGTTGTTGCTGCTCACCAGGAGAGGCGAGGTAATGGGAAGGCCAGCACAGTGTGGCTGCAGTGGCAGGACTCCACCAGCGCACCTGCACTGCACCGACCTCCCCCCTCCGCTGTGTCCCTCCTCCCCTCCAAAGTGAGTCTCTGGATACCCACACAGTCTGTAAGCAGAACTGAGACAGTGATGCTCGAGCCAGTCCCTTGTGCTGTTTGCACAGCCCAACCTACACAAGCAAAATACTGAATACACCACACAGAGAAGGCAAAATCTGCAGAAAGGTCTCATTCAGGCATGCAGCTCTTGGCTGCCATCGATAGAAGCTAATGGTTAGGTCAAATTAAGAGCTTGGGATGGTTTTCCAAGGTTCCTTTAGTCTGTTCTCAGCTGTTCTTGGTGTTATGAGAATTTTAAGGTCTAAGATATAAAATAAATGTACCAGGCAAACACATACATAAATATATAAACCACATGTCTGAAACAGTACAGGAAAACAGTCCTAAAGCAATTTTGACTCTTTCAGTGACCTCAAATATTTCTCTGCAGTTTGGATGAAAATGGGAAAAGCCTCCCCATTGTCTCTGTGCTCACAAATCTTGCTTTAAGGGCACATTTGTGTATGAATAAGGTGAGCCTGTGACCTAGACTCAGGAATTAAGTATTTATCATCACAAAAGAATGGCCAGGCTCTCCAGGTAAACCTATCAACAGGTTTCCTGCCAGACAGGATTCTGCTGTAGACTGCCCCTTCTGTGATGTATGTATGATGTATTGGGGGGTGGTCTTGAGCTACAGGGTGGCAATTTCAAAAGTCTATATAAGAGCTTGCACACCATTGTTCTGGGTTCCTCCTCCCTCCTGTGTGCAATGGGGGGTTGTGAGACCCTGTTGCAACAGATCAATAAAGATCAGGCTTACTAGCTGCTTTGCTTCTCAGTATTCTCTGTTATTTTCTCCTACCGATAGAGAACCTACATAAGGACTCTATACGGGCTCTTGGGTACCCCATAAGGGAAAAGGAGCAGTTTTTTCTTGTAACATTGGCCAACAGCTTATCAGGCAGCACCAGATTCTCACTAGTTTCTACTGCTCCCCAATGTACAAGAAACATTTTGTCTATAATAAATCACAAGGTTAAGAAAAAAAAGATGTGTCTGGTTTAGGGTGGAGTCATGTAATCACCCCTACCCTGCCTGTGGTGCAGTCAAAATTATTTGCTATTTGAGTAATCTTACTTTGACTGTGTTGTTGTTGTTTAGTCGTTTAGTCGTGTCCGACTCTTCGTGACCCCATGGACCAGGCACGCCAGGCACTCCTGTCTTCCACTGCCTCCCGCAGTTTGGTCAAACTCATGCTGGTAGCTTTGAGAACACTATCCAACCATCTCATCCTCTGTCATCCCCTTCTCCTTGTGCCCTCCACTGTTCCTCAGACCTTGTGGGAGGCCGGAATATATTTTTTTGGGGGAAATGAACCAATTCCTATGCCCCACAAATAACCCAGATATGCATTTTAAATAAAAGGACACACTCTACTCATGTAAAAACACGCTGATTCTTGGACCATCCGCGGGCCGGATTTAGAAGGCAACTGGACTGGATCCGGCCCCCGGGCCTTAGTTTGCCTACCCATGACCTAAAGAAAAGTGGGACATTCCAGGATCAAATCAGAAACCAGGACAGCTTGTGTGAATCCGGGACTGTCCCTGGAGAATAGGGACACTTGGAGGGCCTGAGATCTGTCAATTTTGGTTTCTCTCACTTTCTCAGTCTCTTCCAATCTTAACTTCAGTTTGCCAGATTTCTGCTTGAATTCCCTTAAAAAAAAAAATTGCTATCCTTGCTATCTAAATGCAGAACTGTTAGGTTAGGCTGTTTTCAGACTTAGCATTAGGTTGGGGGCTTTATTTTTACTGCTGGGGTTTTTAAGGCAGCTCTGGATTCAACTGCATTGTAAATGACACAGTATTCTGTACTAGCATAAATAGCACAGGAGAGTCCTGAAGGCAATTTAGGCTTTCCCTAAGGTATCCTTCTCAAACCTGTTGCATGCCAGAAGGTTTGGATTGCAACTCCCATCACCCTTGACTTTTGGTCAGGCTGGCTGGGGATGATGGGTGTTGTAGTCCAAATTTTTTGGAGGGCACTGGGCTGGGGAAAGCCATGTCATGCAAATAAAAGGTAAAGGTAAAGGGTCCAGTCGTAACCGACTCTGGGGTTGCGGCGCTCATCTCGCTTTATTGGCCGAGGGAGCCGGCGTACAGCTTCCGGGTCATGTGGCCAGCATGACTAAGCTGCTTCTGGCGAACCAGAGCAGCGCACGAAAACGCCGTTTACCTTCCCACTGGAGCGGTACCTATTTATCTACTTGCACTTTGTGCTTTCGAACTGCTAGGTTGGCAGGAGCAGGGACCGAGCAACAGGAGCTCACCCCGTCGCGGGGATTCGAACTGCCAACCTTCTGATCGGAAAGTCCTCGCTCTGTTGTTTAACCCACAGCGCCACCTGTGTCCCTTGTAAATAGGTGCCCTTAATTCCCTTCTTGTATTCTGAATGGCACCATCCCAGGAGCACCGCCCTGTGTGATCCTTCAGGACATGGGTGTCAATCAACTCTAAATCCATAATCTCTCAATGGACAGAAATAACCACCTGGAGCAAATAGCTAGGGGCAGCTGCCAAAATTTAGATCAGGAACTGGCACAGGTAAATCAACAACGCACTCAATCTGCAGCCATATGCCATGCTCATCTAACCCTCTCTAGTAAAGATGACGCACGCACATTTCACTAGTTCTTCAGAATCACAGTCACCGAACACTTTTTTTTTTGCCTTGTGCAATCTTACAAGTAACAAGATCAGGCCTTGGCCTCTTGCCAAACTCCTTATATCAGAGCCAGACTTCACCAGGACAAGCCAGAACAAATCTCAGCAATATGTGTTTGTTGAATGCACATCTGTGTGGCATTACTAAACACAGTAAAACCCGGCATGTAGCAAATGTGTTGCAAATAGCCACAGGTTTCCTTCTTCGGAAAGGCGTGCACGATTTCAGAGTGCACACGCCAGACCTGATCAGATGGCCTTTGCCTTTTGCCAAGTGTGCACGGAAATTCTGGGGTTTCGGTTGTTGCCTGGGCCCTCCTTTGGAGCTGATGTTAAAGTTAGGGTGGCAGGAGGTAAAACAAGAGAGTAATGGGACAGGAAAATTGGCTTTCAGGTGGAGAAAACAAAATTGGAAACAGAACTGTTAGAACCCAATACTAAGAATTTGTCAAGAATGTACAACTTGTTGCTGAAATGGAATACACAAGATGAAACAGTTAAATCAGCCATGATTAAGTGGGCAAAAGACATTGGTCACAACATCATGTTTGCCGACTGGGAACAGTTGTGGACCACCGGTATAAAATTTACGGCATGTAATGCCTTAAGAGAGAATATTATGAAAATGATTTACAGGTGGTACATAACCCCAGTCAAGCTTGCAAAGATCTACCATTTGCCCGATAATAAATGTTGGAAATGTAAAGAAGAACATTCTTTATGTATGCTACAACAGCAGCAAGAATACTCATAGCAAAGTATTGGAAGACACAAGATCTACCCACCTTGGAAGAGTGGCAGATGAAGGTGATTGACTACATGGGACTGGCTGAAATGACTGACAGAATCCGAGACCAGGGGAAAGAGACGGCGGAAGAAGATTGGAAGAAATTTAAAATTTATCTTAAGAAATACTGTAAAATTAATGAATGTTAAAATGTTGTGATTATATAAAGTAAGGGATTACAGCTGTTAAAGATTAAATAAAAGAAAAGGAAAGGAAAAAATTGGATAAAATTAAGGGGAAGGATTTGCTGAAATAATTTTGGGAATTGGAATGCAGAAAGGGGAGGTATGGGGAAATCGATGAAGTAAGTTTAAGGGAAAAAAGGAGTTGAAATTATACGTGTTTGTTTGTTATTGTATGTATATCTTTGCATTGTGTGTATTGTATGTGTTTTTAAAATTTGTGAAAACTTAATAAATATTTATTTAAAAAAACAAAAAAAAACAAGAGAGTAATGGGCAAGATGCCTTAGGAAACCCCAGGATGTTCTCATTGCATGATGTTTTGGCACTGTGGATCCCTGCAACTTACATGCATGGGACATCTATTACAGTGGTACCTCGGATTACATACACTTCAGGTTACATACACTTCAGGTTACAGACTCCGCTAACCCAGAAATATTACCTCGGGTTAAGAACTTTGCTTCAGGATGAGAACAGAAATCAGGCGGCGGCAGCACAGCAGCAGCAGGAGGCCCCATTAGCTAAAGTGCTTCAGGTTAAGAACAGTTTCAGGTTAAGAACAGACCTCCAGAACGAATTAAGTTCTTAACCCAAGGTACCACTGTATAAGGTTACCAGATTTTTTTCAATATGAATCCTGGGACACTTTTCAACTTCCATGGATTCTGTATGGGGGCTGGTTTGTAAATCCAGGGACTTTTCCCGGGGAAACGGGGACGACTGGTAACCTTAATCTATTATGAGATGGTTCATCTGTGAAGAGTTGTAGCTCACTGGTATAGCGTCAAGCAGAAGGTCCCTGGTTCAGTTCCCAGCATCTCCAGGTGGATGTGGGAATAAATCCAGCCCGAAATCCTGGACAGCTGCTGTTCGCCAGTGTAGACTAATCTCATTCCTCGTCTTTGTCCCACCATCACCAGCTCCCTTTTCTCTCTGGAATTGCCTCTCCTTCATCCCCCAGTCCATATGTCCCAGGGCACATTTGGAAACCTAAGAAACTGGCATGGGCACCACAAAATACCCATTGCACAGAAGGAATCTGGAGTTACTGAGAAACTCCACCCCCCCAAAAAAACCCCACCAAATTGCAAAACACCTATAAACACCCAAAACAAATAAAACACAAAACAGGCATTCCCCCACAACTAAACAACCCTCCCAAAAGACAAAAACAGGGGGGAAATATCTGGAGGGGCATCAACCTTGGCAGGCACCAAGGAGACTATCAGAGGGTGCCATGGTGCCCATGGGCACTATGTTGGGGATCCCTATCCTTCTCCACATCCTTCATCCTGCCCTCGTACATGTATTTGAAATAACCATGTCGTCTCCCCTGCCCTAGTTCCTTGCTTCCATTTCCCACCTCCTTTGTTGTTTCCTTGTGTATCTCATTTAGATTGTAAGCCCCTAGGGGCAGGGACCTGTCATACAGGTTCTTCGCAAACGGCCTCATGCATAAGATGGCACTCTAGATATTAACACAGGCATACGTTTAAGTTCCTGCCCCTTTGAGATTCTGCTTCAATTCCCCCATCAGTCTCTTTCGATTCACACCTGCGGCTGATCCCTCCTTGTCTTCGCCTTTCTCTATGGGCTCACCACGTATTTGCAATCGTACGGAAAGAATATCCGATTTGCAATGGTTCCTGGAATTAATGACCCCGCCAGCTTTGAGTTCCACTAAGTGCCCCTACGCACGCTGAACTCGCGTCCACTAAAACCTCCGCCTTGGGGGCTCTGAAGGTCATTCGCCCTCTCCCTCCGGCGTGGGGGACCTGCCTGGAAGTTAACAGCAAGGAAACACAGCTGTCTCTCTTCATCAGCGGGCTGCTGGGTAGTTTATTTATTTATTACCTCCAATGGCTCCGGCGATGAAATCCATCTGCGCGGAGGGGACCCAGCTGCCTTTGCTCGTCCCGATTAAAAATGCTTCAGCCTTGGTGCAGGAAAACAGACCGGCTCCGTCTTTCCAGGAACGAGAGGCCCTTCTGGATGGATCTATAGTGGGGATGAGCAATAGGCTGAAGTTAGGAGCACCGGCTTCAAGGCATACGTAACCGAGAGCCGGCAGGAGGAGGCTGGGACTTTGAATCAGCCTCGGGAGTCCTGTCGATGCTGCAGAACTCCACAAGGCATGGCTGAACCACTGCCGGGGACAAGGCCCTCCCTCCTCCTGCCTTTTGCTCTCCAAATCACCAAGGGCAAAAGAGCGTTGCAGCTCAACTGGACAGGGGTCAATTTGCACTCGGGACATTAGGGTGTTAAAGTTCCTCTGCCCTTGGCTCGGCAAGGAGCGACGATGCCCATCAAGCCTTGCTTCTCATGCCAAGTGGTCATAGGCAATCAGGCCCTCCTCATCCAGGAACACATCATGAGAGCTGAGCAGTACAGCAAATGGTTTGAATGCATGAGGTTCCAAGGTCAGTGCCTGAGACCTGTAGTTTGAAGGATTTAGCGACGCCTGGAAAGAACTTTGCCTAAGACATCAATATGTGGCTGTCAGTCAGACCAGAGAGTACTGGGCAAAATCAGCCCACAGTCTGACTCTATAGGCAGGTTGAGAAGGTGCCTTTACTTTTGTATGTTCTAAACATGCACCCGAGGCCTCAAGCGCGAGGCCTTTTGACTGCTCCTTCCACCACTCAAAAAAGGGGTTGTCACTGGAAATTAGAATATTTAGGACAAGTGTTCATAAGCTTTAAATATATGCTATATGCATATATTCATACACAGGATTTAAATGTCGTATAATAATAATAATAATAATAATAATAATAATAATAATAATAATAAATTTTATTTATATCCCGCCCTCCCCAGCCGAAGCCGGGCTCAGGGCGGCTAACAACAATCAAATAATCAAACAATCAAATAATCCAACATTCTAAAAACATTCCATTATAAAAATTAATTAAAATCAAATTGATGGCAACCGTTAAGCACAATTCTGTGCAGGTTGTCAGAGGAGGGAGTCAGGCTGCGCCCTGACCAAAGGCCTGGTGGAACAGCTCTGTCTTGCAGGCCCTGCAGAAAGATGTCAGGTCCCGCAGGGCCCTAGTCTCTTGTGACAGAGCGTTCCACCAGATTGGAGCCGCAGCCGAGAAGGCCCTGGCTCTAGTTGAGGCCAGCCTAACCTCTCTGAGGCATGGGATCTTCAGGATGTTTTTATTTGCAGACCGTAGGTTCCTCTGTGGGGCATACCAGGAGAGGCGGTCCCAAGTGATTTTCCTACCCAAGCCACCACAGATAAACAGTTTAGGTTAGCTTATTCATTAAGAATATGTCATAATACTCAATAAACAATCAATAAGCCCAGATTATCCCAAATCCTCTTCCATTTACCACCCATTAATTTTCCCAACAGCTCGTTCTTCAAACCAATTAAATTATCCTTCGATTACCCCCATTTGTTACCTCCCATATAATCTATGGGTAATCTTAAATTAATTTTCCCCTCCACGAATGAATAGCTTATCGTTGCTGTTTGGTGGCGGAGATGATTGCTGTTATAAGAAGGGCTTCTGGTATGCCTGCTTTATAAACATAGGAAGCCAACTTTCACTGATGTGGACCTTAAATGGCTCAGAACCGCAATACCTCAAGGACCGCCACTTTCAATATGAACCTACCTGGACCCTGAGATCATCTTCTGAGGCCCTTCTTTGTGTGTCTCCTCCATGAGTGGTCTGGAGGGTGGCAACAGGTCTTTTCTGTAGTGGCTCCCCACTTGTGGAATGATCTCCCCAGGAAGCCTCACCCGACACCTTTTGGCACCAGGCAAAAACGCTCTTCAACCCGGCCTTTGGTGGATGGACCCCCAATGCCCACTTACTGTACACATCAGCCTCGAAATCTTACTGACTTGGAGAGGATCTGCAAAGAAGAGTGGGACAAAATATCTCCTGAGATGTGTGCAAACCTGGTGGCCACCTACAAGAAACGTCTGACCTCTGTAATTGCCACCAAGGGTTTTGCCACCAAGTACTAAGTCATCTTTTGCAAAGGGATCAAATACTTACTTCACTCATTATAATGCACATCAATCTCTGACTTTTGTCTTCTGGGTTTCTGGGGGTTTTCCTGTTGTTATTCTGTCTCTCACAGCTACAATAAACCTACCATTAAAATTATGGACTCGGTCATTTCTTCGTCAGAGGGCAAACGGGCAAATTTAGCAGGGGATCAAATACTTTCCCCCCCCTCACTGTAAATGTGTTGTGGAAGGTGGGGGGGATTATTGATTTGTTGTTGTTCTTATTTTTACTATGTATTTTTGTGGTTTTTATATCGCAATTTTATGATGTGAACTGCCCTGAGGCCTGCAAAAGAAGCGCAACACAAAAATTTAATAAAAAAAAATAATTGGTCCAACTGGTTCAGTTAAACACCATTTAAAATAATCAACAGTAAAAGTTATTAAAGCTTGTCAACATCCACAGCTTGGAAGCACATGGCTTCCCTCCCTCGAAAATCCTGGGAACTATATAGGAATTAAAGAACCTTTTAATGAGGGTGAAAGAGGAGAGCGCAAAATATGGTCTTGAAGCTCAACATCAAAAAAACGAAGATCATGGCCACTGGTCCCATCACATCCTGGCAAATAGAAGGGTAAGAAATGGAGGCAGTGAGAGATTTTACTTTTTGGGGCTCCATGATCACTGCAGATGGTGACAGCAGGCACGAAATTAAAAGACGCCTGCTTCTTGGGAGAAAGGCATGGCAAACCTAGACAGCATCTTAAAAAGCAGAGACATCACCTTGCCAACAAAGGTCCGTATAGTTAAAGCCATGGTTTTCCCAGTAGTGATGTATGGAAGTGAAAGCTGGACCATCAAGAAGGCTGATCGCCGAAGAATTGATGCTTTTGAATTATGGTGCTGGAGGAGACTCTTGAGAGTCCCATGGACTGCAAGAAGATCAAACGTATCCATTCTTAAGGAAATCAGCCCTGAGTGCTCACTGGAAGGACAGATCCTGAAGCTGAGGCTCCAATACCTTGGCCACCTTATGAGAAGAGAAGACTCCCTGGAAAGGACCCTGATGTTGGGAAAGATGGAGGGCAGAAGGAGAAGGGGACGACAGAGGACGAGATGGTTGGACAGTGTTCTCGAAGCTACCAGCATGAGTTTGACCAAACTGCGGGAGGCAGTGGAAGACAGAAGTGCCTGGCGTGCTCTGGTCCATGGGGCCACGAAGAGTCGGACACGACGAAACGACTAAACAACAACAACATAGCTTAAGGGTCCTGGAAAGTGAAGCTCTACGAGGGGTAAACTACGGTTCGCAGAAATTGTGCAGGGAAGTCTTGTACTTTAAAGGTATGGTGTGGAAAAGAGTTTATTCCGCAGTTTTCCCAGGTTAACACTTAACGATCGTGTGTCGCTTATTAACAAGAGTGCTTCTCCCTTTGTCCCTGTGATGCTGCAGAAGTTGCCAAGTCTGGCTGAAGGTGCCTCCTGAGATGCATTCCTTTGAAAATTCTTCTGTCTGAAGATGTCTGTGCTGACCAAAGAGCCATCTGGGGGCACATCTGCTTAGTGTATCATAAAGGCACCTCTAGCCTACTGTACCTTGTTTGTTCCTGTTCTCCACCTGTGACCCACTGAATAGCCTTGATCATTCTGGCTCATATTGTGTGGGGAGAAAACTTGATATAGATCGATATCCCATGTGGGATAATTAATAAAAGAACTGGCTGGATTCCTATATCCAAAACATGGGGCTAAACACACTCTCCTGCAAGAGAGAGAGCCCCCAGCAGAGTTCAAAATCACAGAATCATGCAGCACAGTGAAGTGTGAGGAACATAGGCTGCTAGACCTTATAAATATCCTGTTTAATCCGCTTACAACGCTTCACCTCTCTACCCCTCTCACAATGAACAGACCACACCATTAGAAAGTTTAAATGCTTTACTTACAAACCCCAAAGGTCAGATACATGTGTTATTCCACGCAGCAGCAGTAAGAACACAGGTAAAAATCTTGTGTTTACAAAATATAGAAAAATATTTCTGAGGACACGGTCTGGGCTTGAATCAGTTGATCAGAAATCCTTGCACTGTTGGAACGAGGGAGCTGGGTACCACCCAGCAGTGCCACCTGGATACTCAGCTACTCATGTCTCAGACTCTCGCAGCAATGCCCATGATCATCCTTCCCCCTGTAGCAAAACACTGTTGTGGGCAGTGGCTGTCTGCTCCATCCCATGCACCCAGGATCTGATCCCTCAAGACAAAAGTGCTCATGAGTGCTGGTCCAGCAGTGCTTGGGAGTGCCTGGACTTTGCCTGCGTCCCAGACATTCAATACCCACAGCCCCTCGTGCATTTGGAACTACGCTTCTAAACCAGGGGGAGGTGGGTGCGGGTTCCCACTTTGCACATTCCACAGGAAGCATGTACAGTGGTACCTCAGGTTACATACGCTTCAGATTACATACGCTCCAGGTTACAGACTCGGCTAACCCAGAAATAGTGCTTCAGGTGAAGAACTTTGCTTCAGGATAAGAACAGAAATCGTGCTCCAGCGGCGCGGCGGCAGCAGGAGGCCCCATTAGCTAAAGTGGTGCTTCAGGTTAAGAACAGTTTCAGGTTAAGTACAGACCTCCGGAACGAATTAAGTACTTAACCCGAGGTACCACTGTACGAGGAACCAGCTTGCATGACTCAGGCTTCCTCGGTTACTGCTTCTTCGCTGTAGCCAAAAGCATTAATAAGTGAAGTTGTTGAATGGGCTCTGAAGGATCTTGCCACAACGCAGCCAAAGATTAGGTTTCTTTTCTCTTCTTGAATGGAATGTGGCAGAGGCCACGCAGATCTTCTCAGTATCAATGGCTAAATGAAACCTTCATGTATATAGTGTTACCAAAGCTGCTAAGCAGGCAAATATTAGGCGCTCTTCTGCATTTACCTATGTATTTCCACTGATACATGCAAGCTCTGTGCATTTGGAATTAGACATGTGCTTCTTCTATGTATTCCTCTCCCGGAGCCAATTTGTCCTGTTCTGGGCATTAAGCTGTACTCTGTTTCAAGTGTCATGATCCTGAAACAAAATATATCCTGACCAACCTATAGCCACTTGCAGAATCAGTTTTGAAAGGCTGCAGAATTCTGAAATGTTGCAGAATCCAATCTGAAAGCATTGAATGAAAATTATTGCACCCGCAACTTCATTTGGGTTTCTAGCTGCATTAGGAAGAAGAAGAAGAAGAAGAAGAAGAAGAAGAAGAAGAAGAAGAAGAAGAAGAAGAAGAAGAATTTGGATTTGATATCCCGCTTTATCACTACCCTAAGGAGTCTCAAAGCGGCCAATAATCTCCTTTCCCCACCTCCCCCACAACAAACACTCTGTGAGGTGAGTGGGGCTGAGAGACTTCAGAGAAGTGTGACTAGCCCAAGGTCACCCAGCAGCTCCATGTGGAGGAGCAGGGATGCGAACCCAGTTCACCAGATTACGAGTCTACCGCTCTTAACCGCTACACCACACTGGCTCTAGTTAGGGCCTGAGTCACAATTTATATAAGGACAGGTGACCCCAGTCAAGCTTGCAAAAATTTATCATCTGCCCGATAATAAATGTTGGAAATCTAAAGAAACTGAAGGTACATTCTTTCACCTTTGGTGGACGTGCCCGAGGATTAAGGCTTTCGGGGAGATGATCTATAATGAATTGAAAAAGGTATTTAAATATACCTTCTTGAAGAAACCAGAGGCCTTTCTCCTGGGCATAGTTGGCCAATTGGTGCTAAAGAAGGATAGAACTTTCTTTATGTATGCCACAACAGCAGCAAGAATACTTATTGCAAAGTATTGGAAGTTAAAGGATTAGGAGAAAATAAAGAGGGAAAGAAATTGCTGAATTAACTAATTGAATTGGAACACAAAAAAGGAAGGTATGAGGAGATCGGGGAAACAAGGATATGAATGTAAGGCATGGAAAGATTGATTCTTTTTTTTCTTTGTAAGTGTTTTTACTTTTTTATTCTGTATTTTGTATTTTATATTTTCTTTGTATTTTTAGTTTTGTCTGCTATTTTTGTACTTCTTGTTTCTATGTAATTCTTTTTTCTGAAATTTTAATAAATATCATTAAAAAAAAAAATTATATAAGGACAGAGTGTGCTCAGTTTCCATACTTAACCGCCCAGACCCTATTAAAACACGTTACTCTTTTTGCATGGAACAACCTCTTCTTCTCATTCGTCCTTCGGCAGGTAATGCTTCATTGCATCCTTGTAAATACGTTTAACGTACTCCTAGTTTTGCACCTGCTCATTCCTGAACTAAGGCAAGTTCCCAAACGATTTGCCACTGCGTAGTGAATAAGAACCACTGATTCCCGTGCAGAAAATGCCACTGATACAGGGTAAAAGCGAGAGGCAAAGAACATTTTGTGTTCATAGGGAACTACCTTATACTGAATCCGACAGTGGGGGTCCACCTAGCTCCATGCTGTCTACACTGGCTGGCAGCAGCTCTCCAGGGTTTCAGAAAGGGAGTCTCTCTCAGCCCTACCTGCTTGGTTTCGGTGTTACTTTTTTATGCAAGCTGGCTGGCAGGGAATTTGTGCCTTTGGAAAAACCCTGCTCTGGCTGACTTCCTTCTCTCCTCCCATCTTCAGTTCCAGCCGGGTCAGTGCAAGGAATGAGAGTTGAGAATGTGGCATTAACGCCACTGCTCTGTCACACCCAGCTGTTGCCCTATCCAGCCGTGAACTCACCTGACCGTTGTCATCCTTTGTTTTTGGAGGAAACATAACGAAACAATCCAAATTTTTGCTTCTCTCACTATTATCTCATCTGGTGATTTTGATTGCTAGGCAGACACAACCCCTTGGCGTTCTGTCCAAATCATTGCACTCATTGCACTCAGGCTACCTTGACAGGGAGAGCCAGCTCAAACAAAATCTCTGATGCCGTGTCACGGTTTTATTTGCCCATTGCGGCATTAAAATGTCTGTGTCAAACTGGCAGGGTTTGAACTTGGCACGCGTCAAGGTGGGTGGTTAAGGGGGTGGAATCACCTGGCTAGGCATGCAAGGGACAGGGTATAGTCACGAAACAATGTGCGTGCTGTAAGAAAAAAATTCATAGCAGCGCACTGCTCTATGTGTCTACTCAGAATAATAATAATAATTTATTATTTATACCCTGCCCATCTGGCTGGGTTTCCCCAGCCACTCTGAGCAGCTTCCAACAGAATATTAAAATACAATAACCTATTAAACATTAAAAGCTTCCCTAAATAGGGCTGCCTTTAGATACCTTCTAAAAGTCTGGTAGTTGTTTTTCTCTTTGACATCTGGTGGGAGGGCGTTCCACAGGGTGGGTGCCACTACCGAGAAGGCCCTCTGCCTGGTTCCCTGTAACTTGGCCTCTCGCAGCAAGGGAACCGCCAGAAGGCCCTCAGCACTGGACCTCAGTGTCCAGGCAGAACGATGGGGGTGGAGATGCTCCTTCAGGTATACTGGAACAAGGCCGTCTAGGGCTTTAAAGGTCAGCACCAACACTTTGAATTGTGCTTGGAAACGTACTGGGAGCCAATGTAAGTCTTTCAAGACTGGTGTTATGTGGTCTCGGCGGCCGCTCCCAGTCACCAGTCTAGCTGCCGCATTCTGGATTAGTTGTAGTTTCCGAGTCACCTTCAAAGGTAGCCCCACGTAGAGCGCATTGCAGTAGTCCAAGCGAGAGATAACTAGAGCATGCACCACTCTGGCAAGACAGTCCGTGGGCAGGTAGGGTCTCAGCCTGAGTACCAGATGGAGTTGGTAGACAGCTGCCCTGGACACAGAATTGACCTGCACCTCCATGGACAGCTGTGAGTCCAGAATGACTCCCAGGCTGCGCACCTGGTCCTTCAGGTTACCCCATTCAGGACCAGGGAGTCCTCCATACCCACCCGCCTCCTGTCCCCCCAAAACAGTACTTCTGCCTTGTCAGGATTCAACCTCAATCTGTCAGTCCCATTGAGTTCCACGGGGTTCGCTCTCAGGTAAAAGATTATCGCCTAGGCCAAAGAGTTATCCTAATAGCATCAAGAGCATGAGGCTTTCCTGAATACCGAAAAATAATTAGGGGATTGTACTAAATTCTCTTGCGTAATTTTTTTTGCAGCAGCAAACAAGTGGCGCAATCCCACAGCCCTGTGCTTCATCTTTCTGTAGATGGGAGCATTAAATATTGACCTAAGGAGCAATCCTATGCCAAACTGGTGTTAGGTTAAGCTGGTGTAAAGTTACACCAGATCCAAACCCACCAGGTAGCTTAGAAGGCTAGGATTGACTCATCCAGTGAGCTTCATGACTGGGTGGGGATTTGAACCCTGATCTCCCAGGTCCTAGTCTAACCACATTCTAACCACTACACCACACTGGCTTCCTAGAGTACTTCTGCTATGGGGCAGCTATATAAATTAAGTAGGTCAATAAATATGGGGAAAGCAGAATGTCCCTTAGAGAAGGATCTGAAATATTTTCCTTCAAGCTTGAATTTGTTTTGTTGTTGTTTCACTTGATGCTTTAACTTGTTGTAAACAGCTTTGATTCTTTTTTCTTTAAAATATAAAGTGGTATAGAAATGAAATGAAAAGCCGGGAAAACAGGAGACTGAAAGGAGATAGGATAGCCATCTTCAAATATCTTCAGGGCTGTCACATGGAAGATGGAGCAGGCTTGTTTTCTCCTGCTCTAGAGGGTAGAACTCGAACCAATGGCTTCAAGTTACAAGAAAGGAGATTCTGACTAAATATTTGGAAAAAACTTTCTGAGAGTAAGAGCTGTTCGGCAGTGGAATGGTCTCCCTCAGGAGGTTTGGAAGAAGAGTTTGGATTTGATATCCCGCTTTATCACTACCATAAGGAGTCTCCAAGCGGCTAACAATCTCCTTTCCCTTCCTCCCCCACAACAAACACTCTGTGAGGTGAGTGGGGCTGAGAGACTTCAGAGAAGTGTGACTAGCCCAAGGTCACCCAGCAGCTGCATGTGGAGGAGCGGGGAAGCGAACCCAGTTCACCAGATTAGGAGTCCACCGCTCTTAACCACTACACCACACTGGTGGTGGGCTCTTCTTCCTTGTAGGTTTTTAAGCAGAGTTTGGATGGTCATCTGTCATGGATGCTTTAGCTGAGATTCCTGCATTGCAGGGGGTTGGACTAGATGATTCTATTATTATTATTAATTATTATTATTATTATTATTATTATTATTATTATTATTATTATTATTATTATTATTCTATTAATAATAACAATAAATTTTATTGGGGGAAAGATGCTTTAGCTGAGATTCCTGCATTGCAGGGGCTTGGACTAGATGATTCTATTATTATTATTATTATTATTATTATTATTATTATTATTATTAACAATAAATTTTATTGGGGGAAAGGTGCCTAGACATTCTGTTGTGGCAACCCTAACCTATTTCAAGGTGCCATTTACCGATTTAGCTTATATATCTGAATTCCTAACATCGAGTTACAAGCATTGTGAAAGATATATGTATCTGAAATTAGGAGACAGGGGCTGGATTCAACTAACCTGTCTGGCCAGGACAACAGGGCTCCCCCTATCCCAACCCGCAAAATAAGATAAAGGTTCAATAAACAGGTCATGTAGAAGCAACCAGAGTGTAATGAGGAAAATCCTTTTTTTAAAAACCCCAAAGTCTAATAATAAATGGTTGCCTCCAGGAAGAATATAAGCACTTAATGGTCGCAAAGTATACAGAAGTTGTAGATCAAAGGGAGAGCCAAGCTTGTCATAAGTTTTTAGCACAGGTGGCAACTTACGACTGACATGTCATCATCTCTAACTTCAATAACTGGCATCACATATGTGGGAACTGTTTAGGGTCACAAAGTTAATAGATAATAAGGACCAATCCTTTGTCAATAAGCAAGCACACACAGTAGGAAGTGAAGTCTTTAGCAATAAGAATCCCACTTTGCAAGAGGGGGGGGGGGAAAGCCCAAAGTTCTGTGTGAAAGCACAGGATATTATTGAAGTTTAGAAGTTACTGGAAGATTTGGGGAATGCAAAAAATGTTTGCAAGGGTTTTTGTTTTTTTTAAGTGTGTATTTTTCAACAGATACTAAAGATTAGATACCTTCATAATAATAATAAAAGATGGGTGCATGTGTGTTTTGTTCCCTGAGCCCACAACATTAAAACATTCCAGTGGTTCAAAATATGGAAGCCAGCGAAAATGCCTTTCAGATGTACAGGATTCCTTTGGGTTGTTGTTTTCTTCTAAGACGACGGAAGATGACGAATGGTTTTTGGAATGCTCAGTCTTGGCCAAAGGAGCAGAGCCATAAAAACTCAAGAGCAGCCATTGATTTGCCTTAAAGCAAGGCGGCCAGGATGCCAGTAGTCCAATCCAAGTAGGACATTGTAAATCACGGATGGTTCAATAGAAGATGGGCCAGATCAAGCCCCAGAAGCCCCACCAAAGTTTAAGGCATGGCAAATCATTTGGTTGCATTTTAATCAAGGGACAGAAAGTCACTTGTAAGGAAAAGTGAGGCAGAGGAAAAATAAATATGCCTCCTTATATAATCACCTGATTTCTGGGACAGTCAATTGTTTTAAGCTGTTTTTAATACTATCTTTTAATGTTGTAACCTGCACCAGGACCTTAGGATAAAGGGTGGGTAAATAACAACAACAACAACAACAACAACACATTTTGCTTTCAGGTGTATGCATGCATAATTTGGGACCTGAGTCTCTGCTTCCTGAGGGTGAAGTCTTCACTTTGAAATGGTGGCAAATTTTCTTATGCCCCTGACCCAGTTTGTGCAGTAAATAAACTGAGCCCTGTACCACTGTTTGGAGAACAGAATAGATGTAAGAATACAGAAATTGGCTGTTCCTGCCTATAGAACAGGGTTTCCCAAACTTGGGTCTTCAGCTGTTGTGGACTACAATTCCCATCATCCCTGACCATTGGTCTTGCTAGCTAGGGATGATGGGAGTTGTAGTCCCAAAATAGCTGGAGACCCAAGCTTGGGAAACCCTGATACTATATAGAGGAAGGAGCTGGTCAGGCATATGAAAAGCGAAGCATTTTTGCCTTGCTGCTGTCGCTTAACTAGCTGCTAACTATATGGCTGTCCTCCATTTGTTACACAAGGCATGACTAAGAAATACAGTGGTACCTCGGGTTAAGAACTTAATTCATTCTGGAGGTCTGTTCTTAACCTGAAACTGTTCTTAACCTGAAGCACCACTTTAGCTAATGGGGCCTCCTGCTGCCGCTGCACCGCCACTGCACGATTTCTGTTCTCATCCTGAAGCAAAGTTCTTAACCCAAGATAATATTTCTGGGTTAGCGGAGTCTGTAACCTGAAGCGTATGTAACCTGAAGCGTATGTAACCCAAAGTACCACTGTACTCCTTGATGGTGGTGGGAAGGGCACACTTGGAAAACGTGTGTAACTTGCCATGGCGAATCCAAGAGTTGCCCCTCTGTGGCCAAACCATAGTTTTTGTGTTATGTGCAGCACCTAACATTCTGCTGAGGCTAAGTAAATGCCGAATAGGCACAAAAAGTCTGGAAAGAAAATCCCAAGTCAAAATTAATCATTACATGACACACTCTACACTGTAGCGTTCCCTCAGAAGCACTTCAGTTAATATAGTAAGGCTCCAGCCAGTATATTAAACCCCTGTTGTGGTTTAACTGTGAATGCCCTACTGATGGGGGGGGATTGCCTGCCTTTCTCCCAGAAAACAGAAAAACAGTGCCCAAGTTCATGGAAGCAGATGTGAGTCATAGCCCAATGGCACCTCACTCCAATAGGAATGCAAGATCAGCCCTGCTAGTCTAGCATCACAGTAGCCCAACAGATGCCTTTAGCAAGCAGGTGTTCAGTGCAACCATTAAGATATGAAGAACCTTTTCACACACTCTCTTAAGCCACTCTCTTGGAAGAGTCTCTTGGCAACAGCATCTAAGACACAAGGATGTACTCTCCAGATGGTGCTGAACTCCATCTCCCATCATTCCCAGCCACAATTGGCCAATGGTCAGGGATGATGGGTTTTGTAGTCCAACAAAATCCTGAAGGGCCACATAAATTATAATATAGGTATTCTATTAGATGTCTTTTAAAAATAAAATAACAATTATATTCAAGGATCATGATTTTATTATTCTTATCATTTTCAGAATGTAGGTTACGCAAATATGCAATTATATGTGGGGAGGGGGGGAAGGACAAGAGAAAAAGCATGGCTGATAGGTCCATAATGAGGACCCCCCCCCCATAAGAAAATTCGCCTTAATCCCGGGGCCCTTGTGTTCTTGATGCAGCAGTATTTGCCAACCTGGTGCCATCCATAAGCTTCGGACTACAACTCCCATCACCCCCAGAAAGGCAGCTGGAGTCGGAAACTGTTGGAGGGCACCAGGTTGCTACAGGCCGAGAAACAGTATACCTCTGGAGAGTAACAGAGAGACGGGGGTGGGACGCGCTTGCCCAGAAGCTTGCACGCTTCCCCAGAAGCATCCCCATCGGCTGGTTTGTCGCGCAGCCCGCAATCCTGGGCATCCGATCCTCGGAACCAAGGGAGATGCCAAGGAGTTCAGTGGGGCTTCCCCCCGCTACCCAACAGGCAGCTCTTTCTTCCGTCCTCTTCAGTCTCTGGCCTCTGCCCAACTCCCCCCCCCCCCCGCGCCCCCTCGACGGCAAGGCAAGCGCCTTCCTTGCTCCCACTTTTCCCCTGGGCGCGAGATCCACCCAGCCGCTGCTCCAGGGCCTGCGCAAACGTCTCCCGCTTTCCCTCCCCGCGCCGCCACATCGCCAAAGGCGCCGTCACCGCGCCAGCCTCGCGCGCAAAAACGCACCGACACAAAGCCACCGCTTGTGCTCTTCCTGCGTCTGGCGGGCGGAGCTCCAGCTGCCTTGGCCCGCGTCCTCCGGCCCGCCCTCGCCGCGCTGCTTTCCTAACCACTGGCTTCCCATCCCCGGCAGCCTCCCTCGCCGCGCAGCCAATGAGAGGCCCGGGCGGAGGGCCGACCTGAAAGGGTGTTGCCTGGCCAGGCGCGTCTCATTGGCGGCGCCCGCTTCCCCAAAAGGCTCCGTCTCCCCCTCCTCTCTCTGGCGTCAGAAATAGAAGCGACCAGATCGGATTTGGCAACGGGCGAGGGTGGATCGTGCCGGCTCGGAAGGCGCACCGGGCGGGTTGCTGGCTTGCTGCGCGCACAAGCGAGGCGGCGACGAAGGGAAAACGAATTAAGCAACAACCGCTACCTGACATTAGATCTCAGATCGCCCCCCCCTACTCACTGGATCCGAGGGAGCCGATCCCGCCGCCCCCCTCCTCGAGCTGCCCCCAAAGGAATTCGTAATAATTACGCACGGAGCCGGAAGGTGCAATAGAAACCAGAGGAGCGGGACGAGGCGCACGAAAGGGGTTTGAAGGCGCGCTTTGGAGACCGCGATCATGGCGCTGGATTTCCTCGCAGGCTGCGTAGGAGGTAAGCGCTGGCGGGCGATTCCGCGCTGCCAGGAGAAGCGGAGCTGCTCTATTGTTATCTATCTTTGCGCGATCCAGTTATGTAAGGAAGCCGGCGCGGGGGCGAGAGAGAGACATAGCAGCTGGGCTGCCCGTGTCTGCGCCTTTGGAGAGCCTCGTGTGTGCGCGCGTTGCTTGGCGCACTGCAGCGGGGATGTGCTGCCTACCCGTCCGCCTGCCTCCGAGAGAGGGTGGGGGCACACTGCACGCTTGGAAGGGAAGGAAGAGGCACAGCGGGAAGCCTTGGCGCGATGGGTGCCTCCTTACCTCTTCTTGCACCCCTGTCTCCCTCCTCAAATTCGTGACTTGCTTCGGTGCCTTGGCGCGCCGGCGCCCGCTCTCTCTCCGCTGCCCGCATTGTCCCTGAGGCCCGAGGGGGCCATTGTCCCTCTCGGCGCCGACGCTGCACCGGTGCCCATAAAGGCAGAGCCGGTGAGTCAGCGATCAGCAATCGGGTCCCTTTTCCCTCCTGCCAGAAACTCTCCGAGGGGGTCTGCCTGCCACCTCGAACAGGGCTGGAACTGCGCGAAATCGAAGCGGGCGTTGTGCGCTCAGGCGCCCAGCCTCCCTTGTTTCCTTGGGCTTCGCCTGTCGAAACTTTCCCCCCCGAGCCAAGGATTGATTTGGGCCGGGTCTTGGATCTCTACTGTTGTCGAAGTGATCCTTGTTGGAGTAGCGGGTGCCTCTCTGAGCACGCGCAGAGTTCAGTTCTCCCTTCCCACTGAGCGCACACCATCAACCTTCCCTGTGAGATGTGAGCTTTGTGAGGCCGAGGGAGTGGTCTCGCGCAAGGTCCTTTCCCTTAACTGGGCGAAGGTATTTCTGCGCGCCCCCGCGGCTCATAGCTGACCCCTCCCCCTAACCCCTCTAACCCTTATTATAGGGCTGTCTTTTGTAGGAAGGTGGGGCTGCGCACCAATTTCCTGAAGTGTCTTGTGCTGGAAGAACAAGCAAGAACCTCCTTCCTCTTGGGTGGGGACAGAGCGAAAAGGAAACAAATGGACTTCTGCCAAGGATGCCGCTCACCTCTCTGCTAGCATATTGGGGGGGGGCATGGGCGTAGCCAGGATTTATGTTGGGGACAGGACACCCACCTGTCATCACCACATGTCTGGCAGACTCGGAATGAAATGCTTCAACCACAGTTGTTTTCAATTCCTTTCTTTTGACCTCAAGTGCTCAGAAAAAATCTGCCAGGATCTTTGATAGAACGCACCGCAACACCATCCAAGTGACCCCAAATATTCTGGCTATTTCTACTTTTAGTCAAGAATTTTATTTATTTACTCAGCTACCTCCCTGGCTACACCCATAGAGGATGGTGCTGTTTTTTGTGGTGTGGGGCTTCAAGTCTTATTATTTCTGCCCCTTTGAAATTCTTGAGGTGTCCTTATTGTGTGCACCGCTGGAGTGGTGACAGCCACTTTACCCAATCTGTCCTCCCCCCCTCCAAAAAAAAATCATACAAGTTTGTATCCAATATAAACCCATTCAAGATAATGAATATGGCTACTCTGAGCATGACTTGCCTACAATTTCAAAGTTAGCTTCCTCATAGTGCTGGGTGAGTTTACTCCTTTTTTTATTTTAGCTGCATTAGGATCTTGCAGCAAGAATAATAAAGATCGTGGCACCTTAAAGACTAGCATCTTTATTCTGGCATAGCCGCTTGCGGGCTAAAACACAATTTGGCAGGTGCTCATGTCCCAAGATCTTATGTTTTGAGGGGCGGAAGAGAGAGAAAGAAGAAACAAAGTGTGTGTCTCCTTGCCTTGATTTTGATGAAGCAATGCAGGTCTGACTCTGGAGATGTCGTCTTCCTCCAGTGAAAGTTACAACAGCGAGTAGCTGGCTGGTTTCAGCCTATTGAGGCTTTCCTTCTCCCTTCCGTTGTTGACTTCCCTCTTCTCTCTCCCCCGCTCTGCAGGCACAGTTCGGGGTTATGTAGAACACTCTGTACTTAATATCTTCATCTGCTGCAGTTTTAAGTATGCCACTTTGCGTGTGATTTTTAAGTCCTTACCAAATCGGTTTTAATAAGATTAACACAGCGGCACTCAATTGGATCCTTAAAGGAAGAACTTAACAGGAGTCTGTTGACATTTTAACCCTGCGTTATTTTTGAAGATGCTATGCAGAAAATATTTAAAAATATGTAGGCTGAAAAGCATCAATCCCCCTAGCCATACTTGTTCAAATACTTGGTTTAAAAATGTGGGGTTGGGTTTTTTTAAGTACTTGCATCACTTCCTACAGCAATTGCATGCTTACCGCAATCTTACTAGAGCACTAGCACTTGGTCTCAGATGCAGTGGCTAACCTGTGTTTCCCTTTAGATATTGTGGGACTGTCATTCCCATTATCCTTGGTCATCTGCCATGCTGGCTGGGGCTGATGGGAGCTGGAGTCTAGGAATTGCATCCAGTGAAGTTCTTCTGTTTTGTGCAAGGACCTCTGCTTGTGCAATGTAACTTCCTCTCCTCCTCTTCTCAACCCATACCCTTTCCCCATAATTTCTACTGGGGGGGGGGTCAGAAGAGGTGCACAAGTAGAGGTCCTTGGGTGGATAGGATGAGTTGATTGGATACAATCTTAAGATGAGCTTGGAGTTTCCTTCCCCATCTCCACATGTGTTAAGATGCACCTTGAAGGCTCTGCTCATTTGACTGCCTACAACATCTGTCAGGTTAGCAGCCACGAAAGACGGAGCCTTCTCAGTGGTGTCCCCACCCTCAGTTAGAGAACTCCCTTCTAACAGGATTGTGGTTGTCACCCCTACAAAGCAGACCTTCGGACTGGTCTTGAGAACTCATCTGTTCTGGGTATCCTTCTCCAGGGTTTTTGGTTTAGCAATCAGTCCTGCTTCCCAGGGAACTCTGGGATTGTAGCTCTGTTAGGAATAGGAATAGGGATGTGGTTAAACCACAGAGCCTAGGACTTGCCGATCAGAAGGTCGGCGGTTCAAATCCCCACGACAGGGTGAGCTCCCATTGCTCGGTCCCTGCTCCTGCCAACCTAGCAGTTCGAAAGCACGTCAAAGTGCAAGTAGATAAATAGGTACCGCTGTGGTGGGAAGGTAAATGGTGTTTCCGTGCGCTGCTCTGGTTCACCAGAAGCGGCTTAGTCATGCTGGCCACATGACCCGGAAGCTGTACGCCAGCTCCCTTGGCCAATAAAGCGAGATGAGCGCCACAACACCAGAGTCGGCCATGACTAGACCTAATGGTCAGGGGTCCCTTCACCTTAGAGAGGAATAGGAGTCTTCAAACAACCTTTAGCACCCTTAATAAATTAAATTTCCCAGAATTCTTTGAGGGAAGCCACAAATACGGTAGGGCTGAGTCCTGTAAAGGTAAAGGACCCCTGGACAGTTAGGTCCAGTCAAAGGCAACTATGGAATGTGGTGCTCATCTCTCTTTCAGGCCGAGGGAGCCGGCCTTTGTCCACAGACAGCTTTTCAGGTCATGTGGCCAGCAGGACTAAACCGCTTCTGGTGCAACGGAACACCATGACGGAAACTAGAGTGCACGGAAACGCCATTTACCTTCCCACCACAGCGGTACCTATTTATCTACTTTCACTGGCCTGCTTTCGAACTGCTAGGTTGGCAGGAGCTGGGACCGAGCAACAGGAGCTCACTTTGTTGTGCGGATTCGAACCGCCAACCTTCTGATCAGCGAGCCCAGGAGGCTCAGTGGTTTAGACCACAGCGCCACCCGCATCCCTCCTACCTGAGTCCTATAGACAGCAGCCATGTGACTTCCGTAGTCTTCTGTGCTTTGCAAATAGTTGCTTCTGTGGTGGGTTATAGTGGTGCAATGCCAGATTGTCTCATAATGCCTTCTTCCTCATTTCAGGTGCTGCCGGCGTGTTGGTAGGACATCCATTCGATACTGTTAAGGTGGGTTGATTTTCCACAGGCTTACTTAATCATAAACATTTAGGCTGAAGATAGCACTAGCCCTTATGAGTAGAAAGGGTTTTTGTTTTTTAGAATTCAGATATTTTGGACCCATTAAATAAACATCCTCATACGCCAATTCCTGGTATAGAGATCTTGAATTAGATTTTCAGACATACTGAAGCATTGAAACATCCCACAGTGAAGCCAAATTAGCAGCAGATTAAAAAGTTCCAAACTGATAGTCCCTCTTGACTTAAGTGCTTTGATTATTGGGTCTTCAGACCCCTTTTTTTAACTCAGCAATCCGGCAGCATCTAGCAAAAATGCTTATGGAAGATGCAGATTTTTAGGACTAATGCAAAAGCGGGTGGGGTGTTGAAGTGCACTTAAAGGTGCACTGTTGCTGTTTGCTACATTTTTTGTTTTCCTACTCGCTTTGGGGAAACATAAATTTGTTAATTATATTTCCCGGATGACAGTTTGCAACATGATGAAACAGTCTTGCTAATTAACATGCTTCCTCCCACCCTTGGGGAAATATTGTGAGCTCACAAAGGAATACTTTTCTTCTTCTTTTTCTCTTTTCTCCCCCACCCCCCCCCCCAGTCTGGGAAGTTGACATTTAATTGGTTGAACTCAAAACAGAAGTGGCCGATTGCGGGTGGGAAATGAGATCCAATTAGGCATATCACTTAAAATCTGTGCCTGTACAGCAGTCAAATAGCATCTCAAAACAGGACTGGACTGGCCCATGGATTGGAATGCATGAGTCTAAGCTGGGCTTTAGTCATTTGCACGCTTGCTTGAGAGCAAGCCTCATTGAACGCTGTAGGGCTTACTTCTGAGTACCCATGCACAGGATCAAGTAAATCCAATAATTTCAGCTTAAGTGTGGGTTGGAGCAAGGGTTTAAGGATCTTCTGGCTGAGGAAATGTGCCGATTAACATTCATAACCTTAAAACATCCCATACTTAATAGGTGCAACAATTATGGATGAAATGTGAAGTCTGTTGGTTTGTAGCTGTAAAATTCAGTCATTTCATGCAATGGTGTATCCTTTGCTTGAGAAACCGTTTCCGTTGAATTTCCGTTGAATCCCATTTTGTCCCATAGGGGATAATACTATGATCCTTCCTATTATGGACATGTTTGCAGAACCAAAACTCTGACTGTCTGGTTTCCTTAATCTTCTTCACTTCTTCTTTTTTAACTTAATGGAATTGGGCTTAGCTGAGAGAGTGAAGGCATAGTCTGGCACTCTGAACTGAAACCCTTTTTTTAAAAATTTTAGTATATTTCTATCCCACCTTTCTTCCATCATGGAACTCAAGGTGGTGTCCATGGGATCCCTAGGCGGTCTCCCATCCAGGCATTGACCAGACTCATACCTGCTTAGCTTCAGAGTGGTGCCTGCAGCATGTGCCCTCGGACCACATCTTGGGACCAGGAAATGCATTTACTTGGAAGCACATTCCATTGAGCATACTTGCAAAGCAAATGTATTCAGGGATGGGGTATTAGTTAATTACGATGGCAATATACAAATCCCTCAGTTAACTTGCTACCATGTTGTTGAAGGTACAATGACATTACTAACAATGCAAAGGGGGGGATTCTGTTTTAAGGTTGCAATCCTATACACACTTATCATGGGAGTAAGTGAACTTAACAGGACTTATTTCCAAGTGGACAATTAGAGAGGATCGTGCTGTCAGTTACCAGTTGCATATCCTGTCCATGTTTACTGGAAGTCAGTCCCATCGGGGGACTTGTTCCCAAGAAAGTCTGCACAGGATTGCAATATTAGACTAACTTACCGTACTTAAATCTGCTAGGTAATAATAACCTGATCTTGTAAAAAGGCAGTTTATGCAGATCTAAATCTCGTGTCGCTGCATTAAGCCCTATAAGTCTTTCCTTGTGAGTCCCGTAACTTACCTGGATGGCTAGACATTTCTTAGCTTTCATTTTATTTTTTAAATTTATCTTTTAAAGCAAATTTTCTAAAGGCCAACTTCATTTTGAAACTATTAATACATCTTGGGGAGGGATCCAAAGCAAAGCTTAATTTCCTCTCTGAAGCTTGTTTTTTTCACTAGTTTCACAGAAAAAGCAATGTCTGGGTTTTGTGGGAACCTGGTGGGGCAGATACAAAAAACATCAGAGATACTGAACCGAACCTGAACCAGGTCTTCTTCGAGTGGCAAATTCTTTCCTGCTCCTCCTCCTCCCCCCCCAGTTTGTTGATGTAATGTGTACAATTGCTTTGTTGCTTAACTGCCTTTACTTTCTGAGCTAGGGGCTGTCTTCATTAACAGCAAAAGTGTTACTTTGTTGTAGATGACAGATAAGCCTCATCACGGGAGAGTTACCTAGTAAGTATAGACCAGGTGAACCTTCTGTTTCTCTCGGTCTTAATTTTTTCCAACATGTATGATTAGTTCAAGTTTTATAAAGACAAGAAAAATAATAATAAAAATACCAGGAAACCATATGTAGTTTATTCCCTTCCTCTTTCTTTTTTTTTCCTTTTTAGTTTAAAAATGTTTCTCGTGCTCTGAAGTGGAGGGGGTGGGGATTTGCAATATGCAAGGTTTATTTTGAATACGAGCTTTTAAAAGAAAACCTGACTTTGTTTTGCATTCGTTTTCCTAGAGTGCACTAAAAAGATTTTATATGCTTTTTTACGTGCGTAAAAAAGATTTTATATATGTACTTTGTGGAACAAAACTTGTGAATTCTGTTTTCAGCCACTCCTTAAATTGAGGTTCCCACTTTTAATATATATATATATTTATTTATTCCCCCCTGCCACACACAAATGTTATAACCATATCTGTATTGATGCATTTTTAGGTATTGGTACTTGGTTGGTCTGTGGGGTTCACTCTCAGTGTGTGTTTTCAGTTCGAATTTTAAGTGTTTTTATATGCCAGGGTTCATCTTCAGCAGTATTGAAAGAAGGAAACTGGCATAATGTAATGGGAATGGTATAGAAAATTGCATTATGGCAAAAATGTAAGAACCTTAGAGCATCTGCGTGGTAATGTTTTAACAGGCCGCAAAGAGCGACTGCCCCACAATGCTTAAAAAAGCATTATTGGTTAAAAAAAAACTGTAGGTCCCTCAAAGCAGAATTTTCTGACTCTATTGTCTAAAATACAGGCAGCTTCTTTAAGATTTAGGGTTCATAAAAAGTGGATATATTTCACATATCTGTTAGTTAGCTGCAGTCTAAAAGGAAAAACTATGAACTCCATTCCTGATCGCCTATAGAATATTCTTGTTCATCATAGGCAACCAGACAAGTAGCTGTTTATGGACCTCAACTAACATCCTTTAAACTTGGCCATTCATGACCGCTGAGTAGATCCTCGCCGGCCTTATTTCATAGCTGAGAATAATGACATGTGCTAATGAAACCTCAGATAGCTTGAAGTAAGGGGGACAAGCACCATCCCCTATTAATCATTCCCATCTCATGCAGACTTGAGCACTAAACTGAGTGACTCCCAAAATACTGACCATTTTTTAAATTGCCTGCTATGGCACTTTGGTGTCAGGACTGGGTGCACATCGATGCACCTTATGTGTGCCCAGTCAAAGGTGCTGTCATACTTCTGCCTGCTGATTTTTCATTTATTTTGTTTGCCATGCTAACGAATTCTCACTACGTTTTGTAGGTACGCCTTCAAGTTCAAAATGTGGAGAAGCCACTTTACCGGGGGACCTTGCACTGTTTTCAGTCCATCATAAAGCAAGAGACGGTGAGTAGCTTGTTCAGTGATTGTGTTCTTCACTTGTGTTTTGCACTGTATTCAAGGGAGAAGGAGCCTTTCATGAATAAAGCCTAGGAGCTCCTTTTCACCATGGGTGTCACGGGAGCAAAGAGAGAAGAGAAAAAAGAGCAAAGCTCTTTTCCTGTCACCTTTCATGTCACTTCAGAATTCGCCAGGCCACTTTGGATTCCTGGACCAGAATACCAGTTTCTGGAAACCACTGGTGCAGGAGAGTGCCCTTGTGCTCAGGTCCTGCCTGAAGGTTTCACACAGGCATCTGGTTGGACACTGTGAGAACAGGATGCTGGACTAGATGGGCCATTGGCCTGATCCAGCAGGCTCTTCTTATTGTTCCTATGGGAGGAGTTTGCACTGCAGCAATACAGCTGTGTGGAGGAGCTGCAACTGGATCCTCTCACACGATCTGTGGTTGACATCTTGCATTAACTAGCCAGTTACAGCTCTCACACTACAAATTTTAATTAGAGATCTGACCCTTGGGTTCCCCTTTCACTTGGATGCCTAGATGACAGCTGAAGGCCAAAAGTGCCTTCGGCCAACTTCATCTGCTATGCCAAATAGACTCTTTTTCTTGGAGGAATCAGATCAGCCTGGGGTTTTTCCTGCTCTCTTCACCTCCAGGTTAGATTATTGCAACGCATTGTCCTTGAAGACGATTCAGAAATTTCGGATAGACTCTAATTGTCAGGGGTTATGACCTGAGTTGCTCCATCAGCTCTTGTTAGCTGATCTTCTAGGGTGCTGGTCTCTAGATGGCTTCCAGGCTCCATTCAAGGTGCTGTTCTTTGCTCTTTAAAGTTCTAAACTATCAAAGAATATCTCAAGAATCACCTCCCCCCACAGGACTTGGCTCAAGAACTCCATTCGAGATCCAAGCCACTCTTTCAGGTTCCCTCACCATCAAGAGTGTCCTTGTGGAGGTCCTTCTCAGTAGTGGAACAGCCTCCAAGGGTGGGGTCTGGTCACATCACTGATTGGACAATGATGACTATTTTATTTCAGTGCGTCTCGTGAGAATTTTAACGTTCCATTAGGATTTAATTGCCCCTGTTGCTGATGCCGTTTGTTTTAAAGTGCTGTTTTTTTAAAAAAAACATTTTTTGTGGTTTTTAACTAGTAGGTGTTTATTGTGCCATCTCCTTCATTCTTTTGTTTCTCTACTGTGATTTTATTGTTTTTACGACTGTACAAAAAGTGCCTTATAGAAAGGCGGACAGTTGTTCGATCGCTACGGTTAAAATGAAATTTGCCTAAATGGATTCCAGTGGAAACTAGTTAGCTCAATGTTTCGGCTTATAAAAGTAAAGTACAGGCACATTAACTGGTTTTTAGCCATCTCACACACACCATAACTGGCATATTTTCTGCTCTCACTGGAGTAAATTATTAGAGCCGTTGCCCCGAGAATGAGTCTTAGACTCTTCCACTTTGGAATGGGGAACAGAGAAGACTTGCATATGTTTGAGCAGACCCCCATGAGAAAAAAACCCCAAAAGTAACTCTAAGAAACAAAGGGACAAATTAGGGGGGAAAGGATAAATGTAACACCAAACTAAAGAAATTAAACTACAAATAGCACCTGATTAGGGGCCCTAATCAACATTGGCACTGCAAACTAGTGGTGAGGATTGTGGGCAATTTTTTATCAGGACCACAATGCTCCTTATAGGTGGGTGATTTTCTTAAAAGCAGAGATCTTAGACCCAGGTACCATATATGGCCCTCCAGATCTCTTTCTGTGGCCATCAGCACTCTCCCCAGGCCACACCCCCTCACCAGCCCTCCACCCGCTTTTGCCTCTTCCCCCACCCCCACGATTGGCATGTGGCCCCAGAAGGTAGCCCAGCAGGGCTTTGTGGCCCTTGGGTTGAGAGATGCCCCTCTACCTCTGTTTTAAAGCAGGGGAAGTTCTTCACAACACCCGTAACAGTTGCCTTGGAATTTGGCTCCCTGCAGATCAGAGAGAGGTTTAGCTTAGTCATGTTCCTGGTGTGCCAGTTTTCCCTACAAAGGGGCTCGTGATACGCGAAGGCACGACTTAATCTTGCTTTGCTCCTGCCCAGATGTAACCAGCAGCTGATAACTGAATGGGAAGTGAAACCAAAGTTAAGTAACTTCCCTAAGGGACGTGTCGAAATAGCTCTACAGGTCAGTAAGGGAAGATCCCCAATTGGCCACAATAAATACTCCTCATGCCGCAATGCTGGACTTTTCTTCCAAAGGCTAATGGAAGCGTGATCGGAAGAGGGGCTTCCCCATCCCCAGCTAGCCGTTAATCATGTGACTGCTCCTTGGTTGTGCAAAGAGCCTCATGGGGAGCTATGGGGAGCTATTCCTTAGTCATGACGTGACATATAATAATAATAATAATTTATTATTTATACCCCACCCATCTGGCTGGGTTTCCCCAGCCACTCTGGGTGGCTTCCAACCAAATATTAAAAACAATACCGCATCAAACATTAAAAACTTTTCTAAACTGGGCCGCCTTCAGTTGTCTTTTAAAAGTAAAATAGTTGCTTATTGCCTTGACGTCTGCTGGGAAGGCGTTCCACAGGGCAGGCGCCACAACCGAGAAGGCCTCCTGCCTGGTTCCCTGTAACCTCACTTCTTGCAGTGAGGAAACTGCCAGAAGGCCCTCAGTGCTGGACCTCAGTGTCCGGGCAGAACGATGGGGGTGGAGACATGGCCAGCTGCTGCTGTTGTCAACTTTCTGCCTCCTCCGTAGCTGTACACACACCAATAAATATTTATAAGTACTCAACCAGTTGCCGCAGTTGTATGATTCTGTATGGTTTTTGAGCACTTTATGATAGATGGAAGACAAATACATTGGTACCTTGGGTTACAGACGCTTCAGGTTACAGACTCCACTAACCCAGAAATAGTACCTTGGGTACTATTTGGGTTAAGAACTTTGCTTCAGGATGAAAACAGAAAGCGTGCGGCGGCGGTGCAGCAGCAGACCCCATTAGCTTAAGTGGTACCTCAGGTTAAGAACAGTTTCAGGTTAAGTACGGACCTCTAGAATGAATTACGTTCTTAACCCGAGGTACCACTGTAGCCCAGAAAAACTCTTTAAGATATAGTTACCAGGTATTGATTTGAAATGCAACTATTTCTGAAAGAGTATTTAGGAAAAGTGAACCTTATTCAGCGGGGCAGAAGGAGCTTTCTAATGTTTTTCATCTAAGCACAGTGCCCCATTTCAACAAATTTGCCTCTGTGCCATGTGAAATGGGGCCATGAAGTTTGGTTTCCATAAAAAAACCCCACCAAACTTTACAGCTCCTTTTAAGATGTGAGCATCCTTAGGATGTGGGGTTTTGTTTCAAGATAGCATTCAAGTGTGCCATTCCTTTGAAGGCTGGGATTTCTCCTCACATTAAGGGGAAAGATAACTAACAGAGGCTGGGCACGGTCTTGGGAACATATAGAAAGCACCTTTATAACGAGTTAGACCATTGGTCCATCTAGTTTAGAATAGTCTACACCGATTGGCAGTAGCTCTCCAGGGTTTGGGAGAAAGGTCTCTTGCCAGAGGATGCTGAGGACTGAACATGAGGCCTTATGCATGCAAAGCAGATGCTCAAACATTGTGATAGTCACATCACCTTCCACCATGTTTTGGAGGGCCCCCAACTCTCAAGCTGGTTTGTGGTGGCTGAGGGCTGAAGACAGATGGGGATTCTTCAAAAAAATTGCATCCTCTTTTTCATTAGCAGTCAGCTTTGCTGGCTTCAATCCCTTCTATGAACCCAATGGGACATTTTGACCCCCACCCTATGAGTTATTGTGGGTTCAGAGAAGTTTGTGGCAATTTTGCCTGTCTCCATCCCTTGCCCAGAAGGGATTACTGTCTAAGTCTTTAAAGTTGGGATCATAGAATTGTAGAGTAGGAAGGGATCTTGAGGATCATCTAATCTGATCCCTTGCAATGTGGGAATATGCAGCTGTTCCATATGGGGATCGAACCTGCAACCTTGGCATTAAGAGCACCATGCTCTAGCTGACTGAGCTACTGAAGAGCGTGCATGCCCTAAGGAAGTAAAGGAGGCAGATAATAATAAATGTCTATTTCCAACTCAACTTAAAGCTTTCTTGTTGCAACTGCTATCCATACCCACTCAAACAACATTGTCATGACACAGGGAGAAATAACTTGAGGGAAGGCATGTAGCACAAAAGGATTGAGATTCCTGAATTCTTACTGGTTAGCTGAGACAGGGTCATAGCCCAGCGACAGAGCCTCTGCCCTGCATGCAGAAGTTCCCAGGTTCAGTCTCCAGGTAGGGCTGGGAAATACTCCTGTCTGATACCTCTGCCAGACAGTGTTGACGCGGGTAGCGCTGTCGTCAAACCACTGAGCCTCTTGGGCTTGCCGATCAGAAGGTTGACAGATGCGGATTCCCGTGACAGGGTGAGCTCCCATTTCTCTGTCCCAGCTCCTGCCAGACTATCAGTTCGAAAGCACACCAGTGCAAGTAGATAAATAGGTACTGCTGCAGCAGGAAGGTAAATGGCGTTTCCGTGCGCTCTGGCTTCCATCACTGTTTCCTGTTGCGCCAGAAGCAGTTTAGTCATGCTGGCCACATGACCCGGAAAGCTATCTGTGGACAAATGCTGGCTCCCTCAGCCTGAAAGCGAGATGAGCGCCGCAACCCCATAGTCCTTTACCTTTGCCTTTTTGCAACACTGAACTAGATAGAGGAATGGTCTCACGTGGGATGATGCTAGCCTAACCTATTGCTTAACCAGAAGAGAAGGTTGCAGGAACCTTCAGGTGAAAACACTTTGAAGGCTGTGAAGATTTTTAAACGTTAAATGGAATCACAGGCAGGATTAAATTTTGAGCAGTGGATGCAAATTAAAATATAACAGTAAATGAATGTTTTGTGGAATATGTATAATGCAACCTGGAAGGATTGGAAGTCGATTTTGGAATTATGTATTAAATTTGATGTTGTTAAAAAGAACTGAATAAAAATGACTTGGCTAATAATAATAATTATTTATTTATTTATTTATTTATTTATACCCTGCCCATCTGGCTGGGTTCCCCCAGCCACCCTGGATGACTCCTAACAGAATACCAACAACAATAAAGTGATAAAATATTATCACCAATTATTTATTGGTCAACAATATTATCAACAATAAAATATTATCAACAGCAAAGCGATAAAACATTAAAAACTTCCCTAAACTGGGCTGCCTTCAGATGTCTTCTAAAAGTCAGATAGTTGTTTACAGTGGTGTCTCGCAAGACGAAATTAATTCGTTCCGCAAGTTTTTTCTTCTTGCGAGTTTTTCGTCTTGCGAAGCCCGGTTTCCCATAGGAATGCATTGAAAATCAATTAATGCGTTCCTATGGAAACCGCTTGCCAGGCTGGCGGTGCGGAGAAGGGCTTTTCTCCCCACTGCAAGCCTTCAGGACAGGTACGGGAACAGAGGGGAAGGGGCGCAGCGCTTCTCCTCTGTTCCCGGGGCTTGCGGTGGGAGGAGGGTTTTTCCTCCCCACCGCCAACATTCAGAACAGCATTCTGAATGTTGGCGGTGGGAAGGAAAACCCTCCTCCCACCGCAAGTCTTCAGGACAGCCATCCGAAGGCTGGCGTGGGGAGAAGGGCTTTCCGCCCCACCGCCAGCCTTCGGAGCAGCCTTCCGAAGGCTGGCGCGGGGAGAAGGGCTTTTCTCCCCACCGCCAGCCTTCGGAGGAGCCTTCCGAAGGCTGGCGCGGGGAGAAGGGCTTTCCGCCCCACCGCCAGCCTTCGGAGGAGCCTTCCGAAGGCTGGCGCGGGGAGAAGGGCTTTCCGCCCCACCGCCAGCCTTCGGAGGAGCCTTCCGAAGGCTGGCGCGGGGAGAAGGCTTTTCTCCCCACCGCCAGCCTTCGGAGGAGGTCCGAGGACAGTGGGGAAGAAGCGCTGCGCTTCCCCGCTGTCCCGGAGATTTCCCTATGGGCTTTCGTCTTGCGAAGGAAGCCCATAGGGAAATTCGTTTTGCGAAGCGCCTCCAAAACGGAAAACCCTTTCGTCTAGCGGGTTTTCCGTCTTACGAGGCGTTCGTCTTGCAGGGCACCACTGTATTTCCTTGACATCTGATAGGAGGGTGTTCCACAGGGTGGGCGCCACTACCGAGAAGGCCCTCTGCCTGGTTCCCTGTAACCTCACTTCTCGCAGTGAGGGAACCGCCAGAAGGCCCTTGGAGCTGGACCTCAGTGTCTGGGCAGAACGATGGGAGTGGAGACACTCCTTCAGGTATACTGGGGCGAGGCCGTCTAGGGCTTTAAAGGTCAGCACCAACACTTTGAATTGTGAAGATGGTTCACCAAATGCCAATTTCTCCCTTCTGTTTTCTCTCTCCTAGACCCTTGGACTTTACAAAGGCATTGGGTCACCTATGATGGGACTTACCTTCATCAACGCCCTTGTGTTCGGTGTTCAAGGGAACACACTCCGTGCTCTCGGAAAGGACACTCCAATGAACCAGTTCCTTGCCGGTTCCGCAGCCGGCGCCATCCAGTGCGTCATCTGCTGCCCCATGGAGCTGGCTAAGACGCGGATGCAGCTGCAAGGGACGGGCGAATATAAGCTGAAGTCCAAGAACTACAAAAACTCCCTGGACTGCTTGGTCAAGATCTACCGGAAGGAAGGGCTGAAAGGCATCAACCGGGGGATGGTCTCCACGTTCATGAGGGAGACGCCCAGCTTTGGCTTCTACTTCCTGACATACGACTGCCTCACCAGGTACTTGGGATGCGAGGCGGAGGACAGTTACATCATCCCCAAACTGCTCTTGGCGGGAGGCATGTCTGGGATTGTCTCCTGGCTCTCCACGTACCCCGTAGACGTGATCAAGTCTCGCCTCCAAGCAGATGGGGTTGGCGGGATTGTGCGCTACCACGGCATCCTGGACTGCGTCAGGAAAAGCTACCACGCCGAAGGCTTGAGGGTGTTCACCAGAGGCCTCACCTCCACGCTGCTTCGAGCTTTCCCCGTGAATGCTGCTACTTTTGCCACAGTCACTGTCTTCCTCATGTACATGAGGTCGGAAGAGAACCAGATCCGAGGCGATCTAAGTGGATGTGAGGCTGGCCCAGCGATCCAGCAGCCTTCAAGCTTTTAGATTCCCAAACGGAAGCAAGTGATCTTTTTATTTTATTTTTTCCTTTCTTTTTTTTAAAAAAAAAATCTGGATGTAGAAACTGTAAATTTCTGTCTGTATAAAGCATCCTTTTATCGTGACTTAGGATTTCACCTCCTTTATGAAAGCAGCAGATCTGTTCTAGAAATCCAGGTAATAAGAGGACTTGCTTTTTATATATATATAAACATTGTCTTAAAAAAAAAATAGACCTCATCCTACCTTCCAGCAGTTCATTATTTGGCACATGGCCTAGCTGCTGCTACAAACCTCATAAAAGACCCCCAGCCTACTGTATTCCCATTCAATATTGATATAAGCCCCTATGCAAGCATTCTCCATGCATAAATGGTGGAGAAGGGGCAGGGAGCAGCACTGGGGTCCTGATTCTGTGCAGCACGTTATGCTTGCACAGTTGAATGTTGGTAGGTTCCCTTTGCAGACAATGGCGCCATGCATGTTGGGATGGTAAGGCAACTGACGCACATTCTAGCAGGATGGGTTTTCTTTGCCTTACGTGTTTGTGCTTGAATAGAGACGTGGGCCTTATTCAGGCATTTGCCTGAAAGCGTGTGGGATAAAACGGGGGGGGGGGGGCAGGCAAGGGCAAGCACACAAAACTCCCTCCCGGAATGTCTCAATGCACTGGCTCCATTTCTGACCTTCCCGTTTTGAGAGGGAAGATGTAGAGAGGAATTGCTAAGTGCATTAGGAAACCTTGTCAAGATCAGGACATGTTGCCATATTTCAAAAACTGAAAGTCCAGCTGCATTTTTTTAGTTTTGCCCAAAGTTGTTGACGCTTTTTGAGGTATTTTTAAGGGAAATCTACAAAAAACAACAACTTGACACTGCCGGCATGGGTTGCCACACGTCCAGATTTTCCTGGACATTTTAGCTGATTTCCACCCGGGCACTGCTTCTGATTCCAGGTATGTCCGGGAAATTCCGGACCTATGGCAACCCTAATGTTCACCCAAGCAGTTTTAATCCCCTGCCCTCACAGAACGAAAAGAGAGAGGAATCCAGATGTGCTGGAAAACCTGGCTTCAGGTGGCACTATTGCCCAATCACCCCTTTGTTAGGCAGAATCCCTCCAGCAATACTCAGTGACTGGGAATCAGGGAACCTGTGTCCCTACACCAGTGGTTTTCAACCAGTGTGCCGTGGCACCCTGGGGTGCCTTGAATGAAAGTCAGGGGTGCCATGGGCAACACTGGCCTCTGACTCTCTTCTATTCCTCCTCCCTTGCCCTCTCATGTCTCTGCCTCCCAAAGGCTTGCACAGCTGTTCGTTGCTGCAGCCCTGGCTGTAAGCTCCCCAAGCGGATGGTGCCTCTGGGGCAGGCCAAGGGGTGCTTCCCAGCCCCCTGTGGGGCAGTCTGAGGAGGCACTTCTCTTTGGGGCGGTGGGGGGAAGCTCAGAGACTAGGGGTAGCAGCAGTGGCTGCCCAGAGGGCTTCCAGGGAGAGAGACGAGGAGGCTGAGGGAACACTCCGCAAGGGAGGCTGTTTGAAAAGGAACGAGAGGCTGCCAGCTCTGCAGCCAAGGGGGTGACGTAACTGGGCTCCTGAGTCCCACAGGGGTGCCCCAGAAAAAATGTAGTTGGTCAAGGGAGCAGTGGAATCAAAAAGCTTGAAAACCTCTTACCTACACTATTTGAAGGTCTGCAGGTCCCTGTCCCTGACTCTTCTTGCCATGAGAAATTCCGTAAATGGTACATGCTTGAGCATTTACTGTTCTTGCTATTAAGGCTGACGCATTAGTCATTGGAAATCCCACATACTGTGAACCTTTCAGTACAGCATATCAACATCCTTCTTTTTCTCTTGGTTGTGAAGTTTCTTAGCTGGGTTCCTGCTGGGTTCTCCCACTTCCCCCGTTTTGCTGTACTTTTGACAGGAAGCGCCTGACTCCTCTGTGAGTGTGTGCATGTATATGCACTTAGACAAGCAACAAAGGATGCAATTTGCCTTTTCCTAATGTACTGCAGGTTGCACTAAAAATCATTCAGGAACGCAGGAAAGTCCTATGCACTTCTGATAAAGCTTACCTACCTTGCTAGTTGCTGCATAATGCAAGGCATCCCTATCCAGAAAGCTTAACAGCGCTGATTGTTGTGAGGAAAGTGAGCTGCAGAGCTGAAAGTTGTCATTCCTGAGACTGGGATGTGTGTCAGCACAGCATTGAATGATACCTAACTACGTATAATGAGAGGGAGCAAAGCAGGGCTTCATTAACCTCAGCCAGCGTGAGCAAGGGCCATGGGACTTTTACATGAGCAACATCTATAAGGCTGCAGCTTCCCAGTGCAGGTGTGAAAGATGCAGGTGCATATTGACAATATAGCACCTTTGTAGCTCCTCATCTCTCTCTTGTTACAGTGCAGTTTGGAAGGCAAGCTTATCAAGAGAGCCTCTGGCAACTTTTTGGCCTATTCCGCAGGTTTATGCCCAACAACGTCCCGTTTGCACCACAGCTTCTGCTTGGGCCATAGAACTTCTCCCCTCGCAGGGCTCCCAAGTTTGTTCTGGGGTTTCCCCCACCCTGTGGAATGGTTGTGGAGGAGAAGTTCTGTCGTGCAGGAACAAACAGGACATTTGTCATACGGTTCAACACTGGCATGTATGTTGTTCTAGCTCTGTTGACCTCAAATGTTTGTTAGAATCCGTGCAAGTTAGCTAGATGGTCAGTGAGAGTGAGATTTACTTTTCTTTAGAGACAAGAGACTTAGGCTGCAGTCTTATCTCCTCTTAGCTGGCTATGAGTCTCATTGAACTCCAAATACTTTTGAAGAGGTATGCATGGAGTCGTGCTTTGGAGCCATCGCTGTTGGCCAGTCACTAGTATTAAGAGCCTACCAAGAGCTGTAAACCTGTCTTCTTTTACCCTGCCAAGTGAAGGAGAATTTTACCATACTTCATTGAGGCCAGATATGAACGTTACAGGTCCTATTGCTCTGTTAGGGGCATAATGTTGCCACCTGTGGAGGTGGTTTTAGACAAGCCCTGCATAACCCATGGCATGTCCCCATGCCTTCCTCCTAGTCCTCAAAGGTGTTCTTAATTCTGGTGTAGAAACATCCTACGGACAGAGGTAAAATTGAAATGGAAGCATAGCCCTTGACTAATTTCCACACATTTGAAGCTAGGAAAAGAAAGCCAGGAATACTCCCTTGGAATAATTACAGGATACTTCCTCTTTCCAAGTTGTGTTCTCTGTGAACCTTTTATTATTATTATTAAGTTGATTTATTATTTTATTATTTTCAATAAAATAGTAATAAATAAAAATAAAAATGTGCACCCCACCCCCAAGACCATTCCATTGTAACTATCCAACCTCCCAAAATTTCAACACCTCTTGCAATGGTTTGACCCCTTTTGTGAACCTTACTTTCAACGCTTCCCATGTGAGCAGAACAATGTGCAAGGTAGCATGAAATTCCTAAGGTCAAAAGCCAGAGGAATTCCAAGCTCCACAAGGCAAATAACTCCTAGATCTGACCCAATCAGAAAAACTGGGGGAGCAGGAGTTATATTCACGTCTCTATTTCGTACAGGGCAACGCAGAGAACCTGTTGGCAAACACTTCTTAGTCAAGAGTCACTTGTGTTAACCATGGTTTATTGAAAGGGGGTCTTCCTCAAAACCCTTCATATCCAAAGCACGATTGGGAAGCTGTATTATGTCGAGTCGGACAATTGCTCCATCTAGCTCAGTACTGGCATCAGCTCTCCACGGTTTCAGACAATAGTCTCCTTCCCAGCCCTGCCTGGCGATGCTGGGGATTGACCAACCAGATGCTCTGCCACTCAGCCATGGCTCTTCCCCAACCATGGTTCTCTTAACCCTGGGGTCCCCAGCTGCTTTTGGACTACAACTCCCATCCATAGCCACAAGGACCAGTGGTCAGGGATGATGGGAATTGTGGTCCAAAAACAACCGGAGACCCAACTTTGAGAAACTCTGTCTTTGCCATACCTTCAATGTGAGACCTATTCCTTTTCTTTTTATGTCTTTCCTCCTTTATATGCTCGCTCTTCTCCTTGTTATTTTTCTGCTGCTCTTCTCTCAAGAACGTGCAAGCCCAGAAGAAAATGGCAGTGTTGCTGCTACTACTGTGAATGGCTTTAGAGCAAGGCCTAACCCAGCTGAGGGTCTCAATGTATTTGCTGAAGGCCAATGCTCTATAAAGTGCTAAAAGGCTTAGATTTAGAGAAGGGGATTTTGGGCAGGGGGTGGTGGTGGGAGCCACCTTTAAGCAAGGGATATAAAACAACACAACTGATAATAAAGAACCTCCCACAAGCTGATGGCCATGGGGGGTATTTTACCCTTTTTATTGGGGACAGAGGTGCAATAGGGCTGGCTGGTCTTTTAATGAAATACCTACCTAGATAACAGCATTTTTAAACCAATGTTACGCTGGAGAAACCTGTAAAACTGGTTCATCGCTTCTATACCTTGGAGGTATACCGAATGTTTCGCTGCCTGTTTGGCAAGGACACTCAAACTGAATGTGAAACCTATCCGAGCTGTTTATGCACAACAATTCAAAGCAATGACAACTTTCTCTTTTTTTGTACAGTATTCTGTAACTGTTGTACATAAAGGCAGAATGAATGAATAAATCTTTTTTTAAAATAATAATACTGTAGTTTCATCAAAAGGTGCATCTATATTTCACTCCCACGTGATAATGCAAGACAATCACCTAATGATTGTATGTTTTATGGGACAACCTCAGTGCAATGCAGGCAACAGATCTGTGGATGGTTCTTGCAGAGCTCCCAATTTTTGCAAACCAGCCACAGGTTGCAAGACATTTCTTACTGATAAAAGGTCTTCGGAACCTGCGCAAAGCAAATCAGAATTGGGAGTTGGTTGAAACAGTAAGTACTTGAAAGAAGCGATTGTGGTGCTTTTCTCATAGGGAAGTGCTATTATTTTCAAAGGCAGGAGGTTACCTGTTGGAAGCTGCTGTAGTTTTGTTCCCTTGGCTCTTATTTTTTGCAATTCCAGAAATGGAAGGAGAGTTGCGTGTCCCTTCCATGCCTCAAACTCTCCATCCATTCATGCAAGTTTACGACCCAAGTGAATGGAGTGATGAAGCAATACTGTGTTGCAATAAGCAAAGTCCTTTGCAAACCCCACACCCATTTACATCATATTTACAAAATGTGCATTAGCATCGTATTTTAAAACCATTCGAGATCCATAGCCACAGAACTTACCATATATAAAATTCAACTCAGATATCAAAATTAATCATAAAGCATACTTGCAATCTTCTGGTCACTGTGGCAAATGCAGCTGCTGTTTCAGTAATGTAGAACTGATTTACAATGCTAGCTTTCAAGGATAATCTCCTGCCCACAATTTCAGTAACCATGCAAGGAGTCATGGGGGATAAATGTGCTCTTAAAGGTAAAGGGACCCCTGACCATTAGGTCCAGTCTGGGGTTGCGGCACTCATCTCGCTTTATTGGCCAAGGGAGCCGTCGTACAGCTTCCGGGTCATGTGGCCAGCATGACTAAGCCGCTTCTGGTGAACCAGAGCAGCACACGGAAACGGCGTTTACCTTCCCGCCGGAGTGGTACCTATTTATCTACTTGCATTTTGACATGCTTTCAAACTGCTAGGTTGGCAGGAGCAGGGACAAAGCAATGGGAGCTCACCCAGTCACGGGATTCAAACCACCGACCTTCTGATCAGCAAGTCCTAGGCTCTGTAGTTCAACCTACAGCACCACCCGCATCTTATTCCCACACAAAAAGTGATCGTCTGTAGGGAGCATCCTATGATCATGGAGGCTTCCTGTCTTTTGCATCCTTGATTTTCCAGGGTTCCAAAGGAAATCTGTAGAGAGCTTTCTGTACTCGTCGGGGCTCCCTCCTTCAGAAGGTGGAAGGCAACCAGAATGGCAACTTTGGGATGGAACCAGTACACTCATCCCAACCACCCTGCCCTCGATGCTGGAAGAGGGCTTGACCGTTCCACCTTACAAAGGGAACAGCAGTTATGATAGGGACCTGCCTCCAATGTCTAAAATGGCACCAACTGAGCAGCTTAGAATTGTCCTCAATTAATGGTGGTAATGGGGACCCAGCAACTGTGGTTAGCAGATTCCATTCCTGTTCCTACAGCACAAGTAAAATGCCTATTTGCTACTACAACTCATCCAGCTCACTGACTGTCAGGTTCAGTCATATATACCAAAAGTGAGGTGCTAGTACAGGCATAGGCAAACTCGGCCCTCCAGATGTTTCGGGACTACAACTCCCATCATCCCTGACCACTGGTCCTGTTAGCCAAGGATGATGGGAGTTGTAGTCCCAAAACATCTGGGGGGGCCAAGTTTGCCTATGCATGTGCTAGTAGCAATAGCAGGACTGTTTAGTTTGCTGACAAATATTCAGGTTCTTTGATAACACTAATAGTTGTTGTTGTTTAGTCATTTAGTCGTGTCTGACTCTTCGTGACCCCATGGATCAGAGCATGTTCGTAGCTTCGAGAACACTGTCCAACCATCAATCTTTCCCAACATCAGGGTCTTTTCCAGGGAGTCTTCTCTTCTCATGGGGTGGCCAAAGTATTGGAGCCTCAGCTTCAGGATCTGTCCTTCCAGTGAGCACTCAGGGCTGATTTCCTTAAGAATGGATAGGTTTGATCTTCTTGCAGTCCATGGGACTCTCAAGAGTCTCCTCCAGCAACACTGATAGTTAGGCTATCCTATAAACCCTATGGAGATGGTAGTATTTTTTTTTTTATAAATGAACAGCAACCAGAGAATAAGGCAACAACGTCCTGGGAAGGAAGGAGCGAAGCTGCTGAACTCCAACGGGTGCCGTTTCAGCCTCAGGGTTACGCTACATCAAAGGTGGGGAACCTGAGGTTCTCCAGACGTTGCAGCACTAAAACTCCTACCAGTCTCTCATAATTTGGTATATTGGTGGGGCTGATGGAAGTTGAGAGTCCAGCACAGGGAATCTACTGGTTCCCCACCACTGAAATACCTATTTAATAATAATAATAATAATAATAATAATAATAATAATAATAATAATAATAATAATAATAATAATAATTTATTATTTATACCCCGCCCATCTGGCTGGGTTTCCCCAGCCACTCTGGGCGGCTTCCAACTGAATATTAAAAACAGTGCAGCTTCAAATATTAAAAACGTCCCTAAAGAGGGCTGCCTTCAGATGACTTTTAAAAGTAAAATAGTTGTTTATTGCTTTGACATCTGCTGGGAGGGCGTTCCACAGGGCAGGCGCCACTACCGAGAAGGCCCTCTGCCTGGTTCCCTGTAACCTTACTTCTCGCAATGAGGGAACCACCAGAAGGCCCTCGGCGCTGGACCTCAGCGTCCGGGCAGAACGATGGGGATGGAGACGCTCCTTCAGGTATACTGGACCGAGGCCATTTAGGGCTTTAAAGGTCAGCACCAACACTTTGAAATGTGCTCGGAAACGTACTGGGAGCCAATGCAGATCTCTGTTATGTGGTCCTGGCGGCCACTCCCAGTCACCAGTCTAGCTGCCGCATTCTGGATTAATTGTAGTTTCCGGGTCACCTTCAAAGGTAGCCCCACGTAGAGCGCATTGCAGTAGTCCAAGCGGGAGATAACTAGAGCATGCACCACTCTGGCAAGACAGTCCGCGGGCAGGTAGGGTCTTAGCCTGCGTACCAGGTGGAGCTGGTAGACAGCTGCCCTAGACACAGATTTGACCTGTGCCTATTCAGCTTCAGCACACTCTGCAGCTACACTTGGGCAGTATTTTTTAAATGAGGATTCAGAAATGCAGCAAAAGGTGCTTGGTATTTCTAAAGGTGAAGTTAAAGCCTTAGAAGCGTCTCCTAAACTTGGTTCTCCAGTTGTCTCTGGACTACAACTCCCATCATCCCTAGCTAGGACTAGTGGTCAGGGATGATAGGAATTGTAGTCCAAAAACAACTCGAGAACCAAGTTTGGGAGACGCTTCTAAGGCTTTAACTTCACCTTTAGAAAGGGCACATGGAGGATGAGAGGAAGTCCCACTTATGCAAGTGGACATTGCCCAAGCTGGAATTCAGAAGCTACCGTATTTTTCGCTCTATAAGACGCACCAGACCACAAGACGCACCTAGTTTTTGAAGGAGGAAAACAAGGGGGGGGGGGAATTCTGAATCTCAGAAGCCAGAACAGCAGGAAGGATCGCTGCGCAGTGAAAGCAGCAATCCCTCTTGCTCTTCTGGCTTCTGGGATAGCTGTGCAGCCTGCATTCGCTCCATAAGACGCACACACATTTCCCCTTACTTTTTAGGAGGGAAAAAGTGAGTCTTATAGAGCAAAAAATACGGTAAATTCTTTTTTAGGAATTAAATATACATGCAGGTGCCGCTATCAGAACACTAGTTATCCAAAATCTGCTAGCTGAACACCAAGAATCATACCCAAACCTTGCTACACAGACAGCTGATTCAGATATCCAAACAACCAGAGTTTGCCCACTTCCTTACTTATTTCTGTTTTGCTGGTCAGCGGCAGCCATTTCAGGGAGGGAGGCAGATTGTGAACATTCCTAATCTGTGATTTGTTCACAGGAAACAATGGAAATCATCAGCTCGTTATATGCAAACGCTTGCCTAACAAATAATTTCCTGGGAACGCATTGTGTTCAGAAAGTGGGACCTGCATGTATTCTTCAGATGCATCCTGTAAGGGGCATGTCCCATGATGAAGTAGCATCCTTGTATCTCTCACACAGGGGTGGCTAAACCTGTGGCTGTGCAGATTGTTGGGACGCCAAACTCCCACCAGCTCCCCATCTGCACGGACAGCTATCAACATCTCCCACTCTTAAGTTCTAGGAGAGATCTACAACAAGAGCACTCATCTTCACGACTCTTCAAAAACACCAGCACACCAAGACGGTGAGAAAGGAACACTAGCAAATACTCCCCTTGCCTTCATCTTCCTCTTGCTTCCCTTTTAAAAAATAAACTGAAATTTAATCAGCTTTAGCAAGTTTAGAAGCCGCTTTTCACACATAAGATGGCGTTACCATGTACAGTTAACTATGCAGTACAGAAAATAGTACATGAATTTGTCATTGTTTACAGAGAACCTGATTACAGGTAGGTAGCCGTGTTGGTCTGCCATAGTCAAAATAAAAAAATTCCTTCCAGTAGCACCTTAAAGACCAACTAAGTTAGTTCTTGGTATGAACTAAGCTCATACAGAGAACCTGATGTTATGCTAGGCATAAATATGGTTCTACGGAGGCATACACAATTGCAAGTGCTACACAGCAAAGTGTAAAAGAGAAAAGGATTTTTTTAGGTTGAGTCCATAAACGGAAACACTTGTCTACCAATGCTGGCTTACGTTAGTGTAAGCAGAGTTAAGACAGATGATACCAAGACAGAAACAAAACTAAGGCTTGGCTTGAGATGGCCCCAAGATGCATTTGATTGGTGGGCAAGTTTCTCCAGAAACACAAGATCCCGTTCCTTAGCAAAACTATTGCAGAAGTGATGCTTCAAGATGGGAAACCTTCAGTCTTGAGCAGGTACCTTAGTTTCCATTCCCCGTATTAAGAACTTAAGCCCAGGAGATTTACATTTTGAAGTTGCATCGCTGACACATGAAAATTGTATTCCCACTTCCCATCCAGTTCGAATATAAAATCAGACACTGGGGGCACACTGGCAGCAATATACCCATTCTCTGTCCTGTTGCAAGCTAGATCTTTGTTAATAATTGCAGATTCATTGCAGCAATGACGTTTCTGTACAACCAGGGTTGTGTTTATTTAAAAGCATTTATAAACCGCTTAATATTTTAAAAATCTCTTAAGCGGTTATACAAGCTGCTACAATTCTGCAGAAGTGTAAAACAGAAGTTGCAGCACACGGTACAGGGTTCAGATTTCAGCTTGCCAAGAAACTCATTTCTAGCCCTCAGTTCCTAGCCCTTAAGGTTGAAAGTAGAGGAATTCAATGTAGAGCTAAGCGGATGGCTTCGCCTGCCCCCCTCCTGAACATACAAGCTACTGAAGAGTGTCCTGATGCCCTTAGCCAACATGCAGCGTGCCGGGGGGGGGGGGAGGACTCTGCTGTGCCAGGAGAAGTCCTTGTGCAGGATGAATCCCGTCATATTCTTGTGAGCATGGGGAGTGCCCTCAAAAGCTACTAAAATTTCCATTGATCAGGGGTGGGGCTTGGGTGCCCTGCACAGCTTCTTGCCATTGTCCCTTGATTAGGTTATGCAGAATTATTGTACAACAGTAACGCATTACAGAGTCAAACAAAATAGGTTGTAACATTTAAATTCACATCACTGATGCAGAAGCCACCCTTTTCTCGGCTCAGAATCCGAGTTAAGCTTGTTGCTGTTTTGGTACTTAGGGCAGCTATTGGACACCAAAAAGGGAAAATGACAGCAACTATACAACACAGCTCTGTTCAACAAAAAATATGCAACCTGCACTATACTGTGCTATAGATTCTCAAAGGTAAGAACCATCTCCCCCGGCCAAGGACAGGTTACTTCAGCATTCTGGTGTTTCAATTCACATGCACGACTCACCCCACTAATGGGTGCAGCTGTCATCACCTTACCTTATCAGACCAAGGCAGCAGAGGTTGTCTATAGGTTGTCCTGCTCCACCACTTGCTGAATGTAAAAAACAAAAGCTAAACTTCACTGTCAAAGCTGCAGTGCCCAATGGGAGGCTCCATATGATCAAGAGAAATCAAAATCTCCACAACTGCTTAGTGTTATTCAGGTTGGGGGTTTAGTGCTATGATGAAGATACACCACTTACATTAAAAATCTAATTGAATGCAGGGGAGGGGGGGTAGTTAAGGTAACTTGAGTTTTATTTAGCATCCAATTTCTGGGACATTAAAGAACTATAATTTGTCCTGGACAACAGAAGAAAAATAGGCTGTGCTTACAGATTGTTTTCTGCCATATTCTTTCTTCAGGACCACTGTTTTATTTTTTGCCCACTCTATTACACGGGATGTACATATCAGGTGTTGTTAAAAGGTCAGTGCCTGTACAATACATTCTACAACTGAGCACCACTTTCCTTAACTGAACAGGCAAAGAGAAAGTACACGGAACATCAGCATCTGGCAGTATTTTTCCCAAAAAAAGTGACTAAAATGGGTTTAAGTTGATTAACACTATTAAATCACATCTAATATTTGTTACTACATGATTTCATTACAGCTATACGATACAATTATACAAAATGTGTTAACATCAAAGAATACAACCAAAAAAATTAAGATAGCAAACAAAACCTATATAACTTTTTTTTCTCTTTACAGGAAAATACTTTTGAAGTATGCATGTAACTGCCCATTCTTTTAAAGAAAATCTACTGCAAGCAAAGTTATCAACCTCCAGAAAAAAATCACACATAGCATTACTAAGCATATCCCCAAAAAGTGTACAATATGCACACTTGGAAAATACAAAATTAAAAAATTGTAAGCAACAGGTGAGCTTCATATTTATAACAATGTGAAAAGTCCAATTTTAGCACTGTTGTAGAAAGAACTGTCTTTGATGCAAGTCCATGAACTGTCTTGCCTCCTCCAGGTGGGGCCACGCTTTACAAAAACACCGTACTCTCGAAACCCAAATTATAGAGCAAAATCGAGCATTGCAGCAATGCAACCTTAAAGTTTATTTTGCCACTTTATCAAAAACAAGTCCTTTAGGCGTGTATGGTTCTTTTTTTCTTTGTTTTTTAAATTCTTTCCTAGAAACAATATACAAAGGGGAGGCTTATTCATTTTCAACCATTCTCCTGTAAAGTAAGATGCTTTGAGTCCAAGAGCTTTCTTCTTGCAGAGTTTCACTGGTTGTTTTTGGCCTTAGCATGTGTTAAGATGTGAGATTTCAGGTTAGTTGACTGAGCGAACTTCTTATTACAGCCATCAAAAGGGCACACATAGGGCCTGTCTCCAGTATGAATTCGCACATGTGTGCGCAAATTGAAGTCCAGTGAAAAGCGTTTGCCACAACCTTCGAACGTGCACTGTTGAATGAAAACATAGGGCATTAGGAGAATGTCTCAGTAGGACTAATATTTTTGCCTCAAATACTGTGAACATGAAACTATGATTAGTTTGCTCATGGCATGCTGGCACTTTCCAGTCACCATTTCTATACAGTCTCTCATAGTAGTCACAAGGCAGCGGGCAATCATTTTAAAAATGCAATACAAACATACAATATTCAGAATGAAGCTGAAACTCAAACCCATGGACTTCCATACACAGGATCATATTTGTTGCTGGTTGACTGACTGAATACAAAGAGTGATCACTAATAGTTTCCCGTCACCTTGGAAAAAGGTAACAAGTGGGATGCCACAGGGTTATATCCTGGGCCATTGTTGTTCCAACGTCTTTATAAATGACTTGGGTGAAGGAATTGAGGGGATGCTCATCAAATCTGCAGATGCCACCAAACTGGGAGGGGTAGCCAATGCCACTGAAGACAGAATAGTGATTCAATCAGACCTTTAACAGATTGGAAAACTGAGCCAAGGACGGTGAATAACAGCCATGGTAAACTACTACTACTGAGAGGTAAAACAACAGTTCTAAGAGCGCCAGCTTTCACAACAGGAACAGAATTTCTCCACTGTCTAGATTTCTGTTTATTGCTCCTATTACAAAAGTTTGCATACAAGCACATTCTAAAAACCTCAAGGAGAAAAAACACACATACAATTTGTTTATGATGTTGTCCAGTTTGTACATCTTGAGCTGGCAAACTAGACAGTATGACTTATCAGGGAAAGACATCCCACACCTATATAACCTCTGAGGCCTGGCCTGTAGTGGGAAAATGCAGCATGTCAGGAAAGGGAGAAACAGTTCTCAATATATTGCACTCCATCTACATCAACAGCTTGCAAGCGCTCCAATAATTAAGTCTCTGACAATGATGAAGTGTGCAGCCAGCAAATGAAAGGCTTTGGGGGGGGGTGAGTGAGTGAATGTAATTACATTTTGCTAGGTATATTTTGCCTAGCAGCTATTAAGTCTGCTGCTTGTTATAAGACCTGATCTTAAACCTCCTGGTAACTGTGGAAAGATATAATCATGAATGGCCCAACAAGACAGGATAGGAAAAGATTTAGTGTGAAATGCCTGTTGGGCAGTTGCTTAAATTATTCTCTGTCCGCACATTTAGATTATTTCCAGCCCTTTGACTGGTCTTACCTAATTTTATCTGAGAACAGGTACCTTTGGGGGTTTTGAGCCTCAGAATGATCTCTACATGCAGCATAAATGTCTACCAAACGTATTTTGAAAAAAAGTTACCTGAAAGGGCTTCTCTCCAGTATGAACTAGCTGGTGCCGCTTTAGTTTTGAGCTCTCCACAAAGGCCTTGCCGCATTCCGCACAGACGTGTACTCGAGGCCCGTGAGTGTGCAGATGCTTCCGCATGGCAGAGTTGTCCCTGAACATCTTTGTGCAGCCCTTCGGGAGAATACAAAGAAGACCCATCAGTGGACTGTATTACAACTAGGATTTCCGGGTGCTCTACTAAAACACATTCAGCTTCTTCACATTTTTTGCTAAGTCATTTTCGGATTTTTTAAATACATGAGCTGCTTTCCCTTTGTCCTAGTTGCCATAGCCCTTCTACTTCCCATCAGCAAAAACAATACTTTAATACAATACAAAATGTTAGCAACTTTCCTCATACTTTAATTTTTAAAAGGAACAGAGAAGTAGTCTTTATACTCTGAAGTTAAAAAGCATTTTATTGACCATCAGGCTATCAGCAGTCATAATATTTCACTCACTTTATGAGGACAGGCTATCGTTCTTGGAGCATCATCTTCTTTGATTTTTCTTGGCTTCATTCTTGCAAAGAAAAGCACAACAGCATTGATCAGTGAAAAGGAAATATACAGTGGTGCCCCGCAAGACGAATGCCTCGCAAGACAAAAACTCGCTAGATGAAAGAGTTTTCCGTTTTTTGAGTCGTTCTGCAAGACGAATTTCCCTATGGGCTTGCTTCGCAAGACGAAACGTCTTGCGAGTTCTTGCGAGCTTGTTTCCTTTTTCTTAAAGCCACTAAGCCGCTAATAGCCGCTAATAGCCGTGCTTCGCAAGACGAAAAAACCGCAAGACGAAGAGACTCGCAGAACGGATTAATTTCGTCTTGCGAGGCACCACTGTATTCTTATTTGCTTTGTATTAACAAAGTAATCTTCTGACATAAACCAACTGTATCGTATTGCAGTTGTGATGGCAAAGTCTCAAACTGACTGGCTGAGCTGGTGTGATGGCATGAAATATTGCACTGTCCAGGAAACTAAACAGTTTACAGTTCAACTTCTGTGAGGGAGGGGAAGCTGTTATTTTCGTTGGGAATAACACCTCAAAAGAAATCTCAAAGGGTTAGGAAGTGAGAAGAGACTGGTCCTATCTCTGCACATTTAAGGATATGGAGCCCAGAGGGGGGAGGCTGGAGGCAAGATGGAATAGAGAATGGACTTTGAAACAGGAATCTGTAAACTTGAGGAATATGGCAGGCAAGCCAGAGAATTTATTCCAGAATGACCTAATCAGAGAGAGAACTCTGAAGAAATTTCACAGCAATTACGACAGTCTCTATGGTGAGGAAGAAAAACCACGGAGTGATGGAAGCTGGTCAAGGGTGACTAAAGGAATGCCTGTAAGATCAAGATCCTGAGGGGGTAACCCACCAGCGTGACCTGCTCTCACTGTGGCATGAACTGGGAGGTTTTAAACTACACAATAAAGGGCATCCTCACACTCACAATTCCTATCTCAGTGACTGAACTCTTATGCCACAAAGATCATTTCTCAGTATCTGATATATTATGAATGAGCATAATGGAATAATGTTTTTACTAGAAAAACAATTCTCTTACCACTTACCTTGCAAATTCAGCCAGCTGTTTAGGGTCGGAAAGATCGATGCCAGGTATTCCTCCAGGTGGTAGCTTCTTTCCTGTCATGTATTCAGAGTAGTCTGGAGGGGAGTTCTCACCAATGATCTGCTCTTCCACCACAGTCTCATGGTCAATGTCTTTTTTGTCATCTGAAATGATTAGAGCAAACTGAATTTTGATTTAACATCCTCGAAGGACACCACCGTTGGCTAGGCTTGTACCTTAGCACAACCTCCCCCACCCTTAGCGCTAGCAAACACCCCTCAAGCTATTTCCATATGCAGGGTCAAAAAGGTAATAAAATGCATTAGCAAATGATTATTTGCTTACAAAAATGTACTTTATGGAACTCTCTGCCCTCCACCCCAGTACTAAGCACTAGCTTTATAGAACATGCAATTATTTCCTATTTCAAATGAATACAATGCTAAATTCAATGTATGATGAGTTGTAACTATAAATATATACACTGGCAACTCTGCCAATTTCAGCTTAATTTAGCAACAGATGGCAATTAACTTCCATTTTCTTTTAATAATAATTCCCTCTTAAATAAAGAGGAATTCTGAATTTTTTTAATGCTAAAGAACTGAATTCTTCAACTGCCAATTCCTTGCTAGAAAAATAATCCACAGCCCAACAAAGATATGAACAGCAGGCAGGGCACATATGCTAACTGAACATTTTGGGTAATCAAAATCTGTTGCCATAGCTTGTTATAAGGTGTTCGACAGTTTCTAGATTTCATTATCAATTCATTTTCTTCCTTTTTTAAACTACCAAAAGCACAGCACAAACAAAGCAATCTTAAGGGCAAAGGGAGAGAGAGAGACTGTGGCAGAGGAAGCCCCTTTATCCTACAGGCAGGACAGAAAGGGGCAAGTGATTCCCACCCCTCACCCCATTTTGCCTTTAATGGCTGCTTGTCCTTTTAAAACCCTTTCCTTCCCACTGCTTCCAGTGAGAGGGTGTGATGGGGGATTGGGAGGATCCTAAAGATCCACAGTAGCCACCCCCAACCCAGAATGCCTCCTTTTTGTCCTCTCTGCTATCCTACTTCCTTGACAGCTCCATTTGCCAAAGAGCAGCTGAGAACCAACAAGAAGTTCCAAGCATCTCCAAGGATCCCAGAATTGCTGTGCAGGTTTGGAAATGAATGAGAACTGAATGAGACAGGAGGATTGATCATGGAGATTACACGGCAGGTACAGTGCTTCCTGCAGCAGTGAACAAGGTTTTGTGATCCCTGCCTGCTATTGTGAGTCTTTGAAATAACATGGTATGTCCAAACAAGTACATATTTGTCCCTAATGCCTGCTCTTGAATGCTAGGCAGATCATCTGGAAACTAATTTGTGCTGTGGCTGCTGTAGACACCCACTTCTTCAGGGGAAGCATCAGAATCTGGCAAAAAGCCTTCACATCTTGTCAATGTGTGCATCAGGCTTTCGGTCCTGATGTCTGTTGACATGGGTGAAGGCTTGCAAAGGTGTCTGGGGAGAAGGAAAGCCTGCTAGTTAAAGCTGCCCAGCAACGCCTCTGTCCCTTCTGCTGTCGCAGCTATCAAAGACCAGACAAGGGCCCTAGATAAGCACTGCAAACTTTTCAAATGGCGCAGCGGGTGGTAAATCCTATTCCACCTTTTGAACCTTACCCTCAGAAGATGGCATGGCATCTCCTATGTGCTAGCTAATCCACTTCTGTAGCCCCAGGTGGACGGATCCACTATCCAGAATCAGAGGGTGGGGTAGCCTAAAGATCCGCTGGCTTACACCCATTTTGATCAGTCCCTTCCTGTCTATGAGGGTTAGCACCGACATAGCAGAGCCACCCTGACAGGGTGGTCAGGCCATCTGGGTGCTCCCCTCCATCACTACCAATAGCAATTGCTCTCCTAGAGGAGCAACCTCTTCTTCTCCTAGGGCTCTCAGAAACTGTGCATGGAATGGATATGGTGTTGAATGCATCCTCCTTTAAACTTAGAACACATATTCAGCCAAAAGCCCATCTCATGATCCACCCTGGCTAGGTAGAGGGGTGGGTGGTGGGGACTGCAATGAAAAGACCCACGCATCAAGATGGGAAGGACCAGAAACTACATAGGAACTCACTCCACTCAGAGGACATAGGACGCTAATTTCAATGACCTTGAAAGTGGGAGGGCAGATCTATGCAAGAATTACTGCCTCCACTGAAGAAGAAATTAGCTAGTTTAAACTCCCTGTAAGAAAGAATAGTGAATAGCTCTACCCCTAACACCATCCAAAAATAATATTTGCATGTAAGAAATGAATAAGCCATAGGCTAATTTGTCAAATGTCTGCTGTAAAGTGGGAAATTCATGAATTGATCCCATTATTTTAGTTTCTACATAAGCTAACAAGGAGAGGTATCAAGAATAGCTCACCCTTGAAAATTGTTCCTAGTGAAACACCAAACTAAGGCCGGGGGGCCAAATGCAGCCCAATCGCCGTCTCAATCCGGCCCGCGGACGGTCCATGAATCAGTGTGTTTTTACATGAGTAGAATCTGTGCTTTTATTTAAAATGCATCTCTGGGTTATTTGTGGGGCATAGGAATTCGTTATTTCACACACACACCCCAAATAAAATATAGTCCAGCCCACCACATGGTCTGAGGGACGATGGACTGGCCCACAGCTGAAAAAGGTTGCTGACCCCTGACCTATATAGTTCTTTCATTCTTTGTGAATGCCACCACTAGCTCTAAATATAATTTTCAAGTAGTAGTTCAATGCAGGATTCTCAGGAATTCCGTCCTCCTGAATAGTGTCCAAATCTCAAGAATTCCTATACAGTGGTACCTCGGGTTAAGTACTTAATTCGTTCCGGAGGTCCGTACTTAACCTGAAACTGTTCTTAACCTGAAGCACCACTTTAGTTAATGGGGCCTCCCGCTGCCGCCGCGCCACCAGTGCACGATTTCTGTTCTTATCCTGAAGCAAAGTTCTTAACCCAAGGTACTATTTCTGGGTTAGCGGAGTCTGTAACCTGAAGCGTATGTAACCCGACGTACCACTGTATAATTTTTTATTTTTACACTTCCGGCATTCAAATGTGATCAATGCTCTAGAAAGGTGGATTTGAGTTTATGAATAGAGATGGTAAGTCTGGTTAAAGAATGAGGATTTAAGTAACATGACAGATGACTTGAAGGAGCCATGGGAGAAAGAAGCAAAGGTAACCAGGAGCAAGTAAGTTTGCAATGCACAGTAAAGAAGACAATGAAATGAGATTGGATATAATGCTGGTCTGCATGCATGTCAGTGCTTTTGAACTTTCGCCATAAGTCTTATTTGCTCATGTCCCCAATTATGTGCTTAGGATGAATCATTGCTGTTAACTGGGAAAATCATTTTACATTCTGTAATTTTTTTTAAAAGAAAAATATATATTAAGTGGTTTTCAAGTATGCTGAACTATTGGGCTTGGATGAGTTGAATACTCTCTGGTAAAGGAACCCTCAATAATTCTCAATGGATCTGAGGGTGGATGATTATACCTTCAAAGAATAGAGATTATAGAGCTGCTATTGCTTTGTTCTTAGGCTTCACAGTGTATGGTTCTAGGACCCTAACTTGACAGATCATCTAACCTAGAAGAAGCAAGCTGTATGCACATTGAGCAATAATATTTGTATATTATCATGCAGAACAGATTACTAGCATGGGGAATGCAAAAATTTAAGAAGAACACTGTTGGATCAAACACCCATCCAGTCCAACATTCTGTTCACATAGTGACCACTTCCAAATTTGGGAAACCAAATGAATTATAGCCGTTCTCTGTTATGGTGAGCATCTGGTTCATTTATCTTCTGTACATAACAAACACCCCAAACTGGCTTGAGCAACCAAAAGGTAACAGAGCAGAAAAAATCCAGTAGCACTGATGGATGCAGTCAAGTTTCAGAAACATAGTTAAGGGCATCAGTGGACGATTTGGGGCTTAAACGTAACATGAGAGGATGCCAGTGGCCACAGGTGATGTAATGCTAGTGATATGGCTGAAGACATCATATTATGCAGATACAAGCTGAATTTCTAATAACTAGGATCTAAACTTACATTTCTACTTCTGGGCATTATGACCTAGATCTTACTGCAGTGAATTCTTATTAATGAGATACGCCTGTACCACTTCAGTCTGATGAAAACTATACAATGGGGTGGGGGAGAGAAACTAGGCTAAAATGCTTCTCGGTGATATCTGGATTTCTATGTGGAAGTAATGCCTAGTTCAGAAGAGCATTCTGGAGTGGAATAGATGTACTAGGCTTCTGAAAAAGGGATGGCACATAGGATTGGGGGAACCCGTGGCCCCCATAAGTTGTTGGACTCTAGCTCCCATCAGTCCCAGAGAACATGGCCAATGGTCAGGGATGATGGGAGACGGAGTTCAACAGTGTATAGGGGGCCACAACCTACCCACCCCTAATTTAGAAGATGCTATCTGACAAGGGTCACTGCAATAGCCATGCAATAGTTTCCCGCTTACTAACTGAGAGGGATTTCTTAATGGTTTGAGAAATAGCATTGTGCTATAATGGGACCCTGGAATGTAACTAATTACCCAGAATGTCAACAGAAGGTAAGGACTTCCCTTAATTTGAAAGCTGCAAGTTATTAAATTGCTTAAGAAGCAACTCTACTCAACCCCAAACTTCAAAATTAAAAGTCACTTGAGAGCAAGTACATGGTATTTGGTGTAGTAACACAATTTTTTAGTAATTCAGGATATTATGCTAGAAACTATTAGGCTTTCCACGTGCATGAAAAGGGGGGAAGAGAATGCCTAAGAACTGTTTTTGACCTCCACTGTCACAAGTTCAGATAAGGCACAGCATAAATGCATTTATGGAGCAAGTTGAACTGGTTACCAAAACTTGGTTTCCATCCCATAAAACACAGGATATGTAAAAAGATGCATTCAAGATTTCAGAAGACGGCATCTGAGAAGTTTATGAAGTTTAACCAGTTCAACTATTTGAGCATCTGAAAGGGAGTGCCATTTAATGTATAGTACTGTAACTGAACACATCCTCCTCAAATCCTACCCTATTCAATTCAATTCAGAACTGGAAAGTGTTAACTTTCCTACAACAATTATTTTTGCAGGAGGGCATTAAAGTTCCCTTAAACAAGGCGAAAGGAATATTCTGGGTAGCCAGTCCCAAAACTGAGGGATGCATAGCCCTCCTGTTCAGAACTTGGGAGAATCCAAAAGAGGAGAATAATAGCACAAAGACGATATAATACTTGGTAAAGAGATGGCTGAGTAGACAGCATGAAACAAGGATGTCGTATAACTCTTCTAACTTTGTACAAACTGTTAAAAGTTTGATTTGAGCCTTTTTGTGTTTAATCATCATACTATAGTATTTCAGATATATCCCACTGTTAAGAGTGGAAGGCATATATGAAGAATTCAATTATGCTACTTCTGTTAAGCACACCTTGAACTAGTGCCTAAAAGGAGCAAGCACAATATTGGGATCAAACAGGGCAGGTACTCAATTAAATTATATAAGCAGGCTGATGGACTTCGAGAGCTATCAAGGCTTCAGAGCAACACAGAAAATAATGGGTGTATATACATATTACATTTCAGCAGAAAAGGCTATTGCATTATTTATACAAGGTCAAAACAAGCCTGGATTAATGCACTGATTTTGATTCAGAAACAGAGAGAATTGAGCCCATAACTAACAGAGTTCATTTAGGCCATCAACATCAGTAGCTTCAGACACCTTACTAGATGCCTGAAAATCCACAGCTCAATGACTTTCGGCACCTCTGGCAATAGCTTCTGCATCATGTAATATTTGATAAAGCTGCTTAACATAAGCACAAGGCATATAGGACTACAATCTGCACTAGAAAGTAAGCCCCATTTATATGAATAGTACTTGCTTCTAATAAAGCATGTGTGTCACTGCAGAAATTATCCATTTGACATATTATCAGATTCCGTGAACCACTTATGAAACTCAATTACTTGAAAATTTATCAGCGTGGTCAATAAAGTGATAAAGCTATGGAAATATCATTTTAGGTTGTCACAGAATGCTACTTGCTCAGTTTCTCTGAAGTACCAGAGGACAAGATAACTATTAGTGAGGGGGACTGGAAATTTTAAAAACACTGAATAAAATCTGTTCTGGCATAGTTTTTAGACAGCACACAGGATCGAGCTATGATGTTCCACATAATCTAATGTGAGTTGCTTCCTAAGAATTACAAGCCTTAGTTCTAAATTAAGTGATTGGGTTTAGTAGTTTGGATTTATAGTAGGCATGTTCAAAGTCTGTTTTGGAGGCCTAATCAGGCCCCTGTGGCAGTTTATTTCCTGGGATAAAATCCTAAAAAACCCTCAACAACTTCAGTCCTAAAAAAACTCAACAAACATAGCCCTTCATCAAATCTGGCCCTCTTTGAAAGAAGTTTGGACACCACTGATTTACAGAGAGCACACCAAACATATCTGTCACTGGTCTCTAAGCAATGTAATAATGATATATTTACTCAATGAAAAAATATCATGTACAAAATTAGTACAGCACAAATGTTATGTAGACTGTATAGTCATAGATTCTGGATTGTGCTCCTGGCTGGCAGTGTTTATTCTATTAATGATTAAAACAATTACTCTGTCCTGGGGATTATGTTGTGCTGCTATTATTAATATACAAAGTTGCCCTTTTAACACCAGGACTTTCTAAAACTATGTATTATCAATGCAGTAATAAGGCAGAAACTCAAACAAATTCAGCAAATATTTATGTTTCTTTCCCTTAACACACTGAAATGTGCATGAACTGTGTTCTAATCAGCCAAGCAGGCATATATTGTAAAACACCAGGAGCCAAATTCATACCCATTTTTATGTTTCTGTAGGCGATACTTCACGGGATCTACTTGAGTATGACCAGGGATAGCTCACTCATTAGAGCATGAGACTCTTGGGTGAAACATTCCTGCAATGCAGGGGGTTGGTCTAGAATGACCCTCACAGTCCCTTCCAACTCTGCAATTCTATGGATTAGGACACTTAAAAACAAAGGATTAATGGTAGTAGGTTCTCCATTCATTAACACTCTATTTAACTTGAAAAAACCATTTGAGAACTCTAAAACCCTTAAGTTTCCTACAGCTGCTACCCTTTACTATTAACCCATATATACAGGCAGGAACCACAAGCACTGTTTACTGCGGAGGTTAATTCCCTTGAAACAACATATCCTGGATCTGGAGGCCGGCAGTGTCAATTTCACACACCTGCTGTGTAATGAGAAGAGGTGGCAGCACCTATTAAGTCAAAAGGCACTCTCTCTGCTGGTCTTCTGCCAGAGATCCAGCTTCCAGGGTCAGAGAGGATCCACCTCCTTCCTCCAGAGCAGATATCAGTGATCCAGGCGCCTAATTTTAGGACTCCCTCAGACCCCTCAAGTTATTAAAAACCCCGCTAGATGTCAGCTAGAGAGACTTTTAAGCACCGTGAAAACAGGCTCAATTTGGGAAACGTGTTTCGTGTAAAGGGACTCTGGTGTTGGAAGGAGGCGGCAACTAGGGCGCTTCCCCGACTTACTGGCAGTAAAACTGAAAGCCGCGCTTCCTGAACAGACCTCTTGTCGGAATTTATTCGGGAGTTTTTATGGGGAGGAGAGGGGGACTTAGCCAAAACCCCGGGAGGAAGGAAAGAAATGAGGAGGAACCAGTCAGGCAAGCGCTACGAAGTCGAGGCGGCTGGTTGGGAAAGGAAACGGACATGAGGCGGGGCGCAAGAAGGGAAGGGAAGGAAACGGCTTATCCGTTTGCTTGCGGGGGAAGGAAAGAAGGTTGAAAAGACGACGAAGGGAAAAGAACAGCGAGGAGGGTGAGGGGGAAAGGGAATGTTTAAAGGTCGCCCCGAGTCTGTCACGGGGTAGAGAATGAAAGGAAGGAGGCTACACGGAGAGGAGGCAACGGGAGGAAAGGGGACGGAAACGAGGCAGCTCGAGGGAGAGAGGCTGGAAGAGGGGAGGGAAGGGGCCGCCAAGCTCGGCCCGCGCCGCCGCGTGCCTGCCCCGCCTCCCTCCTCCTCCCTCCCTCCCCCTACTGCAGAAACTACGCCATTGCGGCCTAGTCCAGGAGTCACTCAGAGAACGAGAGGAGTTGTAGGGGGGGAGGGGAAGGAAGGAGAGCGCGCGCGCGCGGACAGGCAGGCAGGCAGGCGCGCCGCCTCGCCTCCCCTCCTCTCTCTCTCTCTCGGCCGCCATCTTGGCGGGGCCGCCGCCATCTTTCTTTCCCTTTTCCCCCCCGCCGGAGGGAGCCGGGCAATCAGGCAGAGGCAAGCGCAGACCCCGCCATCTTTTCGGGGGAAGCCGCCATACTTGCCCTGGCGAGATGAACATGGCGGCGCCCATCACACACATCCAAACATGGCCTCCCTTCAAAACAAAACGGGGGGAAAGTGCCCGCCGGGCCCGGAGAAGGGCTCCCCGGACCCTGGGGGCCTCCCCGCGCAAGGTGCCGAGCCCCGCCCGGCCGCTCCACTTACCCGAGGCCCACATGGTGACCGAGAACTCCCCCTCCAGGGTCTTGATCTGCACCTGCTTCTGCTCCCATTTCCTGCCGCCGCCGCCCCCTTCGGCCGCGCCGCCGCCGCCGCCTCCTCCCCCCGCCAGGTAACTCTTCTTGCTGCTCTTCTTCCCGCTGCCGCCGCCGCCTTTCTTCACCCGGCCGCCGCCCGAAGAGGAGCCTCCCCCTCCCGAGCCGCCCTTGCTCCCGGCGGCCGCGACGGTGACCAGAGTCTGCTCGATGTACTCGTCCTCTCCGGCCGGGGCCGGCACGGGGATGAGGATCTGGTCCTCGAAGCCGTCGTCTGCCCGCAAGCCGTCCGAGTCGTCTCCGCCGACCACCTCCTCGCGGGTCTGCACCAGGATCACCTCCTGGTGGTGCGGGTGGTGGTGCAGGTGGAGCTGGCCGCCCCCGGCGCCCACGCCGCCTCCGCTGGGGTCGCCGTCGGTGACGAGCGGCTGCAGGGCGATCATGGGCGGGTGATGGTGGTGGTGGTGGTGCCGGCGGTGGGGCGGGTGGTGAGGGCCGCAGTCCTCGCAGCACTCGTCGTCGTCGTCCTCCTCCTCCTCCTCCTCGCCGCCCACCACGGTGGTCTCGATGGTCTCCACCGGGATGGTCTCCACCTCGATCTCGTGCAGCTCCACGATCTCGGCCGGCATCTCCGAGCCGTCCGTGGCGATGTACAAGGTGTCTCCCGAGGCCATGGCGGCGGGCGCAGCGGCGGCGGCCCCGAGCCTAGCGACGGGCCTCGGCTCCGCTCGTCCGCCCGACGCCGGCGGGGCTCAGACTCCTCTCGCTTGCCTTCCTTCTCCCTCTCCTCCTCCTCCGCGGCCGCCTCCTCCCCCTTCCACACAAACACCAGCTCCTCGCTGGGAGGGAGGGAGGAGGGTGGGAAGCAAGCAGGCAGCAGCCTCCGCCGCCGCCGCCAAATCCCGCCCGCGCCGCCTCGCGAGACTTCCGCCGCTGCGAGAGACAGGCGCCCCGAGCCTCCCTCGCCCGCCATCCAGGCCCGGGGGAGGCCGCGGCTGCCGACGGGACACGCCCTCCGCTCGCGGCCGGGGGGCCAATCGCCGGGCGAAGCTCGACCTCAGGGCTCCGCCCACCACCCAAACCACACCTCACTCACCAACGGCCAAACAGGCCGGTTGGTCTTCCGCCGCCCCTTGCTTCCCCCCTTCTCGGCGCCCAGCCTATCGCGAAGGAGCTCGGCCGCGGGGCCACGCCCACCCACCTGCTCCTCCTCCTCCTGCATGATCTCCCTCTTGGGTTCCAGTCAGCTTGCCGTTGGCTTCTGACGAAACTTCTCTCGGCTGGGTCGGCCGTTGCTTTCTGCGGCCCCGCCCACTTCTCTGGAGAGAGCTGCTCGCGACGGTCATTGGCTGGTTCCGGTTTGCTGGGCCGGTTGGCGCGGCGGCAACTTGGGCGCCGCTCGCTTTTCTGAGGGGTCGGGGTCGGTTCCCTCAGAGCGTCCGTGGCGGGTGGGAACGTGTCGCCATCCCGGAGGCAGTTTTGAAAAGAGGGACGGGAGGGTGGGGAGACTGCCTCCATCGGGCGGAGGATTTCCCCCACCTTGGAGGCAAGGGGAGCAAAATGCCGCCTCGCCGCGGCTTCCCTCTCGCCGCTTCGCTTTGCTAATACGAATCGCGCTTTCGCCGAATCCTGCCGCCTCCCTTAAGGGCCCTCCGAAAAGGACCAAAAAATGCGGAGCTCCTCCTCACCAGGAGACGCGGAGGTTTCGTCGCCTCCCCAAACCGCCAGCAGCTGAAACGACAGCGCTCCTCTCTCCGGGCGATTCCAGATTTGGCTGGCCGCGATCGCTCCGTTTTGGGAAGCGAACTGGTTGCCGTTCTTGCAATTGGATGCTCGGCGCATCGTCTGAAGAGACGTCGCTGCCTTTATTTTCCCTTTGGGAACTGAGCTGCCGCTGCCCCGCAGGCATTTCTGGAGAGGTGCCTCTTGTCTAACATGATTTTACAGCAACGTGCCTCGCGATCCTATGCAAACGGGGGACGCCTGGGACAAGGTGAAGGACGAATGCATATAATATTCGGAGGCTGGTTTCGGTGGTGCTTGTAAAAGTGCTCCAGTAAATTGTGCTTAAGAGTGTAACCTCTTCTTCCCTTTGCTTTTCTTTTCTGCGTCTTGGCTTTTTGGGATTCAGCACCTGAGGAAATGGACTGCGTAGTTTTCATTTATTTGTAAACTGCTCTGGGAAGCTTTTCTGGTTGAAGGGTAAGGTGTAAATGCTTCGAATAAATAAACTTTGCACTCAAGAATGGGTGCAGAAATGGTTGCTTTCGCTCCTCCACTTGTGTTTATTTGGACTACAATATTAATGGTTATGTTTAGCGTGAATTCAATTAATGTGTGCTGTTGTGCAAAATGTAATAGTTTATAATTTAAGACCCTCCAACTGCTGCTGGACTCGACTCCCATCACCCCTGATCTTGCTGGCTGGCTCTGATGGGAGTTGGAAGTCCTGTATTTTGAGGTTTTATATTCCTGCTTTAGAATATTTAACTATTTTCCCCCTATGAGATCCAGAGTAATGTTTCCTAACATTTAAAACATTTCAGGGACACTACTTAGTGTACCTTGTAGAAAATCTCAGTGAACATGGGGGACTTTCTTTTTAAATACTTTATTTTCTTGTTTAAAAATTGCACACATAACTCATGGAACTTTTATGTGAAACAAGCATACTTTTCAAATGTATCTTTCAATCTTCCTTCCAAATTATAAATGAAATGTGTCAGGGTGAGGATGATTTAAATTAGGAAAAATCTTTTTGTGGCAGGTGTGCTGTGGAGACTGAGTGTTGTGGAGTGTTGTGCATTCACATCAGTTAACTTAGATATGGAGAAGCGAGAATTGTCCTGCCATCACAGCTTACTTTTAGCTTGTGCTAGCTAGAGAAATGAAGCTGAGCTTATAAATGCCGGAGCGTGCCAAGGTCAGACTGGCAACAAACTAAATGTACAGTTAATGATGGCTAATGGATTTCAATAAACAGCCTCTGGTCTGTTTGCAAAGGAAGTCCCACAGATGCTAGGATAGTGTTCAGGGCAGGCTTAGAGTGGATAGCACTGAATGCAGAGTAACCAAATTGACTAAATGTCATTGGATTATTAGGGAAAATGCACTATGCTTTAGTGATAGACAACATAAATTGGACTATCCTTGTCCAGATGGGGCACAGCTGGGCCACCATCCGAAGCTGTTGGAAGGCACTCTGCTGCACTGAGGCTATCTGAGCCTCAAGCTACAGCAAGGATCCAGAAGTACCCTGAAGCTGTGTACCCGCTCCTTGAGAGGGAGAATAACCCCATCAAGAGCAGGCAGCCTGCCATCCATCTGGACTAGAGAACTACTCCCTAAAAGAGATGCAAAACATGAAGGCTGTAAAACATCACAATAGGCAGAAAAAGAAGAACTGATCTCTCCAAAGCATTCACTGAAGCAAATGTCAGTTCAAAGTGAAGGGCAATATCAAGCTTTGGGGTGTCTCAGGGCAGAGTCAGGATTCAGGGGGTTCCTTGGGAGTCTGCCCTCCTGGATCAGACCAAAGGCCCATTTCATTCAGCATCTTATGCAAACTGATCAATCAACTGCCTTCAGCAGGATATGAAGGTGGTGGACTGCTTCATTGGAGGTGTTTAAACATGTTGGATGGCCATCAGTCAGAGATTCTTTGGCTGTGATTCCTGCTTGCAGGGGATTGGACTTGATGATCCTTGGGGTCCTTTCCAGCAGTACATTTCAAAGACTATATGAATGCAACAGCATTCTCCCTATTTGTGATTCCCAGCAAATGAAACTCAGAAGCAACCCTGGAGAGTGACCATTATGGCCAATAGCCACTGATAGCCTTATCCCACAAAATATTAACCAGTATACTACCATATACCTTCTGATCATTCCTGTACGAAGATACATATGTCCCAGTGCATTTAATGTTAACAACTTTAATTGTCCCTGGAATTTGACAGCCGCGTTGCCAACGCACAGATGGAGTAAGTGACCGGACCAGGCTTCCGTGCCTAGAGAAGAACATTCCAAACTAGGCTGCAAACTAAAAACACTGTTGGTAGAGCCCCTTGAATGTTGTTGTTGTTTAGTCGTGTCCGACTCTTCGTGACCCCATGGACCAGAGAACGCCAGGCCCTCCTGTCTTCCGCTGCCTCCCGCAGTTTGGTCAAACACATGCTGGTAGCTTCGAGAACACCGTCCAACCATCTTGTCCACTGTTGTCCCCTTCTCCTTGTGCCCTCCATCTTTCCCAACATCAGGGTCTTTTCCAGGGAGTCTTCTCATGAGGTGGCCAAATTATTGGAGCCTCAGCTTCACAATCTGTCCTTCCAGTGAGCACTCAGGGCTGATCTACTTAAGAATGGATACGTTTGATCTTGATACGTTTGCCCCTTGAATAGATGGGGAATATCCTCCAGATATGCTGATAATTGCTATGTTTTTCAGTGTGTATTTTATTCTGCTTGTAAGTTGCCTAGATACTATTTTTGTATTAATTGACAAATAATAGCCACAGTATGGGGGTGTACTGGGCAGCAGAATTGAGTTGGAAAGGGGGGAAAGGTATGTTCCTTCGAAGACAGAGGTCCTCTGCCTGGGGCGGGACGATATGGGATCGAGGGGTCAACTCCCATCTCTTGCGGGGGTGCAATTAGTGCCAGCACCGGCCGTTAAGAGTTTGGGTGTAATCTTCGATACCTCCCTCTCTATGGAGGCGCAGATTACAGCTATAACAAAGGCGGCATTTTTTCATCTCCGCCAAGCTAAGCAGTTGGCCCCTTATCTCTCTCGTCCTGACCTAGCCACTGTGATCCATGCGACGGTCACCTCCAGACTGGATTATTGTAACTCGCTCTACGTGGGGCTGCCCTTGAGACTGACCCAGAAACTCCAGCGGGTGCAGAATGCCGCGGCGAGACTCCTTATGGGGTCTTCGCTGCGAGAGCACATTCATCCGATATTATACCAGCTGCACTGGCTCCCGGTGGAGTACAGGATCAGGTTTAAGGTGCTGGTTTTAACCTTTAAAGCCCTATACGGCCTAGGACCCTCGTACCTACGGGACCACTTCTCCTGGTATGCCCCACAGAGAAACCTACGGTCTGCAAATAATAACATCCTCAAGGTCCCAGGCCTCAGAGAGGTTAGGCTGGCCTCAACTAGAGCCAGGGCCTTTTCGGCTGCGGCTCCAAACTGGTGGAATGCTCTGTCACAAGAGACTAGGGCCCTGCGGGACCTGACATCTTTCCGCAGGGCCTGCAAGACAGAGTTGTTCCGCCAGGCTTTTGGTCAGGGCGCAGCCTGACTCCCTCCTCTGGCAACCTGCTCAGAATTTTGCTTAATTGGTTGCCATCAATTTGATTTAATTAATTTTTATAATGAAATATTTTTAGATTGTGTGATTATTTGACTGATTATTTGATTGTTGTTAGCCGCCCTGAGCCCGGCTTCGGCTGGGGAGGGCGGGATATAAATAAAATTTATTATGATGATGATGATGATGATGATGATGATGTCCCACTTTCATCTCATTATCAGTGCACAGCATCCAGAATAACATTTCCTTTCTGCACAGAATCTGTGGAATTGTGTCGAAGACAGGTTGGCTGCCTGGCAACTGCCTCTCTTAGATTTCTTTCTTTTCTTTTTTAAAAAAATGCTTTATTGAAATTAAAAAGAAATAACAAACAAAAGGGCTATCCTGAAGAAATAAAATAAAATTATAATATATGTCACATCACATCACAATATGTTCTTCTTGGGTTCCTAACAACTTCTCGCCACCCCATCATGCATCTACCACTTAGTCTATCTAGTACACTACTTATTTTCATTTTCTTTTGTTAATTTTCATCAATATTATATTCTCTTATAATTATCCATCGTACCATAGAAGTCATTCAATGCCTGCCACTGGCGTCATGTTATTACAGTAATCCTTAAGATATTTTTGTACGTGTTCCATTTCCTAATAAATGTTTGATCAGTATGACCTCTTAAGTTTTTCTGTCATTTTTGCCAACTCAGCATAATCCAAAGCCACTCCAGCTTTGTCGAAATTTTATGTCCTTTCCAATTTATAGTGATTAATATTCTTGCAGCTACCGTGGCATACAGGAATATTTCTCTCACATTTTTAGGTATGTCTTGGCCTAGTATCCTCAGAAGGAAAGCCTCCAGGTTTTTTTTTATGAAGGATACCTTAATCATTCTCTTGAGCTCATTATAAATTACATCCCAAAATTCCTTTATTTTCTTACAGATCCACCACATCCGCACATCTCCAGCATTCACTTGAAATGTTCTTATACATTTTAGATAATTTTACTAGTGTTAAGTACCAGCGGAATTGCATCTTCATAAAAGTTTATTTCAAGGTGTAGTCGGTACATTTTGGAGAGAGTTTTTACTTTAGAGTTGATCAGTTCTTTTTGTCAGTACGCCTTTAAACCGATGTCCAGGAACTGGACTTAATAACTGGTTCTGCCCCAATTGGGCTAGTTGACTGGAGCACTTTCAGAGACCTTCTAATTCTGGAAAACAAGTCCCAGTGTACTGGACTCACAACTGTGCTTTGTGAGGCCCCGTCCCGGGGTGCCACGATGGGGATCCTGAAGAAGATTGCGGAGATCAAGAAGGAGATTGCCCGGACCCAGAAGAACAAAGATTTGGCTCCTCCTTAGGACGCGCCGGCTGAATGGAAGAGGCTACCCCTTGACTGGGGCCTTTTAAGCGCCTGCTCGGCAGGCAGAAGTTCAGCAGGTGCGGCTTTTTTCAGAAAAGCTTCGCCTGCTGAGTTTTTGCCCCAAGAGGGTTAAAAACAATAATAGGAGCTCTAAGGCCCTGGGCTGGGCAATGGCAGAGGGTTGAAGCTGTTTTTGTGGGGTCGGCAGGGTGTGGATTTATTTATTACCATATTTTTCGCTCTATAGGACGCACTTTTTCCCCTCCAAAAATTAAGGGGAAATGTGTGTGTGTCCTATGGAGCGAATGCAGGCTCCTTGGCTTCAGCAATAGCAACGCGAAGCCTCCAAAGTGCAAAGGGAGTGCTTCCTCTGCGCTCCGGAGGCTTTGCGTTGCTTTCGCTGAAGCCTGCTTGGCAGGGGGTTGGACTCGATGGCCCTTGTGGTCTCTTCCAACTCTATGATTCTATGAGTACACACCGACCCCTCTCACTCTCCAGGCTTCAGGGATAGCCGCCTGAAACCTTCGGAGCACAGCGCGAGTTCCCGCTGCATTCCGGAGGCTTCAGGTTGCTTTCGATGAAGCGAGGAGGGTCTTGCTCTCTCAGCTTCAGCAAAAGGAACCTGAAGCCTGCGGAGCACAGCGGGAACTCGCGCTGCGCTCCAAAGGCTTCAGGGATCTTTGAGGCTGGTGGTGGGGGAAAGCAGCGCTGCTCCCCAACCTGGACGCACAGAACGCACCTTGTTTTAGAGGGGGAGAACAAGAAAAAAATCTCCCCCTCTTTGCACAGCACCCCTTCAGTGAAGCGGCAGGAGAAATGGAAGGGGCTCCGTTTCTCCTGCCGCTTGTTCTCTCCCTCTAAAACAAGGTGCATCCTATGGTCCAGTGCGTCCTATAGAGCGAAAAATACAGTAGATTTATTAAGGGAGGGAATGAACTGCAGGGTTGCGGGCAAGTGGCTCTTCAGATGGGCTCCTGCAGCACCTGCATGCAAAGTTTGTGTACCAAGTGTGTCACATTTGTTTGCCCCGCACTGCCTTTTTGTTATCGCTATTTTACTTAAGCACTTTATGTGTTTATAAATGTATTTATACCCTTCGGTATAAATACATTTGGGGAGGCAAAACAAGTGCGGCTGCAAGGTAGCTAGGGGACTTTAAAAAGCGAGGAATAGGACGGTGCATTAACAAAACAAAACAAAAAACCCTGTGCATTGTGAGCACCAGACTCATACAGAATATAAATAACGCGGAAGCTAGCTGTGAAGCATAACCCCTTTTATTTCTAATAGCTACTATTAGAAATACTGTTACATCTCCCTCTCAGCCATCTAGTCACAACATAGATATGACTCTCTCCACACAGAGTCAGGCAGTCAGGAGAGGAAGAAGAGCAGTTTCTGCCCCCTCCTTTCTCAAAACATCAGATCAGGAGATTCTTGCAATGGGAGGGATGAAAATATCAACACTTTTTCCAAACTCGAGGGTTCCATCGCAAAACCATTTCTTTTGTCTAGTTTAAATACCTCGTGAAGTTGGTGATACTGTAACCAACCTGACAGATGTTCCCTAATTTCTTTTAGTTTCAGCTGATTTCCTTCCTCTTTTAATAATACTTTGTATATTGGCCAATTCCCTTTCATATATTTTTTTCTTCACTGCTAGTGCTGCTCTTAGATTTCAGGGAATGATAGATCCAAAAAGACTAAAGCCTTCCTTGGAATTGTATCCTGTACTTCTGACTGTGTGTATGCAAAAGCGTAGGAAATGTCTGCATTGGATAGCCTCCTGTTGTAATCCATGGCTGCTGTAGTGGGCGCTCTTACCCATGTAATCTTGAAATCATACATTTTCTTTGGGAATGTTGTTAATTCATAATCGGAGGTAAGAGCCAAGCGGTTCAGCAAATTGAAAATGATCCTACAGAATCTGCTGAATTGCATTTATTTCAACAAGGTAGGGTTGCCGTATTTCAAAAAGTGAAAATCCCAACACAAAAGTTGTTGAGCTTTTCCCAGACATTTCTGCGAATTCCAATTTTTGCAATGGCCGAATCCCAGCTATGTCTGGGAAATTCCAAATGTATGGCAACCCTACAATATAACCAACCATGGTTATATTTTCAGAGCAGGGGCAGCCAACGGGAGGCCCTTCAGATACTGCTGGACACCCGCCCGCCCATCCTGTGCCACTGAGGCTTATGGGAGTTGAGTCCAACAACTTCAAGAGGTCTGCAGGATCCCCACCCCCACCCCCTTATTTCTCTCAAGTGTCATGACAGAGTAGCACCCACCTGGGCATCCTCTGGTCCAGGGGTCAGCAAACTTTTTCAGCAGAGGGCCAGTCCACTGTCCCACAGACCTTCTGGAGGGGCCGAACTATATTTTTTGGGGGCGGGTGAACAAATTCCTATGCCCCACAAATAACCCAGAGATGCATTTTAAATACAGTGGTACCTCAGGTTACATACGCTTCAGGTTACAGACCCATTAACTCAGAAATATTGCTTCATGTTAAGAACTTTGCTTCAGGATGAGAACAGAAATTGTGCTCCGGCGGCATGGCAGCAGCAGGAGGCCCCATTAGCTAAAGTGGTCTTCAGGTTAAGAACAGTTTCAGGTTAAGTACAGACCTCTGGAACGAATTAAGTACTTAACCCGAGGTACCATTGTAAAAGGACACATTCTACTCATGTAAATACATGCTGATTCTTGGACTGTCCGCGGGCTGGATTTAAAAAGCTATTGGTCCGGATTCGGCCCCCGGGACTTAGTTTGCCTACCCATGCGTCTGGTCCCTTCCGCAAAGAAGTTGGTGCTGAAGATCAGTGTTTGGCTCCTGTGAATGAATGAACCTATCAGTTGCCTCAAGGTTCAGTTTCAACACACTTTTTAAACATCTGAATCAGGGGAAGGGAATCTTCTGCAGCCCAAGGGTGGGTGTGGCCTGAGGCCCATGTGAGTGAAGCAATTGATGCAAAGTTTCCCTTTGTACAGAACACCCTCTCCCTTTCTACACACGCTCTATCTGCCATGTGGTCAAGCAAGAGTCCAAGGACACATTCCAAACAGGCAAGGACCTTCAAGGAGAGGATGAAGTATGGCTGGTGAGGGACATGGATTGGAGAAAGGGGGTGTCATCTGGGAACGGTTCTGGGGGCCAGATAGCAAGGACTGGAGGCCACGGTTGGCTCCCAGGTCTGAGGGCTCCTAGCCTTGGATCTAAATGAAATGTGAAGTGCTGTGTCAACACTGTGACAATGAAACACGGCAGTATCACTACGGTTGAGGATGTTTAGCCTGGAAAAGAGGAGGCTCAGAGGGGATATGGAATATCTCAAGGGCTGTCCCATGGAGGATGGAGCAACCATATTTTCTGCTGCTCTGGAAGGTAGGACCCGAACCAATGGATTCAAGTTACATGAAAGGAGATTCCGACTAAACCTCAGGAAGAACTTTCTGACAGTAAGAGCTATTCAACAGTGGGACGGATTTCCTCTGGAGGTTGTGGACTCTCCTTCCTTGAAGGTCTTTAATCAGAGGTTGGCTGGCCATCATGGATGCTTTTGTTGAGATTTCAGAATTGCAGGGGGGCTGGACTAGATGACCATTGGGTCCCTTCCAACTATACAATTCTGTGATTCTTTGATCCACAGGAAAATGCTGCATCCACACTTCCCTGTGGCAGCTGGGGCTCATAAGGCAAAGGACACGTTAGCCTATGGTAGGCAGAATACGAACCAAGGGCAGGTAGAGTCAGCACAGATCACAATACTAGCCCCATTTACCTGAGAGTATGCCCCAGTGAACATAAGAACCCCCTGAAAACGTTTAGGAAAAGATTGCTTTTATCTTCAACAACATGTCGCAATCCAACATGACTCAGAAGGCAAGTGTCTCACAACACTTTACTCCTGATAATTTATGTTTCTTGAGTGATTCTTATACATGTTGAGGACTAACTTAAATCATGCTTACGTATGCATGCCAGAGGTTCTTTTATTTTGTGGCATTCCAAAATTTTAGAATTGTAAATATAAAAATAAATATAATGGATTAACATATAATAATTAAAACCTAAAATAATTTTGGGATAGTCTTTGTGCCTTTGGTGGTCCTTTAGCTGCTTGTCTATTGGGAAAATGTGAACAGATTTGTCTACTAAAAGGTCAAAAACTTTAAACCTTATCTGCTGCCAGATTCCTGCAGGGACATTTTATCATCTGTAACGGGGAAAAGGCATTGTGTACACATTTATTCTACCACATTGTATAATCAGGGCTCTATACTGCATAATTGGCTCTCTGTATTCCTAATAGAACATAAAAAGTGATGCCAGACTCAGCTTACCTTATTCATTTTTTACTTGATATAAGTTTCTTTTCATTTACGGCTTTCAAATCATGGAAGAAGCCTAGCAAAATGACGCTTTGGCACTCCTTACAGTGTTTTTATAAATGCTGAAAGCTGCCCAGAGTGGCTGGGGAAACCCAGCCAGACGGGTGGGGTATAAATATTATTATCTTCCTTCCTTCCTTCCTTCCTTCCTTCCTTCCTTCCTTCCTTCCTTCCTTCCTTCCTTCCTTCCTTCCTTCCTTCCTTCCTTCCAGAGATGGGCGAGACAACACAGCAGATCTGGTTCTGCCCCCACCTTTCTCCTTCGCAAGGTCCCTAAACACTTCAAACAGAGGATTCTTTGCAACATTCTCCCCCACTCTCACCCCCACCCGTGTAGTTACAGATAGGTAGCCGTGTTGGTCTGCCATAGTCAAAATAAAAAAATTACTTCCAGTAGCACCTTAAAGACCAACTAAGTTAGTTCTTGGTATGAGCTTTCGTGTGCATGCACACTTCTTCAGATACACAGAAGAAGTGAAGAAGTGTGCATGCACACGAAAGCTCATACCAAGAACTAACTTAGTTGGTCTTTAAGGTGCTACTGGAAGTAATTTTTTTATTTCCCCACCCGTATAGCATCTGATCCTTTAACCAATGCACACCCGGGAAGCTTCTCAAAATCTAAGGTAATTATTGCACATTCCCCAGATCCGGAGACAACCGAGATGCAAAAAGCAAAAGCTTAAAAGCAGGACAAATATAACCGAAAATCAATCCATCAATCCTATCCATGCGCGCGCAGTGTGCAAATCCCATCAAGCTTGCAATAAAGGTTGGATCTCGTTCAGGGAAGCGCGCGCTACAGGAAGCCTACGGAGATTGCATACCAGCTCGCCTCTGGCAGCACATTCCCAGCTGAAAATCGTGAAAAAGCCTTTTTTATTATTTTTAAGGCTTCCCAAATCAGCTTGCCGCGCATAAGCTTCCACGGGCCCCGGCGCACCTCGTGGCGCGCCTGATGCGCAGCGAGCGCGCTCCATTCCGCGGCCGCTTCTATCCCGCATCACCACGAGGCGAACGAGGCAGGCGAGTTGGCGAAGGGGGCGGAGCCACCTCTCGGCCCCGCCCCTCAGGTGGACCGAGGAGATAAAAGCCCCCGCGCTTGGCCGTCGAGCAGGCAGGTGCAGCGGCAGCGGCAGCGATGGGCAACAGGGTTACCCGCGAGGATTTCGAGTGGGTTTACACGGAGCAGCCCCACACGCAGCGCAGGAAAGAGATCTTAGGTGAGCCATCCTCGGGATCCCCCTGGGAGGTCACTGCCCGCCTCGTTTTCCTACCACCCTCTGCTTTCTTGCTCCAGACCTCTTTCCTCCTAAAAACGGACGGCGTTAGGGGTTAATTCTCCGCCAGGATCAGGCCCTCTGTCAAAATCGCTTTGCCTTTTAATCCCAGGGGTGGGTGGCCGGGGGCAGGGGGGCAACTTCCCCCTCCAAATAAAGTAGATAAATAAAAATATATAACAATCTGAGCAACCTCTTCTCAGATACGTCGGTTCTGTCCACCCCCCTCCCCAATAAATCCTGGCTACACCCATGTGTGTTGCTCGGAGGGCTGGCTGTGTGTGAAGATAATGAACTCTGCACATGCTTGCGGGTTCTCTTTTCGTTGCTGTTGCTTTCCGAACAGTGCCAGGGTCCTGGCGCGGAAAGGAGGGCTTTGATGGGGGCAAATCCTGGCTCCGACAATGCCTTAGGCAGGCAGCGTTTCCTGTCATGTCCAGTTTGCATCGTCTTCTCCACTTCTCTTTCCCGCATTTCCTTATAGATCCAGAAATACACGGCATTTGATGAATACATGAACTCTCTCTCTCTCTCCCTCTCTCTCTCCCCCCACTCTCTGCCACGCTTCAGGTTGCAAACTTTCCCCCTGGAAAGGGGCTGCTGTGTGACAAACAGAAATCCCACGGGTGAAGCCTTTTCTTTTCATACATTTGTACGAAATGGGCGGGGGGGGGGCTCACCTGGATAATTACAGTGGTACCTCAGGTTAAGTACTTAATTCGTTCCTGAGGTCCGTACTTAACCTGAAACTGTTCTTAACCTGAAGCACCACTTTAGCTAATGGGGCCTCCTGCTGCTGCTGCCGCGCCTCCGGAGCCCGATTTCTGTTCTTATCCTGAAGCAAAGTTCTTAACCTGAAGCACTATTTCTGGGTTAGCGGAGTCTGTAACCCGAAGGGTATGTAACCTGAGGTACCACTGTATTGCTTGTCATGGAAGGCTATTGAAAGCAGGAAAGCTTTTCCAGAAAGAAAGAAAGAAAGAAAGAAAATTGCCAGGTTGGGGTGCGCCCCCTCACCCCCTATTTCCCCATAGTCTCCCCATCCAGTTTCTGACAGCCAGTGCTCCTTTTTGAATATGTTCCTGGAAAGCACAAAATGTTGCCTCTGAAACTAACATTCGGAGACACTTTCCTTGTGAAAGAAGGATGGAGGCATATATATTTTTGTTATTCTTGTTGTGCGCACATATGTATATGTATATGTGTGTGTGTCCGTGTGTCCCATACCTTTCCTCCTCCAGGGAGGTCAGAGTAGAACCCTGTACACAGTTCAGTTGGCTGATGAGTCAGATTATCATGGGAAGCAGTGACTGCTTCAAAGCTGCCCAGCTCTCTCCACAGACCTAATCTGATCACTGCACCTGACTTCTTTAGTCCTCAGGTCAGGTTCTGTAGCTATTCAAAGTCCTGCCCAGGCAGCACCACACCCATAGCTAAATAGATGTAGCTTTTTTTTCTTTCTTATAGCCTGTGGGTGCAGTGAAAAATTGCCCAACCTCTGCCATACTTTCCTTCCTTCCTTTATCAATTCTCATAACATGACATGGGAAATTGCCACACGGTACACTATGCAAAACACACTTTGTTATCCGCCCCGCCCCCCACCCCGGCAGGGGCCATTTTATTCTCTGTGTCCTAACCTGAGGGCCATTTGTGCATTTTCAACTCTTTTTTGCATGTTTACAGTACAGAGATCCGTATCTAGGGGACTAGCTTTAGAAATGGGGTGACTTGGGTTCAAACCAGCCCTCAGTGATTTAAAGATATCATCCTAATTCGCATTGCACTGCAATCCTTACCTGGGAGTAAGCCCCATTGGACTCAGAGACTTCTCAGTAGCCACGTACAGGATCAGGGGTGCCAACTGGAATAAAATATTTGGGGGAGGACCCAGGTCACTTCTGCCCTACATAAGCAAATACATGACCCAGCGCATTTTTGGGGGGTGAAGACTTCTCAGCCCCAGAAGTTGGCTCCTATGTAACGGACTGTGTCCCTGCTGGTGAAATTAAATAATGAGCAGTTATTATTGCTTATTATATTTATTGGTCGCTTTCCCCAAGAAAGAATACTCAAAGCAACATACAAAAACAAAAAAAATGAGGAATGAGTCCTTTAAGGCTGCTCCCATCGTTTGATTGCATCAGGTAATCTTGCACTATCTCTTGGGACCTGTGACAGAATGTTCCGAGTTCCAGTCTGCCAGCCATCCTCAGTTCCAAGATGCTCTATTCCATTTCCATGTCCCACCTGCAGTCAGGATTCCAAGGTCACTGTCCTCATTGGGCTGTTTTGGGGTCATCCTTCTTAGCATTTCCCTCTTAAACTCTGTAAATCTTGGTGTTTCCCCGGCTATTAGTTCCTAGATCCGTCCTGTCTGTGAGGGCTTGGAGAGGTGCTGCCAGTCAGAGTAGACAGGCTGGGCTCAACAACTGCTAGCACATATCTCTGAGCCCAGGCAGTGCTGACATTAGGAGCCTTAAGCGTGGTTTTCTCCCAGTCGGACTTTTCATCATGAACTCCCCTGCAATCAAATGTCACCCGGCAGTGGTCATTCGGAAGTGCTAAAAACTACGTCAAGCTGCCCCCTTAGCTGATTTGGGGGTCACCCCTGGTTCTGGTGCAGGTCAGATCAATGCACCTCCCTCGTTCTCTTAGATTCAGGCAGATGGCTAGGGCAGCTGGGAAATGAAATGCACACTCCAAACAGCCTAATGAGTATTGGCTATTTTCAGTGGCCAGGGAAGACTGACTGATTATTGCCTCGCTGGGGAAAATGGAAAACCAGGTGGGTGGAGGAATCAAATAGAGTATCCTGAAGTGGGGCTTGGCTGGCTGGAAGGCTAAACAGGACCACTCCACACTGCATAGACACATATGCATGTATGTGTGCATGCACATATATACAGATATATTTTTACGATTATGATAAAAAAATGTTTTTATTGAAAGATTTTCATGGATAACAAAGCTACATATAACATCTCTGTTTTCAGGTCACAGAGTCCTTCCTGTAGGTCAGCTGCTTTGGGTGTGAGACGTGGCTGTCATAGGCATTATGAGATTGGGGGGGGGAGAGGTGGGAGAAAAGGGGGAGGGCAGTACACACAGATATTTTAGACATGCCAGACATTTCCAAAGAGCCGGTCTTTGAAAAAATATGTTCCGCGTCATTTACCAAAACAAAATCAGTCTCATGTTAATTTATCATACAACCTATGTCTCACACCTCTTTATACCATTCTTCCATTTTATATTCTGCTTGCGCCTTCCACTTCCTAGCTATCATAATTCATGCAGCTGTCAATAAAATATGTGAGCATGTTCTTCATAGCCTGCAAACCTTCCACCCCGTTGTAAATTGACAATAATGCTACCTTTGGACTTTCGGTCAGCTTTAACCCAGTGATTTCTGTGCCGTTGAGGTAAGAGAGGGAATACACAAGAGAAATGATTTTGAGGAGATATGGAAGGAATTTGTACTGTTACAACGTAAAGGCGTCAAACCAGGGGTCTGCAACCTTTAAGACAAAAAGAGCCACTTGGACCCGTTTCCGAAGAAGAAGAAAAACTGGGAGCCGCAAAACCATTGCGACATTTAAAACATATCTCTGGAGCCGCGATCTGACAGCGGGCGGGAAGGTGACGTCGGGACGGTGCGTGACTGAGGCACATACCGCCCCCATGCGACGTCACAGCCAGTACAGCACCCGCCACAGTGGGGAGTGTTGGGGCACACAATGCGTCTCCTCCCCTCGCTAGTATCTGCCCCGGAGCCGCGGCAAAGGTGTAAAAGAGCCACATGCGGCTCCGGAGCTGTGGGTTGCTGACCCCTGGGTCAAACCTTCGCAAGAGGTGTTGAAATTTTGGGAGGTTGGATCATTGCAATGGAATGGTCTCGGTGGTGGAGTGCACATTTTTATTCTTACTTATTTATGATTATTACTTTGTCAAAATAAAAAATTAAAATGGGGGGGGGGGAAGGGAACCAGAAATGTCAGGAAAAAAACAAAAAAAACAGAATCAGGCTGATGCATGTCCTTTGTAAATCAAGGCTTGGAAAACTTGGCATTTTATTTATATATTTGAATTTATATAAGGTTTCATTGTAGACAACAACAACCTCAAAGCTTCTTACAAAAAGAATGATTTAAACCATCCGAAATAAGAATAATTAAAACCAACTACTATTCTCTTAAGCAGGGATGGGAAACCTCCAGTCAAATTGAATGTTCAAATTTAGCCTGCATGGCCACTTCCCCCAGCCTCCCCACAGCTACCCCACCTGTGTAAGGCAAAGCAGATTTTCCGCTTTAAAGCACCACAAAGGGTTCTGTGCAAGCAAGCCCCACTTGGGTGTGGTGCTGTCAAGCCCCATTGATCTCCTGCTATCATTGTGGGCAGAGCCGAGCCCTAAAGGTCCCTCACCTGTTCTCTTAAGGGACTCCATTTGACTAAAGATTTCACTACCATTTGAATTGCATGTGCAGAAATGCAGCATCAGTGGTCAGAGGATGTGAGGCAACTAATTCGGCCTCTCGGACACTGGTTGCTCAATTTCAACAGAGGGATCAGTGGCCACACCCTGCACTAACACTTCGATGCTTTTATAATCACAACGAGCCAAAAGGCAAGAACGGAAAAAGAGTCAGACATTTATTGCAGGTACTCTGCCCCTTTGCTTTTGTCCCAGGATTCAGCCGACTACGTTTAAAGCTTGTGAGCCTCACTTGAATAGTAACTGGCTCATGTGAGCAAGCAAAGTAAAGAGAGATAAGTAAAGCCAACTGAAATCACAGGGAATGCAATGAAATAATAATCATTTCTTTTTAAAAAACAAAAAAAATGATGATTGTAAGGAATTTTCCCTATCACCTTTTCCTCAAGAGGCATGTCTTTGATGCAACAAGTATATTGTCACAATGGATTATTATCACCATCACATTTAATATTATCATTAATTAGCATATTAATATTAATTAATATTATCATATCATTAATTAGCATTAATTATTATTATAATTAATTAGTTTTAAACGCAGTATAAGGAGTCTCTATAGGAGTATATTGTATTTTAAAATGGGGTTTCGGAGTTTTTAGGGGTTTTTGAGAGTCTTATGTAGATTTTTCCATTTCATTGTTCTGTATGGGACAATGACAAGAAAGATACCGTATTGTGTGGTATGGTATGGTATGGTATGGTATGGTATGGTATGGTATGGTATGGTATATGTAGGCTTGTTAATTGTGCTACACAAGTACCTTGAGGCAACTTGTGAATAATATTAGTGAAACAGACAATACTATTTTTTGCACTGGGTACTGTTTGGACCCAGAATGGAGGCTTTGTAAATTGTTCCTGGCAACAATGCAGCTTTTGATTTCTGGGAAAGGATGGCAACTGATTTACCGACTCATCCGGCTCTTTAAAAAAGGGGAAATGAGGTTGGGGCACGATGCATGAACTCATATTCAGTTCAGCAGTGCGTGCGTTCACCATTCAAAATGGTGAACGAGGTTCACATGGCGATGATGGGATCTGCTTTTCAGTCCTCATGCAATTTCAATTTCTCCCACTCACCCCCCACCCCTTGTGCAGGCCACACTGCTAAGACTCCGTATCTTGTTGCTGTTAATTATTAGTCACATTTTTACCCTCAAAGAAGCGCACACCTTGAAAATGGAACTAACAAAGACATTAAAATCAGGTATAAAAAAAACAACAATGAGCAAAAACTAAAATACTCCTCTGGAAGCATATCTAAAGTAAATAAGTCCTACCTACCCCAACTGAAGGGATGCGGGTGGCACTGTGGGTTAAACCACAGAGCCTAGGACTTGCCAATCAGTAGGTTGGCGGTTCGATTCCCTGTGACGGGGTGAGCTCCTGTTGCTTGGTTCCTGCTCCTGCCAACCTAGCAGTTCAAAAGCACGTCAAAGTGCAAGTAGATAAATAGGTACCACTCCGGCGGGAAGGTAAACGGCGTTTCCATGCACTGCTCTGGTTCGCCAGAAGTGGCTTAGACATGCTGGCCACATGACCCAGAAGCTGTACGCTGGCTCCCTCGGCCAGTAAAGCGAGATGAGCGCCGCAACCCCAGAGTGGGTCACGACTGGACCTAATGGTCAGGGGTCCCTTTACCTTTACCTTTACCCCAATTGAACACCACAAAGTCCCACTACCCTCTCAATTAGAAACCCAAAACCTGACTAAATAGGTTTGTTTTTGCCTGACAGCTGAAGGCAGGCAACAATGGCACCAAGCAGTTTTCCTGGGGAGAGTGTTCTGCAAGCAGGGAACCACCACTGAAAAGGCCCCTTTTCGTGTTCCCACCCTCTGGTCCTCCCATGGATGGGGCACACAGAGAAGGACCTCAGGTGATTATAGCAGATAAAAACATGCTGGCTGTACAGAACCTCCATGGGACACAAGAACCTGCCTTATGACAAACTAGGCCATTATTTTATTTGCAGCAAGTGTAGCTAGCCTGCAATTCAGGTTTCACTTCAGTAACTCAGAATCCACAAATGTGGTTTTTTTGTGTGTTTTTGTTTTTTTCATGCTGGGACTGCACTCTGGGTGCCAATATACCCTGTGAGGAGGTCTGGACCAGGGAAAGGAGCACTAATTGTAACTTGCATACCCTCCAACATTTCTCCAATGAAAATAGGGACCTCCCATTCCATAATGATTATTTTACTATTTATACCCCACACATCTTACTGGGTTGTCCCAGCCATTCTGGGTAGCTTCCAACACATGTAAAAACATAATAAAACATTAAACATTAAAAAAAAAACTTCCCTTCAGATGGCTCAGGGGTCAGATAACTCCATACCCTCCAACATTTCTCCAATGAAAACAGGGGCATCCTAAGGAAAAGTGGGACATTCTGGGGTCAGATCAGAAACTGGGATGGCTTCTCTAAATCAGAGACGTCCCTGGAAAATAGGGGAATTTGGAGGATCTGAACTTGATGGGGCAGCAGCTGAATGGAATGGTGTCAATTCAGTCCTGGCAGCCAAAGAGACAGGAAAACCAGCTAGAGGGAGGCTTATTGAGAAAATAGAAGGGCTAGCTTGATGCTGAGAATGAAATGTGCAGAGAACATTTGGCTATGTGGGATTTTCTCCTCCACTGTTCTATTCTTGGATGCCACTAGAGGGAGTCCAGGCAACAGCTTTTCTGATTCCCACCACTGCGCTGCACATCTGTCTCTAATTCTTGCAGAATTCTTCTGCTACCAGTCCCCCTTCCATGCAGAGGAGGGATGGGGAGCTGCTGGATTCTCCCCTTCCCATCCCACTTTGTCAACATCTACCATATTTTTTGCTCTATAAGACTCACTTTTTCCCTCCTAAAAAGTAAGGGGAAATGTGTGTGCGTCTTATGGAGCGAATGCAGGCTGCGCAGCTATCCCAGAAGCCAGAACAGCAAGAGGGATTGCTGCTTTCACTGCGCAGCGATCCCTCTTGCTGTTCTGGCTTCTGAGATTCAGAATTTTTTTTTTCTTGTTTGCCTCCTCCAAAAACTAGGTGCGTCTTGTGGTCTGGTGCGTCTTATAGAGCGAAAAATACGGTTCAATTGTCTGTTTGAAAACATTGCTTAGCCACCATTCACCAGAAGCTTCCGGGCTGTCCTTGGGGAGAAAGAGGCCTGTTCTGAACCACGCCAGGCAGGGCAGCCCCCACCATTTCTTCCTTATGGGTGGGAGGAGACCAGCAGCTCCTATTCACTGTGAGGATGCTGCACTGGCAGAATGGAGGGTGGTGGGGTGTTTGCCGGGGAGACAAGAAGTCCAGCCTCCAAGAAATATGCCACAGCCATTGCTGCCACCGTGGTGGCAGCAGCGGGCAATGTATTCCTTGGAGGCCAGATCTGCTGCCTCTGTGGATCCTACCGCCTGAGGCAGTCGCCTCACCTTGTCTAATGGGTGGGCCAGACCTTCGTGGAGGCCTGGTTTATGTCAGGTAGGTAGCCTGATGGATATTAGGGGCAGAGGGATTTGTCTAGTTGGCACCACAATTCCACGACTGGATTCCAGGCAGTTTTGACTGCATTTGTGTTTCTTTTCCTCCTCAGCGAAGTACCCAGCCATCAAGTCTCTCATGGGGCCAGATCCCTATTTGAAATGGATAGTGACGGGGATGGTGTTCACCCAGCTTCTGGCCTGCTACCTTGTGAGGGACCTTTCCTGGAAGTGGATCTTCTTCTGGGCCTATGCTTTCGGGGGCTGCATCAACCACTCCATGACCCTGGCCATCCACGACATCTCCCACAACGTGGCCTTTGGCAACAAGCAAATCAAGTGGAACCGGTGGTTTGCCGTCTTTGCCAACTTGCCCATTGGACTCCCCTACTCGGCCTCCTTCAAGAAGTACCACATAGACCACCACCGATACCTTGGCGGAGACTCGTTGGATGTGGACATCCCCACGGACTTTGAGGGCTGGTTCTTCTGCACTCCCTTTCGGAAGATGGTCTGGCTTGTCTTCCAACCCCTTTTCTATGCCTTGAGACCGCTCTACATCAACCCCAAAACAATTACTGAGATGGAAATTCTTAACGCTTTGGCCCAGTTCTCTGTCGACTTGATCATCTACTACCTGTGGGGTTTGAAGCCTGTTGTTTATTTAATATCAGGGACGTTGCTTTGCATGGGCTTGCATCCTTTTTCGGGGCACTTCATAGCAGAACACTATATGTTCCTGAAAGGGTATGAAACGTATTCCTACTACGGACCCCTCAACTGGATCACCTTTAACGTGGGCTATCATATGGAGCACCACGATTTCCCCAGCGTTCCTGGATCTAAGCTGCCAATGGTAAGAGTTTTTGACCCTTGCAAACAGGCTTGGCTCTCTGGGTGTTGCTGAAATACAACACCCTTCGGCCCCAAGCAAGCATGGCCAGTGGCAAGGGATGATGGGAGTTGTGGTTCAGCAACATCTGGACGAGCCAAAGGTTGTGAAGCTAGTTTACATATGCAGCTTATGAAAGAAAAGTGGCTCTTGAATCCTGAAATTAGAGGTGGTGGTGCAGTTAGGTAATTTTAGACTCCGGACTTAACGACCTGGTAGGAAAGCATCTATTTAGACAGTAGCATGCATTAACTTCAGAAATGCGATAAGCCAGCGTTGTTGTGTTTGGGAGCCTCCCTGCTCATACCTGCACCTTAATGTCATCGCTGCTCGGGGGGATGCAGTGGGAATAATGGTATTTAAATATACAGCATAAAGTAAGTGAATGCAGATTGCTAGACAGACACTATTTTGTAGCTGGCTTAACCCCAAGCACCAAAGATACTCTAGATCAGCGTTTCGCAAACTTGGGTCTCCGGCTGTTTTTGGACTACAACTCCCATCTTCCCTAGCTAGCAAAACGATTGGTCAGAGATGGTGGGATGGTGATGATGATAGCAGCTACTCTGGGCGGCTAACAGCACATATAAAAACATAGTAAAACCTCAAACATCAAAAACTTCCCGAAACAGGGCGATTGTAGTCCAAAACCACAAGAGGTGACATGATGGAGGTTTATAAGATTTTGCATGTTGTGGAGAAAGTGGATAAAAAGAACAGGCCAGGAAAGAAAACGTGGTTGAGCAACACTTGCTGTAACAGACTAAGGGTCAAGGTGGATGAATGGTCAAATGCAGGCTCATATTACTTGTACAGTGGTGCCTCGCAAGACGAAATTAATCCGTTCCGCGAGTCTCTTCGTCTTGCAGTTTTTTCGTCTTGCGAAGCACGGCTATTAGCGGCTTAGCGGCTATTAACGGCTTAGCGGCTTTAAGAAAAAGGAAACAAACTCGCAAGAACTTGCAAGACGTTTCGTCTTGCGAAGCAAGCCCATAGGGAAATTCGTCTTGCGGAACGACTCAAAAAACGGAAAACCCTTTCGTCTTGCGAGGCATTTGTCTTGCGGGGCACCACTGTATGTCTGTGTAGTAGTGTTCCATTTTGTTTCTGCGTCTGTTTAAACGGCAGTTGAGGAGGGGAAAAGGAAAAGGAAAAACAAACACAGACTTGAGTGTGACCAATGCTTCCCCCATAAGCACAGCAAGGTGGGGGTTTTTAGGTAGCTGGCTTTTGTTAAAAAAGGGCTACAGATCCAATGTTAGTTCAACTCATTCAATAGACTTCATGCAAATATGTGAGCACGACTGATTTTGATTCTTTAATTTGAGCATAACTTAGTTGGACATACACACACACACACACCCAGTTCTGTGGCATGGAGGGAGTTCTGTGGCTTGCATTACACCCAAAAGCTAATATCTGCAAGAAAAGCTGCTTTGGGAAAGGGGATTTTCATTGGGACTGTGATACAGGAGGAAATAATTTTTTAAAATAAAAAAGTAACCCGTCTTCCCCATGTGCAGTGGTCCCAGTTGACACGCACCCACCCCTGATGTATGTTTAAAAAGACACAAATCCGGGTATATAAACTGCAGTCGTGCGTTTAATTCTTTAGCTCAGAAGCTGGCCCCTTCCCTTTTCCTGCGCACATGTTCCCAACAGAGCCCAGTCTTATCAGCTACTTTGTGGAATGCGGTGCGATCGGCTCCCCCCACCCCCCAAGCAATACAATAGGGCTTGTCATACTTTCAGGCAGGTTCTTGCCCTGGGGACAAATAAGTAACTTATTAAATGAGTGCCTTTTTGCAGTGACAAATCAACTGGCTTGTGCAATGACAGTCGCTGCACACAAATGTAGATAGACAAGTCGAATTCTGCCAGCCCAGTGATTTTTCTTAATTGCAGAGTTCCAGAACAAGCTTTATAACCCGTTCGAAGCCAGTAATATAGCCGTATCACTGTTTCCTTGGCATGGTCTGCTTCCTGCTTGTTCCTGATGGGGCACTGAGATAGCTCCGTTGATAGAGCATGACACTCTTAATCTCAGGGTTGTGGTTTTGACCCCAACGTTGGGCAAAGGATTCCTGCTTTGCAGGGCCAGGACTAGTCAACCCTTGTGGTCCCTTCCAACTCTACAATTCTGTGATTTTATGAAATGCAGTAATTGGGTGGCAAATGTATATCATTGACTGTTAAGGTGACAAAAGGAAAGGAAGCTTCTTGTTATTGTTGTACATGGTTTTGCCTCTGTGACTCTCCATAGTTTTCAAATGTCTTACCAATGGACTTCAGAAGGGAAGGCTCTCTGTGCCAGTCCTCTGATGGATGCAGAAAGCCAGTCCCAGAGCTCTCTCCTTTGAGGTTATCGCCCGGTGTCAGGTGATGAGCAGGTAGATGGGACTTATCCAGCTTTCAAAGTTGGCCCACGGGGTGAGGGACGTGGCAGGAAGGAAGATCCAGCCCACTAGCCAGTTTGAGTTCTCTACACCTTTCCTGCTATAAAACACTGTTTCTGCGCTATTCATTCCTCCTAATTTCACTCCTAACCAACCATCCAAAACCGGAACGGATCCTGAATCACACTGACACTTGTGTAGCAGTGCAGAATGGGGCATCTGTGGACCGCCCCTCGTCCTTGGCCATTGGTCACACCAGCTGGGGCTGACGGGAGCTGGAGACCGCCATAGCTCCCCCAAACTTCTAGGATTGCATCTAATTATGTGGAAGCTTATCCAGAAAGCATCTAGGAGCGTATGTGACCATCCACTGCATCTTCTATTCGGAGGCATACTTCTGCTAAGGGTTGTTCCAATCCAATGGCAGCAGCCATTGCTAGACTGACCCATGGACCTGCCTGCAACAGGGAGCTTGCCTTAGTCTGCTCAGTGCTGTCTACACTGACTGGCAGCAGCTGTCTGGGTTTCCAGGCAGGGAACTCTCCCACCACCTACCTGGAGAAGCAGGGGTTCGAACCTGGGACTTTCTGATCTGCTCTCCCCACTTTCTGTCTGCTTGCTCACAGAATTAGCCATGGGGCTGGCGGGTGGTGTGCAACTGCTCCCAACTGCAGTTAGACGTGGGGCAGCCTTTCTCAACCTGGCGCCCACCAGATGTTTTGGCCTAGAACTCCCACCCTCTCTGACTCACCCGCCATGGGCTCAGGCACACTTCAGTTTGCCCTGCTGCTTTCCTCCAGGAAAACCCATGGCTTAGCACTGAACTGGAGTGAACAACAACTGGGCTTCCTGCAGATGTTTGCTCCATTGCTATGAAGCATGGGACAAGGAGGGGGGAGTGTGGAAGACAAGGCCCATGGCAGATGGGACTGGTGGAAGTTGTAGTCTGGGGCAGGCTGTCCTAGGTCTGGATCGGCAAGAAGGTAAAGGGACCCCTGACCATTAGGTCCAGTCCTAACCGACTCTGGGGTTGCAGTGCTCATCTCGCTTTATTGGCCGAGGGAGCTGGCATACAGCTTCCGGGTCATGTGGCCAGCATGACTAAGCCGCTTCTGGCGAACCAGAGCAGCGCACGGAAACGCTGTTCACCTTCCCGCTGGAGCGGTACCTATTTATCTACTTGCACTTTGACTTGCTTTCGAACTGCTAGGTTGGCAGAAGCAGGGACCGAGCAACAGGAGCTCACCTCGTCACGGGGATTCAAACTGCCAACCTTCTGATCAGCAAGTCCTAGGCTCTGTGGTTTAACCCACAGCGCCACCCACGTTCCGGATCGGCAAGGAAACACAGTACAAATCCAGCAAGCTGCATTATGTCCTACCTGGACAGTCACAGATTCCTGCAACTTTGGCTTACATTTTACCTTGTAAGCTGTCAAGTGAAGGTCAAAAATCTGTGCTGGGACTGGGAAAGACAGAAACAATGGAGCTTTTTTAAAAAAGCATTTTATTTTTTCTTAGCACACCTTAAAACTGGTAGGGCTTCTGCCAGGCAACGGGCCTTCAAGCTGCCAGTTGGCTATTCCCAGTCTAGCAAACAGAATTAGTCATCTAAATTATCTGACTGCCCTGGTTCTGTCAGATGAATGCTCAGGTTAGGTTTCAATGCTGCCATGGGGTGAGGGAGATTCATTCTCTGCCACATTCAGAGCCCTGCTAGCTCCTCGAGGCCAAAGGATGAGGGATCCAACAGGACTTTTTCCTTCCCTCTTCCCTTCTCCCCTCGACTGACTGCAATGGGATTTGAATTCCAAGGTGTATGAACCATGAAAAATCTCTTCGCTCTCAAAAGTAATCTGGGTCGCTGTCATGTGTTCATTGGGTTTACTCTTGGCATAAATTCTATTAGTCTGCATTCAGACAGCACTCTATTCCGTTTTCTGGACATTTTCTTACACGGCAATTTTAACGTTTTTATATCATCTGTCATGCCATGTAAAAGCCACTGCAGAAAATTAGCACACATTTCCACGTTAACTGCTTCCGGGGACGGGGGGGGGGGGACCCATCTTGCAAGCCTGTTAACTCAGAAAAACACAGGAGTTTTGTGCTCGGTTTGCATGTGTCAAAATTCAAGGGTGGGGGTTGTTTTTTTTGGAATGCAGTTCTTTCCTGCCATTTCAATGGGTAAATCATGGGCGAACAGGAGTGGTCATGTGCATAAAGGGTGGCAACACATCCACGAGTGTCAGCCGTTGTGTCACACCACACTCACTGGTGTGAATGAAATTTAGGGTGACACGGCGCTCTTGGTCAAAGGCCAGAGTTTCATAACACAGCAGGTACTGCCGCTTTAAAGCAGCATTAGAAACCTCGTGTCCAAATGCATTCTAAGATAGATGTTTCACAGATAAACGAACAGTGGATAAAAATTTTCTTTTGCTCTTGCAGGTAAAGAAGATAGCAGCAGAATATTATGACACCCTGCCTCAGCACCAGTCTTGGGTTCGAGTTCTCTGGGACTTCATTTTTGATGACTCCATCGGTCCTTACTCAAGGGTGAAGAGAATATGCAAGCTGGCACCAGACTCTCGATAGCTGCGGACTCTGCCCTTTCCCCCTTTATAAGCTTAATGGACCTTTGCACCCTGTATACTTCGCCCATCCAAGCAAACATAAACGAGTCTGTTCTCTGAACAGAGCATGCCCGGTAACCACATAAGAGCTGATGTTGTATTTCTGACACCCAAGGAGTTTTTGTAACTTAGATATGAAGAAATATTACAATGAAGCCAGTTGGAAGCGCCTGAAAATGCATAATATAGTTTTAAAAAAATTAACAGACCTTTTTCTTTTATTCTCTGCTAGGCTGTTTGACAGCCTGGCTCACGCTGGTTTCCTGATGCTTTGAACTACATTGCTCATCAGACATGGTTAGGCACAGTGAGATCTGTGAGCTCAACATCTATATTCCAGGGTTGTTTCAATGGAGAGGTGAGACACTTTCCTTCTCACAACAAACAGGGAGACCTCTGGACAGACACACAAGAGTAGTTCTCCAGCTGAGAAGTCTTCCGCTCTTCCGCTGGCCCCCGAAGATGCTAGAATATCAGGATCAAAATGTTTCTCTTCAGAGACCTCATGTTCTCTGCCTGCCCCTCCAGAAAGGACTGGAGAGTTAGGGGAGCATGTCCAAGGACAACAGTGGCAGAACCAGGACTCACTAGTGGGTCACAGCCTGACCCAAGGTGGGTTACAACAGGGAGCGCTACCACCATGCAAATATATGGGAAAAGACTGAAGATGCCTGCATTAGGGGGAAATAATTCTTAATTCCACCCTGCAAACATGCATCATATGATCGTTCCCCTGGATAACACAGACTCCAGCAGTCCTGGGGATCATTGTAATTATCAAGCGGGGACAGCTCAGTAGAGCATAAGGCTCTTAATCTCAGGGTTGTGGGTTTGAGCCCCATGCTGGGCAAAAGAGCCCTGCATTGCAAAGGCTTGGACTAGATCAGGGTTTCCCAAACTCCAGCTCTTTTTGGACTACAGTTCCCATCACCTGTGACCACCGGTCCTGCTAATGATGGGAGTTGTAGTCCACAAACAGTTGGAGACCCAAGTTTGGGAAACATTCCACAAATGGCGAACTTCCACTGAAAAGGCCCCATCACGGGTCACTGCCAGGTAGGAAGCCCCTGGAGGTGACACCAACAACAAGGCCCATAGGGCTGTTTTTATACAAAGTGGGGGTGGTTTCAGAGACCACACGGCATATATGCAACTTATAATGTGGATCTTCCAGTTTGTGATGATTATGATTATAATAATGGTACTTTGATGGGAAGCAGCAGGGTTAGTGAAGTTCCTTGCATGGTCAGTTTGGGCCATCGCAACATCAAAGTGTAAACAACTGTACTTTCTTACAACACCCCATTTTTCTAGCACCACCAGGGACCAGAAACAAAACGCTCTGGGAGAGCCAGACTGGTTCCAGGGTACGGCTACCCCTGATTTTGCTAAGAAGCACAGTGGAGTCCAAGTGTGCTGCAGAGGGATGAAAGAAAAGCCAAGCAATGCCACATGGACAATGAACAGTTTATTACCAATATGAACACAGATACTGTGAAGCAATGATGTACCGCTGTAATATTGTGATAGCTCTGAGACCGGGGACTTGCTGTCTGACAGCTGGGCATCGTTCGGCCTCTTCAGGCGATGCCACAAATAAGGTTTTGTTGGCAAAAAAAAAAAAAAGGTCTTCATTTACATTGCAGTCTACCAGTAAAATTACTCTGAAGTCATCTAGTAAAAGCGAATGGTTCACGTGTTTCCTTACCTACTATATACTAAAAAAAAGTCATACATTTAAATAAGCAAATACAAAATACAAAAAAGGCTGACCAACTCTGATGTGCATTGTCAGATGAAATTTTAAAAAATCCAGAAATTTAAATTTTAATATTTTCTTTTTTTAAGATTTTAAGACTTCTCTCTCTCTGTGTTGTTTTTTTTTTAATGAAGCAAATCCAAGGCATCAGCAAGCCTCAAAGTCTGCTGAGTCTGCTAATAAAAAGGATTTAAGAACAAAAGACAGAGCCAGGTGTCCTCTTTCACCATCTTGCATGGTCTTGGGATGCTCAGAAACGACCCAGTTGCCTTTCACATCCTATGTGGCTTCCTGATGGTTCCATGGCCATTATGTCGTGCTGATTCTACTCAACTCTTGCCTGATGGCTGAAAAAAAGAGGAAACAATTAAAAAAAGGGAATACGCCTGAGCTTACAGTCAAGGCACTATACTGTCATAGCTTCACACCTAAGCTAAAGACCACTGACTATATTTTGGGAAGTGGTTAAAATTATAGAGACGGTGGTGGCAGCAGCAGCAGCAAGAGAAGGACGGTACAGATCCTAGCTGTGCACACACACCATACGCCTGAAGCACCTTGGGAGCTGTAGCTTAACCCCAACAGAGCTACAATTCCCAGCACCCTTAAACTACAGTTCCAGCTATTCGTTTTGGGTGTGTGCATGTGATGCTTTAAATGTATGAAGGCAGGATCTGCACCATCCTTCCCTTGCTGCTTGGTTCAGGGCTGGCTTACCTGTGGCCCCTCCAGATGTTGCCGGACCACGGCTCTGCATTGCAGGGGGCTTGGATTAGATGACCCTTGGGGGTATATCCCTTCAAACTCTACAATTCTCTACAAACTCCCAGCACCTCTGACCACTGTCCTGGCTGGCTGGCAGGGGCTGATGGGAGATGGAGTCTAACAGCATCACAGGCTGCCCACATCCGGCTCACAGCAGATGGGATAATGGGAGAGTTGCAGGTAAGCCACCCCAGGCTTCAGCAATATATCGAGCGGCAAGGGTTGCCCTGGAAGGATGCCAAGGCAAGGCTGTTCAGTTGTGTGTGTAAGGCAGGGCTGATGTGGCAGCGAGAGCAAATATAAACATGGGTGCAAAACTGGATTTTTATCAGGCATGAGGCTCTGCTGACCTTTCTCTGTGGCACAGGATTCACAAACGTTCAGGACCGAGTGGCAGAAAAAAGTCTATTCCAGGTGTCTCTCTGGGGAGACTTAATCGTATTTCCTTCTCCATGGGAATAATATTTCTTTGTAGGTACTGGGCTAGGAATTGCAGGTACAGGGGTAGTCAACGTGGCGCCCTTTCGATACGGACCATAAATCCCATCATCCTCAGCCAACACAGCCGACGGTCAGGGATGTTGGAGTTGTCATCCACAGCAACCAGAGGGCACCATGTTGGCTATTCCTGTCCTAAGAGGCAATTCACAGTGTTTTCAGCCGCACTCCCAGTTCCCAGGACTGGATGTGGGAAGGTGAACGGGCTGGCTTGAGCGTCATGCAATAAAAGAAATTATCAATGTGTCTTATACATACAGTCCATGTTTAAGCGAAGGCATCTCAGCACACTAGAGAGTTTGATAGCTCAGTTGGTTAGGGCGTGGTGCTGATAACGCCAAGGTGGCAGGTTCGATCCCTGTATGGGACAGCTGCATATTCTTACATTGCAAGGGCTTGGACTAGATCAGGGGTCAACAAAGTTTTTGCAGCTTGGGCCAGTTCACGGTCCCACAGACGCCGCGGTGGGTCGGAGCGCGCACACATGTGCAAACACTCCTTCTAGCACAGAGGAGGTGTGTGCAGCTTCCTATTGGTTGCAGGAGCTTCCTGCAGCCAATGGGAAGCTGCCCAGCGTCATGGAAGGCGGTCCCTGCTCCGCGCCGGTTCAGCACGGTGCACGGGAGCTGACCAAGCGGGCGGCTTGGCCCATGGGCCTTAGGTTGCCAACTCCTGGACTAGATGATCCTCAGGGTCCCCTTCCAGTTCTACAGTTCTATAATGCTCACGCACCTGGATTACTGATCAAGCCGTTCAGCAGTGGAACAGACAACCTCAGGTGGAGGTGGGCTCTCAGAAAGCGATGGGCAAGTTTGTAAGCAGAGGATGGGAGGCTGTAGCAATGGGCAGAGGATTAGGGAGGCTATAGCAATGGGCTTCCTGCACTGGGTTAGGTGACCTTTGAGGTACCTTCCAACACCCTTGGCCAATGTGAGAAATGCATTTCATGCCCAACCACCCCTCCTCGCTTCTTACCATCGATTATCTCTTCTTTTACTTTGTGTAATTCTTTTACAACTTCCTCCAATATTTCCTTGAAAGACAAAAAAAAAAAAATTAAAAAATTAAAATGTCCTCTGAAAGAAAGAAAGAAAAGTCCTTTGCATTGGTATAAATGGAACTTCTCCTAACAAAGCACTTAACTGGTCCCTATGAGAGCCAGTGTGGTGTAGTGGTTAAGAGTGGTGGACTCGTAATCTGGGGAACCGGGTTCGCGTCTCCGCTCCTCCACATGCAGCTGCTAGGTGACCTTGGGCCAGTCACACTTCTCTGAAGTCTCTCAGCCCCACTCACCTCACAGAGTGTTTGTTGTGGGGGGGGGGAGGGAAAGGAGATTGTGAGCCGCTTTGAGACTCCTTAGGGTAGTGATAAAGCGGGATATCAAATCTAAACTCCTTCTTCTTCTGTGTTGCATGAGATCGCCTGCATGAGCTGCAGAATTGTTTTTATCAGTCACTGACTTTGAAGCAGCCATGTGCGGACGTGTACTTGTTTTCCATAGTTTATTATGGTGAAAGTGTTGGCATAGCACCTAGCATAAACTTTGAAGTAAGGCTGCAGGTTCTATGTCTGCCCAGGATTACACAGAACTGCTGTAGATAAGAGTCGCCAATACAGTGGTACCTTGGTTTACGAACTTAATCCGTTTTGGAAGTCCGCTCTTAAACGGAAACCGTTCTTAAACCGAGGCGCCCTTTCCCTAATAAGGCCTCCTGCCACCAGTGCCCTTCCACTGTTCGGCTTCTGTTCTTAGACCGAGGTAAAGTTCACAAACCGGGACACTACTTCCAGTTTTGCGGAATTCGTAAACTGAATAGTTTGTAAACAGGGCTGTTCTTAAACCGAGGTACCACTGTACTGGGCAATAGGTCTGACCTGGTATAACAAGGCTACTTCCTATGCTCTTATTTACAGCAAGAAGCTGTAACCCAAAGAATAAATGAAAAACTGCTCTTATCTGCATTCAGATCCAGCGCCGAGGGCCTTCTGGCGGTTCCCTCATTGAGAGAAGTGAGCTTACAGGGAACCAGACAGAGGGCCTTCTCAGTAGTGGCGCCCGCCCCGTGGAATGCCCTCCCTTCAGATGTGAAGGAAATAAGTAGCTATCTTATCTTTAAAAGACATCTGAAGGAAGCCCTGTTTAGGGAAGTTTTTAATATTTAATGCTGTATTGTTTTTAACACTCGATTGGGAGCCGCCCAGAGTGGCTGGGGAAACTCAGCCAGATGGGCGGGGTATAAATAATAAATTATTATTATTATTATTATTATTATTATTATTATTATTATTATTATTATTATTATTATTATTATTAATTATGTGTGCAAAACTCCCAACTCACTTGTTTCATGCGATCAAAATCTAAGGTGTCCATGGCCACGTCATTGCTGCTGCTTGCAGGTTTCATCCTTGAAAAAGAGAGGAACAAAATAAAACAAAGAGGGACATTGCCCAACATTTTCTAAAGCCACTGGCCATGACGCTGGCCATTCTTCCTAGCACAAAGTGGTGCATAAAAGCAGGTGGAAGGAGCTCATGAGGGGTTAATTGCCCTCCACCTCTTGCATCACCGGGAAGCACTCAACAGCCAGCATGATCTTGCTAAGCAAGCAGCGCTAAGAAGCATCCACCGTGCGTCACCCGAAAGACGTCCGTTCCCAAGAGGAGAACGCACTGGAAAAGGGGGAGGAGTGAGCCAAAATGCATCAGGGTACATGAGGATTTTATTATTATTTTTTTTTAAAAAATCTGTAATGCTAATCCAGATAGTTTCTATGACTACTTTACAGCAGAGCCCTTTCGCTGCTGTTAATGATTGACCATGCCACGTTTGAAAACACAACCCGGAAAGCGGTTTTAATACTTTCTCCTCTCCCAGGCATACCTGCCCTTGTTTCCCCCCGCCCCCCATAAAGGTGCTTTTCAGTCATACGTGGCTTGACGTGCCAACAGAAAAGAGCGCCGTCATATACACACAACGGCCACTTCTTAAGCATTTGGGTGCTACTTATTGCAGAGCTTGAGGCAGGAGGACCTCATGTGGCCGACACTGTGCAGTGCACAAAGAATGGTCTTACGAGTTGCCAGGTGCAAAAAGGAAGGCCAAACTATGTGGCCTCTTTGAAAAACATATGGTAGAATAAACAAATAAATAAAATGATCCCAACAAAAATTGCTCCTGGAAGCTGCTCTTTGGCAAGGAATTGAAGTCACCGCTTATGGTGTTATAGTCCCCTTTAAGGCTAGAATGTGGGGACAGCTCCACACACCCCTGTGACAAATTGCAGCCATGGGGCAGAATTTTCATCAGCAAGAAGACACAGGAGGACAGAGCTAAAACAAACCATTCCACAAAACTGATTCTGATCAGACCACCACTACCCCTGGGCTGCTATTTAAGGTTTTGCTTTCCTCCTCCTCCTCCTCCTCCTCCTCCTCCTCTTCTTCTTCTTCTTCTTCTTGTAACATCACACAGTGCCAAACTATGCATTCAATATAATGCGTCGTTTGGCTCTAAAAAAAATGTACTGCATCGTCAGATGGCTACATAACGTATAGCTTTGCACGCTTTGCAGAATTGTGCAAACTACCACTGTAGTATTTGTGGGGAGAGCTTTGTCTCTATGCAAAAGTCGTCGAGACCAACGAAAGGGAAGCGGACATAGTGGCAAGTTCGTAGAATCATAGAGCTGGAATAGACCACAAGGGCCATCGAGTCCAACCCCCTGCCCAGCAGGAAACACCATCAGAGCACTCCTGACATATGGTTGTCAAGCCTCTGCTTAAAGACCTCCAAAGTAGGAGACTCCACCACACTCCTTGGCAGCAAATTCCACTGTCGAACAGCTCTTACTGTCAGGAAGTTCTTCCTAATGTTTAGGTGGAATCTTCTTTCTTGTAGTTTGGATCCATTGCTCCGTGTCCGCTTCTCTGGAGCAGCAGAAAACAACCTTTCTCCCTCCTCTATATGACATCCTTTTATATATTTGAACATGGCTATCATATCACCCCTTAACCTCCTCTTCTCCAGGCTAAACATGCCCAGCTCCCTTAGCCGTTCCTCATAAGGCATCGTTTCCAGGCCTTTGACCATTTTGGTTGCCCTCCTCTGGACACGTTCCAGTTTGTCAGTGTCCTTCTTGAACTGTGGTGCCCAGAACTGGACACAGTACTCCAGGTGTAGTCTGACCAGAGCAGAATACAGTGGCACTATTACTTCCCTTGATCTAGATGCTATACTCCTATTGATGCAGCCCAGAATTGCATTGGCTTTTTTAGCTGCCGCGTCACACTGTTGGCTCATGTCAAGTTTGTGGTCAAACAAGACTCCTAGATCCTTTTCACATGTACTGCTCTCAAGGCAGGTGTCCCCCATCTTGTATTTGTGCCTCTCATTTTTTTTGCCCAAGTGCAATACTTTACATTTCTCCCTGTTAAAGTTCATCTTGTTTGTTTTGGCCCAGTTCTCTACTCTGTCAAGGTCGTTTTCAAGTGTGATCCTGTCCTCTGGGGTGTTAGCCACCCCTCCTAGTTTGGTGTCATCTGCAAATTTGATCAGGATGCCCTTGAGTCCATCATCCAAGTCGTTGATAAAGATGTTGAATAAGACCGGGCCCAAGACACCCCACTAGTCACTCTTCTCCAGGATGAAGAGGAACCATTGATGAGCACCCTTCAAGTTGCATGAAGGCAGGCAGGAAGTTAGCTTAGGATTTGCATGAGTTCGCAACAGATAAGCCGCAAAGAGGAGAGAGAGGAGCTAGAGCAGTTTTTCAATACCTAAAGGTTGGTTGGAACTGAACGGGGCTCTTTGGTTCAGGACTCCTCCCCACTGATGGATTTCTATGGCGAGAGAGGATATGACATGAGCGCATGCAGCTGCAGCATGGGCACATTCCAATGCATGCTGGTGGACCCACAAAGGAAGACACCCCCGCAGCTCACCTAGAGAGTAGTGCAGTGACAGGTTTCTCCACAGAGTTGCTTCTCTCCCAAGGCTTCTTTCCAGCATCTGCTTAAAAAAGAAATCCATGCAAAGTGAACCAAAGAGAGCTTGGCTTTGTGGTGCTTTCCCCCTCTTCCCCATCATTATCGTAACAACAAACAAACAACAGCCCTGTATAGGGAAGTTCTTAATGCTTAGTGTTTTATTAAGTCTCTTTATCATGTTGGAAGCTGCCCAGAGTGGCTGGGGCAACGATATGCCAGTAACTCGTTTGTAGCATTAAGCTCGCATCTGGAAACAAACCAAGATTTATCTATGGATGGAGATTGGTTGTATTTAAGTTCCTGTGATATACAAATGATTCCATAGATCAATATTATGTTACCCCAGAATGAGCAAGAAAAATAAATAAATCTGCATATTTTTATTGAATCTTGCAGAAAATGCTTTCAAGTTGTAAGATGTTCATCAGTGATGATTTGCAAAAAAAAAAAAGTTGTTAAATTGCTATTCATGACTGGCTGAGAAGTAAAACACTTGATATATATAAAAAAAGATTTATCTATTGAACCTGGGACTCCCCCCCCCCCCGGCCAGAGAGACCACCCAGAATCCTCTAGGCTTCCTGCAACTTCTGTGTTTTTATGCAGCCCCCAGTCCTCTCCATGGGCTGCTTGTTCAGTACCAGGACGGTGAAGTCAGGCTCCACCACTGACCTACTTGCTGACTGCTTTCAAAGGAAGAGCAGGGCGTAACGGAACGGAATACCTGAGGAATTTTGCTGCTGAACAGGGCCTCGCGTACCGGGGGAAGGAGAGGTGCTAGCCTCCTCCTAGAAAACAAGCAAACAAAGCTTCGGATTAACGTTTCGGAAGAATTCGTACTTTCCTATGACTGCTGTTAGGAGCAACTTTTTTCTGTAAAAGAATGTAGAAGATAAGTAGGGCCCTGCTGTATCTCAGACCAAAGGCGCAGGCAGTCCAGCGTCTTCTTGTGCCAGTGGCCAATCAAATGCCCATGGGAAACTCATAAGCAGAACTTCAGCAGAACAACACTCTCCACAGCTATGACTTCCAGCAACAGGTATTCAGAGGCATTCTGCCTCCGACAGCGGAGGTAGAAAAAAAAGAAAAGGGAAAGGACCCCTGGACGGTTAAGTCCAGCCAAAGGCAACTATGGGGTTGTGGCGCTCATCTCACTTCAGGCCAAGGGAGCCGGCATTTGTCCACAGACAGCTTTCCAAGCCACATAGTCAGCATGACTAAACTACTTCTGGTGCAACAGAACATCATGATGGAAGCCAGAGCACACAGAAATGCCGTTTACCTCCCTGCCGTAGTGGTAACTATTCATCTACTTGCACTGGCATGCTTTTGAACTGCTAGGTTGGCAGGAGCTGGGACCAAGCAACGGGAGCTCACTCCGTTGCGGGGATTTGAACCACCGACTTTCCAGTCTGAGCACTCTGCCATAGTTGAAGACTGCTACTGCAGGATTCCTTACAAAGAGTTTGCCCACATGGAGGTTACGTCACTGAAGATTTGCCCCACTACTTACTGGTTTGCCCAGTCTACAAGGACCTAAGAGCATTCTTGTTCAAGGATTTAAATCTCCCAGTTGAAGATTGGTTGGGTATCTGATTAACTTTTTATTAGGGGACAGATCCCTCTACACCTTTGAAAAAGTGGCCTGCTGTGCTATTTAGTGTCAGTTTAAGAAAGGTTTCTGGGGATAAGTTTAATTATTTGGGGGAACAAACAGAACGCCTTGTTTCACTAATTATTTTAACTGTGTAATATATTTCATTCTGCTTTACGTATTTTGCAATGACCTCAGCTACAAAAATAAATAATGTTCATATTTGTATTCATGGCTAGTGGCCATTATATATTCTGTCCTACTTCTAAAGATCAGAAGGTTTCTTCCCCCTCTGCAAAATACAACAGGACTGGGCTTCACTTCTTTTGTATTACAGAGCATTCTTCCCAAAGGAACCCGTCTCCTTCCCTTCACATAGGACGTAATATAGGAGTGTTTTACACGGCTCCATATATGTTTGTGTGTATGACTGTGTTCAGACAAAACATTAAGCCATAAACCATTGTTCGGCAAATCAGTCCGTGTGTGAGTTCAGTGCTGGTTTATGCAGCTCAAGCTCAGAGGTAACAGAGGGATCTGGCAAATTGGGATTTTGAAGTGGACACACCTAATTTGATCTGCCTGGACCAAAGCAGATATCGAAGCTGCAGCTCACTTTGAAACCCACACACTGCGAGATTCTAGCTCTCTTACAAATTTTAATACCACGCTGGTCTGAGAGCCAAACGCCTGTTTTTGTTTGTTTTTTAAAGAAAGCAATTTCATGTACGTGTACGTATTCCACGTTAAATTTCCTCGATATTAAAAGCGAGTTGAAAACAATATTTGTAAATTACACAAAAATTACTTAACCCCCCCGCCTGTCCCTGAGAGTGATGGCACATCATCAAGTCACGATGTCAACGTGTGTGGAAAGAGGACAGTCACTCTTAGGCAGCTGAAATCGCTTCGTGAGATTGAAAACTTCGTTTTGTGCAGAAGGCGAACTCGCAGCAGAAAAGAAACGAGGTTGCAAGCGACAAATGCACAGAGGAATGGAAAACAATGCCTTCTTACACCAACTGGTCTGGGAGACATTTTTCACAGTGTGAGGCGGTGTTCCACTTACGTTTTGGCTTTCCTCTTCTTTTTTGTCGGCTGGCTTGTCCGACTGTGATGCTGCTTTCCTCCTTAGGACAGAGTGAAGGGAGAGACTATAAACTAGTTCCTCAGAAAAATATTCACTGACCACAGCATTCAGAGAACCAGCGAGTTCATACGTGCTCTTTCCTCCCCCGTCCCCTTACCTTACTTAGCTGAATTTATGTGTGCGTGCACAGAAGGCAGAGAGAAGAATCTGTACTAGACAACAAGTAATCCCTATTAAACATGGCAACTGTAGTTATTCTTCCAGAGGCAATGTGGAAAGCAATAGTAAAGCAGAACTGGGAAGGCTTGTCAAAGTTACTTTGGTGGTTGTTTTTACTAGAACCCCAAGATCTACCAACCAGAGTCAAGTGCAGAAGACATACAGTTGTAATTAAGAACACAAAGAGCACCAGAAGAGCTCTGCTGGGTCAGATCAATTGCTGATCTAGTTCAGCATCCAACCAGATGCCGATGAGAAGCCCACTAGTTCTCCCCACTTGTGATTCCCAGCAACTGGATTTCAGAGGCATATCCCTTTCCGGAGTGGAGGTAGAACATTGTAGCTGGTAGCGACTGGAAACCTTCTCCTTGAATTGCTGCAGTCCTCTTTCAATTCACCCAAGTTGTTGGCCATCATCACATATTATTTGGGAGCGAATCCCAGAGAGCAGGATATCCCAAACTTGGGTCTCCAGCTGTTTTGGGACTACAATTCCCACCATCCCTGACCATTGGTCCTGCTAGGTAGGGATGATGGGAGTTGTAGTCCAAAAAACAGCTGGAGACCCAAGTTTGGGAAACCATGTCATAGATTAACTATGCACTGTGTGAACATGGTGCCTGGGCAAATTCTGAGCCTAGATGTTGGTTTATAGGATCAACATTGATCTGACCCTCACAGTATTTTCACACAAAAGCCCACTCCTGGTTAGCGTTCTTCACTTCAGCACCATCTCCGAGGTGGGAAAAGCTGTGTTGTTGTTGCTATGGTTAAACAACCAGGAGTCATAAACTCTTGCCAATTTACTACTACAGATCACCCAGGGATCTACTGGTAGATCCCAACCTATAGTCTAATCCCCGGCCCCCACTGTGGAATTTGGGCTGCTCCTTGGCTTGAAAACCTCCAAGGACAGCCGCCCTGGTCTCCCTAAGTTAGAGATTAGCACCTAGGTTAATGGGTTATAGTGGGCCAAATCTACCTCTCCCTCCTCGCTAAGATTCTTGGAACCGTTTGGGGGTGGGGGGATAAGAGGCAGTGTTACTCACAGATAATACACAACATCCCCAATTACAACATCCTCAATTACTGCAGGCAGGAGTGAGAACCACCAACCTTTTTGCCAGTAGTTTATTCATTTCTTCCATTAGTCCGCCTCCACCACTACTCGTCCTATTGGCATCGCCCTTGGAAGCACCACTGGGACTAGAACCTCCTGAGGCATCCTCTGGCTTTTAAGACAGAAACCAGCATTTTAGATCTGGGCACTAAGGGGGTCCAATTTTGCTGTCTAAGCAGAGAAAGGCGACAAAAAAAATCCAAGGCACTAAGGGCAGCTGTCGCTGTCAAGACAACTAGTGGCTGAAACATAATACGAGGCCACCTGTGAATTTTGTAAGTGTGTGTGTGTGTTGTTGTCTGCAGGACACGAATCTTCATATTATCTTATTATCATTATTATTTTTAAAGGAAGATTTGTTCGCTGCACTGGTGTGTACATGCACACGTATGAAGTGATATGATACAATGATGTGTGTCTATTTTATACAGACTGACAACTGAATTCAGTAATAAAAGCACCTTAGTTGTAAACACATCACGTGAACACAAGCCTTACTGAGAGAAGCATAAATTACTTCCATGGAACAGCAGTAATCTGCAGTGTGAATACGACACACATGCATCCACTGTACGGAGTTTATCTTTTAAAAATGGGCTTGCTGATTGGCCTGGGAGTTGCTGGGCAGAAAAACCTGAAGGTGCTATTGACTGCACACACATCATGTGACTTGAGAGCGGCCTGCCATCTAATCCAGAGCTATGCATGCTGAGTTGGGTAGGAAGCCTCATTCACTCAGAACAAGATGTCCATGCTAACACTCCTCCAGGACATTAGTGTACTGGGTTCTAAACTCCACCGTGAAGTATTAACAAGGGCAATACCCATCTTGGGGCAGATAGGGCTTGACAACCTCGGAAGTTAGCACAGCCAGGAGAAAGAAAACTCTGATTCTAAATCTCTGCTGCCTTGTGGGACATCTTTGGGAGAAGAGAAGGCTCAGGAGTTAAAAAGGCAAAGGGACCCCTGACCATTAGGTCCAGTCGTGACTGACTCTGGGGTTGCGGCGCTCATCTCGCTTTATTGGCCGAGGGAGCCGGCGTACAGCTTCTGGGTCATGTGGCCAGCATGACTAAGCCGCTTCTGGCGAACCAGAGCAGCGTGCGGAAATGCCATTTACCTTCCCGCCAGAGTGGTACCATTTATCTACTTGCACTTTGACGTGCTTTCGAACTGCTAGGTTGGCAGGAGCATGGACCGAGCAACGGGAGCTCACCCCGTCGCAGGGATTTGAACCGTCGACCTTCTGATCGGCAGATCCAGAGTGGAGTCTCTAAGACGGTTGAATGGAGCCTTTTATGCCTCTTTCCAGCAACTCCTGCAGCCAAGCTGATTCTAAACACATTGCCCTGCTTTCCACTGGACCACATCAGCGAGGCCGAGAGGGAGGTCTTGTCATCTGGGCAGCCCAGGACCTCCATACACACTGCCCAGTCTTGCGTCCTGGAGAGGTCACTTTGGTGCCACTAACACAGTAGTTTGACTTTACCCACAGAGGTGCACTCCACTGTCTCTCGAGACAGATGGATGACAACAACAACAACCCATCTGGAACACCAAAGAATTTAGTGCAATGCGTATGTGTTGGTGGAGTGAGTGCTGCATATTTTGTGTCAGGATTATGCCTTGGCAAAAGGGAGGGTGCCCCTACAATATCTGCCCTAAGATGGAAGGCTAAAGCTGAGAGACAGGGGCAGTGAAAAGCTTGCTTCAGCAGAGCTAGGATTTGAAACTGGGTTCCTGGTCTAAACTCTATGCCACCACGGCCACCACCAGCAGCAGCAGCAGCCCTCATTACTTACCCGTTGTACTCTCCTTAGTTTGGCACCAGCCAGAGCTGCCGCTAGTCCCGACACGGACCCGTCGTCAGTGCCGGACCCTCCACCGCCTACTGGCAACGGGGGCGGCGGGGGTGGCACAGTGCCCGAAGGGGGAGGAGGCGGGGGAGGAGGCGGAGGAGGACCACCAGAGGAAGTGGGTATCCCAGCCGAGGGGTGGCCTGGTGGAAGGACGGGGCCTGGAACATAAAAGAACAATAATTCAGAAATCACATGGTGCTCCACCCCGCACACTTCTTGTCCCCCTTTCCTTAAACGTTGCTCATGTCAAAGTAGACAGGAGACACCAAATTTCTCAGGTTCCCATGATCCACCCAGCAAACAGTATATACAGTCATACCTCGAGTTGAATGTGCTTCGGGTTGAGCACGTTCGAGTTGCACTCCGCAGCAACCCGGAAGTAACGGAGCGCATTACTTCTGGGTTTCGCCGCTCGCGCATGTGCTTAAAATGATGTCACACGCATGCGCGGAAGTGGCGAAACACGACCTGCACACACGCATACGTCCCGAGGTACCACTGTACGTCAAATGCCCCTTGGGGAACAGTTTGGGTCCTGAGCAAGCAAATATCCACAGATCTTCTACAGGGGCAAATGCAGCCGCCCTTCAAGGTAGTCACAGCCAAAGCCCACTCAAAGACCTTACAATAATCTTATAATTATACAATATAATAATCAGGGATGCATCACAACAATCAGTGTAGATCTCTGTGCATTGCCTTTCAGCCAGAGCTACTATTTTCTGTGCAATTATTATTATTATTATTATTATTATTATTATTATTATTATTATTATTATTATTATTAAGAGTTTGGACTTGATATCCTGCCTTTCACTCCCCTTAAGGAATCTCCAAGTGGCTAACATTCTCCTTTCCCTTCCTCCCCCACAACAAACACTCTGTGAGGTGAGTGAGGCTGAGAGACTTCAGAGAAGTGTGACTAGCCCAAGGTCACCCAGCAGCTGCATGTGGAGGAGCAGGGAAGCGAACCCGGTTCACCAGATTACGAGTCCACCGCTCTTAACCACTACACTACACTATTTGTCTATTACTCTTCATCCACAGATTTCTTAGACAAATGATTTGGACCACTCCAATATCTTCTTTCAGAGTGACTTAAGTTGTGTTTTCCATCATATGTAACAGAACTTGCACACCATTCTCGTAAAACTGAAGCACATTGTCTTTTCAGTGCTCCGAACGCTTAGCTTTGGAACATATAGTGGCTAAAAAGCTCCCCTTTCATGCTGATTGGGTGGTTCTAGGATGCTGGAGATAGGGACCCTGCTGCAGAAATAGTAAGGGGGTCTTCAACCCACCATGACCTAGGCCAATACACCACTGATCTTCTCTCCCCGCATCCCTTAGTCACCAGTTGGCAACTCTTTCCCCAGGGTTCAGATCTCAGGCATCTGCCATGCTTTGGGTCATTCAAATGGTATTGCAATAAAGTAGAATATACGAAATAAAAGAAGCAATAAAATATAATTTTAAAAATTCAATATGAATATTTCATGAGCTGGATGTGCCCCAACTCCCCTCGTCAACAACAAATCAACATACGCATCGCCTGCGGAACATAGTTTGGGAATCCTTGATCTAGACATAAATCACTGAAAGATACATTCACACAAAACTCTCCCAATAAAGTAGATTACACAAATTTTATAGGCAGCTAAACCCATTCTCTTGTTTAAATATTTGTAGCCTTGAGAGGTTTCTGCATTTCACCCTGGGCCACAACTGAACTTGGCCACTGCGAAAAAGACACAACTGGACAGATATTTGGGGTCGATACATTTTTATGTTCTAACGTATATGCAAAAAATGTCCCAGCATCACACTTAACTTTACATTATTCCAAACTTGTAAACATCCACCCATTCTGTCATCTTTGGCAAATCAAAATTGCTTCCCGGCCACCAGGTTGGGACACTTAGAAAGATGTTATTTATTTTTAAAAAGTATACCACTTCATATAATTTTTTTTAAAAAAAATCCTTGACTGTTCCTTGACATAAACCAATTAAGAATGGGCATTCAGTAAAAGTTTATGAATAACTAGATTAGAAACCCAAGATAAAAGCAAAACTATCTATCTATCATCTATCTATGTCACAACTAAAACAGAATAGTGCACAAAAACAAAGTTAAGGTTGGGCAAAGTTTCCATGAAAGTTTGGGCGAACACTCATTTATAGGTGTTTAAAAATAAATACTGTCTCCATCTTGCGAATTACCTGGGGGAGGTGGGTGCTACATTATGGCTTGGAGATAAAAGCCCACGCTTTAGCTTCTTCTTGTGATTAGCAGTGCTTTTTTTCCCTGGCAGTACGCAACGGTACACAGTACCGGCACCTTTTCGAAGGAGAAGGAGGCGGGAAGGCTCTCAGGTGCTCTCAGAGCATCATGCCTCCTACCCTGAGCTGGGCAAATGCTCCCCAGGTTTGGGGAAGGAAGCGCAAGGCTCTGACAGAACCCTGGAGCTGCGCTGCCTCCTTCCCAAAGCCCGCGAGCCCATGTCCCGGCAGAATGTTGGACGGTAGGACCCATGGTGAAAATAAGGCATGCGCAGTCAGGTACTGCGAGTACAGAAAAAAGGTATGGTCATTTACTTAACAGGCATCATGTAAGAACTATATAGCAAGGTCTTAATGAAGTTCCTTCCAGTAAACATGTACAGTGGTACCTCGGGTTACATACGCTTCAGGTTACAGACTCCGCTAACCCAGAAATAGTACCTCGGGTTAAGAACTTTGCTTCAGGATGAGAACAGAAATTGTGCTCTGGTGGCACGGCGGCAGCAGGAGGCCCCATTAAAGTGGTGCTTCAGGTTAAGAACAGTTTCAGGTTAAGAACGGACCTCCGGAACAAATTAAGTACTTAACCCGAGGTACCACTGTAATGGTTTTACATGTAATTGTTTTCCCTGGCCCCTAGGAAATTTTGTGCCCAGGGCAGCCACCCAGAGTACCGGCACCTTCCCCCCACCCCCCAGAAGCAAAGCACTGGTGACTACTTTCATTTCCCAATGCATTTTTGTGCTAAACGGCCTCAGTCCAGTATACCTGAAGGAGCGTCTCCACCTCCATCGTTCTACCCGGACACTGAGGTCCAGCACCGAGGGCCTTCTGGCAGTTCCCTCACTGCGAGAAGCCAAGGTACAGGGAACCAGGCAGAGGGCCTTCTCGGTAGTGGCGCCCGCCCTGTGGAACGCCCTCCCAGCAGATGTCAAAGAGAACAACAACTACCAGACTTTTAGAAGACATCTGAAGGCAGCCCTGTTTAGGGAAGCTTTTAATGCTTGATGTATCATAGTATTTTAATATTCTTTTGGAAGCTGCCCAGAGTGGCTGGGGAAACCCAGCCAGATGGGTGGGGTATAAATAAATTATTATTATTATTATTATTATTATTATTATTATTATTATTATTACCCATAAACAATCTCATTCTGTGCCTATAATCTGAGTCCTCAAGGCTTGTATTAAGAAAGAACATCTCTACCCCACTGAGGTCCAGCTCCGAGGGCCTTCTGGCGGTTCCCTCAATGTGAGAAGTGAAGATACAGGGAACCAGGCAGAGGGCCTTCTTGGTGGTGGTGCCCGCCCTGTGGAATGCCCTCCCGTCAGATGTCAAAGAAATAAACAACTATTGGACTTTTCAAAAACATCTGAAGGCAGCCCTGTTCAGGGAAGCTTTTAATGTTTGATGTTTTATCATGTTTTTAATATTCTATTGGGAGCCGCCCAGAGTGGCTGGGGAAACCCAGCCAGAAGGGCGGAGTATAAATAGATGATGATGATGATGATGAAATTGACAGGTGCTGCCTCTGAGAAGGGCCAATTAATTCTGTGCTGCCCTTTGACAATCAATTGGTCATGGAACAACCAGCAGGGGTCTCCTTCATCAGGTCTTACTATGATGAGCTAATGCAGCCGCTGACTAACCTTGCTCTCGGAAGTTCTTTTACTCAGCCAGAGACTCTCCCATCACTCATGTGTGCATTCTCTGCCTCCCCCTCCCCTAGAATTCCTTATCATACAATTGAGTTATTTTCTACCTGTCTACAGCTTTGTTTCTGTCACTTAAATCACATTGCTCTCTAAAACCACCAAAGTGTTTGATATTCCTCTTAATTTGGGGTTGTCTTCCAGTCCGTAACTTCCGTTCAAGCCCACAGCGAAAAAGTGAAGTAGATCTACAGTGGATTTCAGAATTCTCCAAATGAAAACTCCTGCTCTCTTTATCCCCTCCCCCCAACGAGTTTAGCCTTTTAGCCAGGCTGCCTGTGAAGCTACCTTATGCATACCCCTTGAAGCATGTTGCTTCTTTTATGAGAATTATTATTAGTATTATTTATTCAATTTATATACCTCCCTTTATCAAAAGATCCCAGGGCGGTGTAAACATTAAAAACACATCACAGAACGTCAATGATAAAAAAATAATAAGAAGCATACTGACAGCCTAATAATAAAATAGTCATCATAATAACAGCCCTCTCCCCCACACTTTCACAGGCCATAGATTATTTAATAGCCAAAGGCCTGGTTAAAGAGGAATGTTTTTGCCTGGCGCCCAAAGACATGTGATGATGGTGCCAGGCGGGCCTCTCTGGGGAGAGCATTCCACAATCAGGGAGCCACCACAGAAAAGGCCTGTTCTCTGGTTGCCACCCTCTAAACCTCTCTGGGATGGGGGGACATAAAGAAAATGCCTCAGATGACAAGCACAGGGTCACACCAGAACTGAAACAGAGCATCGCCACAGATGAAAGCACTGCTTCGGATGTGCTTTGCCTTCCCTGCCCGCTAGGAAAAGAAGACTTCCCTTCCAATTCCGTGACCCAAACTGCCCACCTCCCCTCAATATTTCAGTAGCCCTTTTCTGTGGCATAAAAGGGGCTGCTGCAGATCCAGAGCCCTAAGCTAAACAGAGCCACTACGTAGCATTTACAGATTGCTTTAGGCTGTTCAAAATGCTCAGTCATCTCAGTACAGTGGTACCTCGGGTTAAGAACTTTGCTTCAGGATAAGAACAGAAATCGTGCTCCGGCGGCAGCAGGAGGCCCCGTTATCTAAAGTGGCGCTTCAGGTTAAAAACAGTTTCAGGTTAAGAACGGACCTCCGGAATGAATTAAGTACTTAACCCGAGGTACCACTGTAATTCCTACACCAACCTCGTAAGGGAGGTCAGGACTGTTAGCTGTATAATGCATATGGTGGCTGCCTGAGGCCACCTAGCCACTTCCAAGCAAAGCTAAGAGTTGAACCTCAAACTTTGTTGATTCTGGCTTGTGCTCTCCGCTGGCACATTGCACTAAAGTCCTCTCTCAGCCTACGAGACTTCTGTACAGGCAATCCGTTAACACAGTGGTTCTCAAAAAGTGTGGTGGCAGGAGAGGGTGGCAATTGCGGCAGGAAGACTCAAGGCCAATCAAAGAAACCTTTCTACATTTCAGTGTAGTATAGTATGGTATCAAAACATTTTTTATTTGCAGAATATGGATAGATATCTTTTCAAAACGAAAGCAGGAGCATCAAGTGTGTGAGAATAACTGTTTTTATGTAGCGGCATTGTCATTACTTTCTGGATGCCCCATGGCTACATTATAAAATAGTTGTGTTCTGTGTTCTAATCAGCCACTGCTAGGAGTTGCTCCTTTTTGTTTTCCAATGTATTTCCTTTCAATAAAAAAATCAGGGTGGCGCGAGTTAATTTTTATTCTGGCACAGGGGGAAAACTTCGAGAACCACCGAACTAACATATGCTAACTGGGGAGGGGGCGCGGTCTGCCTCCCTTACATCAGCACTCCCTGTTCTCTCACTGAATGTGCTTAAAAAAAATTCTTTTGCAAATTTTACTTTTTTGTCTCTGGCCTGAAAAAGGTTCTACACTATACTAGTTATGTATGTAGTTTTCTGGGATATAACATCTTTATTGGGGAGCCTATACCCTCCAGATGTTGATGGGACTCCCTACTCCCATAATTCCTGACTGCAGATCATGCTTGTTGTTGTTTAGTCATTTAGTCGTGTCCGACTCTTCGTGATCCCATGGACCAGAACACGCCAGGCACTCCCGTCTTCCACTGCCTCCCGCAGTTTGGTCAGACTCATGCTAACTGGGCCCAATCAGAATCAAACAACACCTGGAGAGTTCCAGGTTTTTGCCACCTCTGTCCTGCACCCTCCACAGGCACTTAAGCATGCTCTTGAAAGTCTGGTCAAAAATTTGGGGTTATAACCTATTGCTTAAAACCTAAAGGTGTCACCTAAATATAAATAAATGCAATTCTTTCAAACCAAGTACTTACTGAAGTGGGAAATGGTTGATGAAGTCATGTAAGGAAGGTTCCTCTTGGACAAATTCACCTCAGATACAGCGGCGTAATAAGGAACAAAGTGTGACATGGATGGATAGAGCTGGTGTGGAGAATGAGGCGAATGTTGGGAGGGCCGGGGGAAAGCCTGGATGTAAGACCCCGCTGGGTCGGCTATGACAGGCAGATGCGAAACAGGCACGGCTTCCAAGTACGAGAAATAGGACTCGTCTGTTCTCTTTACCTGGGTCCTAGAGGAGCTCGGAGGAATTTGCGTGGCAAAATGTCCGTCGCGGTGGCCGTTCAGACCTAGCTGAGGTACGTTTGCGGAGGTGTCTTGGACCACGGTATCTGTGGGCCCCCGCATCCTGCCGTTTTGGGCAGGGAGGACAGGGAGGACCACTGGAATATGGGGCTGCAGGAACAGACCCTTTTGTACGGGGGGCGTCAGGGTCACGGGTGGGGAGGGAGGCTGAGGGGAATAGGAGAGAGAGGAGCGCCTGGTGGGCTGAGGAGGGGCGAAGGGGTAATGGGAAGCTGGGGCAGGTGGCGGGGATAAAGAGATGTGCTTAGTGCTTCGTGTCACAGTCCTGTAGCCTGGCCAGGCCGGAGGGATGGAGGAAGCTGGAGATGGAGAGAACTCGGAGGCAGAATGTCGGTGGCAGTGCAGAGGGGGTTCCCTGGGCCCCTGAGGGGGTTTGAAAGAGGCTCTGCCCACAGGGTCAGGGAGAGGAGAAGATGCCGACGAGATAACTTTGGCGTAAGGAGGTGGAGGCGGGACAGAACCCGTGGAAGTGGAAGCATTGTAGTTACTGTAGTCAGGAGGAGGAGACTGGCAGTGGAAGGGGGAAGAAGACACTTTTATCTGAAGGGTGGAAACTAAAAATAACAGAAAAGGAAAAGGGGGGGGGAGGAGAAAGAATGAGATGGGTTGGAACTGAGGAACGACAGATGGCACAATGGTTAGAAAGACTGGGTACAGGGGGAAGGAGGAATTAAATCAAAAGCAAATCAAAACAAAGCCAAAACTTAATAAAGATTAGTACAGGTATAGGTTTTAAGGATGCCCAAACAAAGCCAGGACAGTTAAACACCAACACGCCACAAAGCACTGGCCTTCATCAGGGCCATGCCTGTTTGCTATAACGTAGAAGACGGAACAAAACATAGCCACTCCAGGCTTTCCTTTTGCATCCCATGCCATTTAAGCCGAAGAAGATTTCTAATCCTGCGGTGTGAAAACACCTTGCAGAAAAACGAAGAGCAACCAAATCCCAGAGCACAATGTGCTAAGTTTCGACGTCAGCTGCACTTGCGCAGTTGCCATCCCTCTTTGTACCTCCTGTGTCTGACTGAAATGTTTTCAAGCCACAGGATAATTGCAGCAATACTCAACAGGCCAAACCGTTTCCAGGGAGCAGGTTAAAGTTAAGGGAGGCAAGCAGGGGAAAGGCGAGGCCTGCGTTGCTTACAAAAGCTGGATACGTGCCTGTGGTAGAGGTTCTTCTTTCCAGAGATTCCTGGCGCTGCTGCTGCTCCATGGCTTGCCTAAAACAAAAGGGAATAAGGAAAAACAAATCAAGTTTTAGTTTCTAATGTGCATTTGACCAGACACTTTGGCTTTGTTTGCGCTGGGTATAGTTTGTTGGGGGGGGGGGTGATGTCCACAAAACAGCTTTCTTGCGGCACTGTTCATTTATTACAATCTACTATGTATTCTGGAATGTTGTTTGCCTGTTTACTATATGCGGAACACCCTTTAATAGACTGTAACCCAATTTTGCATGATGGTGGCTGATTTCAAGGAGTAGGTTTCTCTCTATGTTGGGCACCATTTTGAATCAAAATGGCGGACTGAACCTTTCAAAACCGCATTGAATTTTTGCTGTTGTTATTGTTTTCTTAGGTTTTCCAAGCAATGCCAGGTACAAGGCTACTAGGTATTTATAGCCAGCATTCAGCGTACAAATCATCGCAAGGAGGATTTATTCAGCGGAAACCCTAAACTGCATTTTAAAAAGGAACTGCAATGAACAATATTGTATCTACCTTTTAAAAAGTCGGGTCCTTCCCTCAGGGAAATTTGAATGGCCCTGTGGCAGAAAGGGGAGAGTCAAGCTGGAACAGGCTGCAGGGCAGTCTTTGACAAGGTTCCTCTCCAGGTAGGTGCACCTTTTGTTACTCTTAGTAGGGTATACAAGTAGAAAGCTGTTTCTACTCACAGTACCCCTCATGGAAACGTGATGTCATCCAGGGGAAAGTGAAGCACGCTTTAAATTCAACAGGTTTCCATCAGATTTCAATGGCATGCCAGCAAGCTCAACCTTTGCTGAACTGGGTATTATAGGCCTAAGATCCCTAGTGAAGGCTGGTTTTATGGGATAAATTGTTACCTATTAGGATTTAATACCTGCAGTGCCATTTGGCTTTCTGGCTCAAGAGCAACAGCATATTGCAGCTGGGGGTGGTTGTTTGCTTAAGCCCTACTTCTAAGGACCTAGTATTTGTACTTTATTTCCTTCTCCCCTCAGGGACAGAAAAACTACAGTCATACCTCGGGTTACAGACAATTCAGGTTGCGTTTTTTCGGGTTGCAGACCACCGAAACCCGGAAGTATCAGAACGGGTTACTTCCGGGATTCGGCGGTCGCACATACGCAGAAGACTAAATCGTGCTTTGTGCATGCGTGTAAGCACCAAATTGCAACCCACACATGCGCAGACGTGCCGCTGTGGGTTGCGACCGTGCATCCCACACAGATCATGTTCGCAACCCGGGTGTCCACTGTATTACCATGCTCTTGGAGAAGCCAGAAACTGCTTAGTTAGGATCCCGTAGTCAAGATCCCTGTCTATGATCTGTCTTTCTGGTTTTTCATCTGAAAATACAAGGGCTGTTGTTGGCAAAAATGTGAAGGCTAACTATCTGTGTGAAATGGCTTTCAGCAACATAAATAATCTTAGCCCCAAATGTAATAGTTTCCTAATCATATTTCCCAAAATATTCCTCCATAAGTGGATCTCAGGTATAGGAAGCAACACCTTTTTTGTGGAACATGTATCTGCTTCCGCAGTGCAGGTATAGCAAGAAAATATAGCTTGCCCCCCCCCAAAAGGACTATTCCTCAGGAACTATTTCCTTCACATCCTTTTACTATTGGCTTCAGGGCTGGAAAAGTAGCAGGTATACCAGCATCATTCTCATGCGATGGAACCATAGCCTTTTAAAGGAGCATGTAGTTTCGAGGAATTCCCACCAGAGGGCCTTTCAGATCAAAACTGCCTTGGAGATTTGCTGCTTGCAGTTATAATTTGTGCTCTCTTTGGTAGCACACTTGTTTGAGCTAACATATGAGTAATGCACTAACAAAGCAATTCTTTGCATGGCTACTCAGAAGTAAGCCCTGCTGAATTGCATCCCCTTCTACACACACTTACCTGGAAATAAGCCTTACTTCTGAGTACACATGCGTAGGGCTGCACTGTAAATCTAATTTAGACATTGCTCCCCCCCAATGTTATTAGTCTCGCTGCCCGCCATGGCAGAATTTTATGCAATTAATTATTCCACACCATTTAATTCAATGCAAGCAAACACAAGGCGAATGTGGGAGAAACATAATCAAGAAAGCTCAGTTGGTAGAGCATGAGGTTCTCAATCTCAGGGTTGTGGGTTCAAGCACCTTGTTGGGCAAAACGATTCCTGCATCACAGGGGGTTGGACTAGATGTCCCTTGGGGTCCCTTCCAACTCTAAAATTCTATGGTTCTAATTGACATATCACTGGAGGGCTAAAAACAACAACAGAGACTACTGATTTTATTTGCTGGATTGTTTTAAGTTCTGGACAGGGGATGCAAAAATGAACATTGGCAATTTCCAGTCCTTTCCATCAGAATTCTCTGATGTCCATAGTGGTAGTAGCTGGCATCTACCCGCTCCTGTCTGGACCAGCTGAGTGCAGTAGCTCTGCCACTTGGAGAGGCCATCTTAAAGGATCGGTTGTGGCAAGTGCCACTCTAACCAGGCCAATCCCTGTGGGATCTTCAGCGTGGCTTCTTATCACAGTTTTGGTGACCAACATGAAGCCAGAGGTCCCTCATTTGGATGAAATTTCTGGCTGAATGGAAGTCACGATCTCTTCACCAAAAGTGATAGGAATAGTGAGAGACAGATGTCCAGTCATTGCACTTGTCTACAACATGCTCTGGTTTGTGAAGTCAAAGACGCTGCTGCGAATGCAAGCATTGCCCTGATCTGTGAATACCTTTCCCACATATCATGGTAACTTGCACACATCTCCCCTCAAGGATAGTTCAGAAGAGTTTCTGGAAATATCCCATGGTCGCTTCAGTCCTGAACTTTGGAAGGTCCAGTAACTGAGAAAATGCAGAATTAATTGTCACAAATGGCATGAAAACTGGGGAAAACCACCCATGCCTCTAAATGGTCCTGATTTTGATTGATAAAGTATTTCACTTGGGTCATTTGGGATCTTGGGGAGTGGCCAATAAGGGGATCACACGCCAATTCAGGAAACGGAACCATACACAACGGTCTGAAATAATCACTAAGGTAGATGCAGCCAGCAGGATGTTCTCTACATAATGTGATCCTCTTGATAATTAGAGGCCCAGCACCTTAAGCTTGCTTAAGAAGCTTAAGAAAATAAACACACAAACATAACCGAGCAAAACATTGTGAAGATGGCTTAGGAATGGACGTCAGCTTTGTTGATTCACTCCAACACACTTTGCAAATGGGCCAAACTGATCATGCAAGGAACTTCACTAACCCTGTTGCTTCCCATCACCTAAGCTAAGTACCATCATAATCGTCACATGCTCAAACTGGAAGATCCACAGTATAAGTTGCATATATGCCGTGTGGTCTCTGAGACCACCCCCACTTTGTGTAGAAACAGCGCTATGCACTACTAAGGGCCTTGTTGCTGGTGTCACTTCTGGGGGCTTCCCAGCCGGCAATGGCCCATGACAGGGCCTTTTCAGTGGTAGCTCCCCATTTGTGGAATGCCCTCCCAGGTGAGGTGCATCCATCTCCCTCATTACTGACTCTCAGAAGGATTTTTCTTTTTTTAAAAAAACTCCTCTTTACCCAGGTGTTTGATGGCTGAAATACACTGTTCCTGGCAACCCTGAAATTACCAGTTCAGAAAATGTTTTTAGAATGTTTTAGAATGGATTTTGAATGATGTTTGAATATTTCAAAATAATTGGTTTTGATGGGTTTGCCACCTTGGGCTCCTCTGGGAGGAAGCGCAGTTTATAAATCTAACCAATAAATAATAAAGAGGTAAGGAATGAGGCTTCTCAGAAAAATAAAAACAAAAGCAGTGATCAGAGTGCAGATCTGTCTCACACATATCTTGATTGTGCTGAACAGTCTTTCCTATAGTGTCTTATAGTACAGAACAGAACTGATGGAGCTCAGAGTACTACAATTCTGATGGGCAAAACATATTTTTTCAACACAGGGAATCTCATGGGTTGCAAATACACTGATTGGTGTTAACAGATCAGGATGCAAACATAGAAGCAGAGGCTAAAATTACCACCCACTTTGATGGGATAACAATTCCATTTTTTGCATCAGGTTTCATAGCGACAACTGGCCTGTACAGTAGCGCAGTTTCTGAAAGAATGCCCTGGTGTTTTGAGATAGGCTCAATTATATTAGCAACAGTTGGTATTTGTTTTAAAAAATCACAGTGCTTTGCAGATTGTTTTTGCTCCTTACCGTCTCTGAACCTCCATTTCATCTGGAGAAGGTCCATTTTGAACCTGGCGTTGGGTTGTTGGACCTAGAAGATGAAACAACAAAACAGTAATCATTGCAAAGGCGGTAAGAATATGTCCTATGGTATCTGAAGGAGATTATTCAAGGCCATTGAAGCAGCACTCATTGGCCAGACATGAGAAAGTGAAGTGTCAATGCCAATGGACCTTGATTTTGTTTTTTTCTGTTGATGACTTGAAAGGCAACACAGAAACCAGCCATTATCAGGTGCCAGCACAAAGGTAAGTATTATGGAGTAAGACACCTGTGATAAAGGGAGACCTAATGCAGAACTATTACTGCATTTTTCGCTCCACAAGACACACTCCCCCCCCCCAAAAAAAAAGTAAGGGGAAATGTCTGTGCGTCTTAGGGAGTGAATGCACTGGGCAGCAGAGGGATCCCTTGGCTACTGCTGCAGTCACGAGCTGAGGGATGCCTCTGCAGCCGGAGCCATGGCTCCCATCCGTCGCTCGCTGCGAAGCCAGCAGAGCAAGAGGCGCTGAGCAGCTACCACTCTTGCTCTGCTGGCTTCAGCGAGAGCTGCGCAGCGCCTCTTGCTCTGCTGGCTTCACAGCAAAGCGGGAGGAGGGACGGACGGGAGCAAGCAAAGCGAGAGCCGCTTACATGGCTTCTGTCCTGCTTTGCGCAGCTCTCACTTTGCTTGCCCATCCCTCCTCACGCCTCACTGTAAAGCAAGCAAAGCACCTGTCCCGGTGTCTCCTCCTCCTCTTTTTGCTTTTACAGTGAGGCGGGAGGAGGGATGAGCAAGCAAAGTGAGAGCTGCGCAAAGCAAGACAGAAGCCGTGTAAGCGGCTCTCACTTTGCTTGCTTTAAAGCAAGAAAAGCGAGAGCTGCTTACATGCTCTGCGCAGAATATATTTTTTCTTGCCTTCCCCCTCTAAAAACTAGGTGCGTCTTATGGTCAGGTGCATCTTATGGAGCGAAGAATACGGTAATTAATCTCAGCAACAATTTTCATCAACAGCCTAACACTCTCAAACTTCCAAAAGGAAAACACAAGAATCTCAATCTCATGTTCCCCTTGTAAGGCGAATGAAGAGACGGGGGAACTTGCGTCTGGGGAAAGGAAGGTAGGTGTTTTACATGTGCCATCACCCACTGATTATTCCTTCCATATCACTTCCCCTGCAATTTATTTGTATTCCCATGAATTGGAGGAGAAATTCAGTTTGGCCCGTCATTTTAACGCGAACCTACTTAATTCACACTTACGGAAAAAGCAAGTGAGCCAAAACATATCACTTCTCCAAATATTGCAATGAAGTTCTCCAACCACATAACGTGTACAAATAATGCATGTATTTGGGGCAAGTGTGCACAAAAACGCATGTATTAGTGAACATAACTGACAAAATGCATTACATTAGCTAGAAGGTCATGGAAAAATGTGCACAGTGAGAGAAATGAACACTAAACTGCAGCCAAAATTTCCTGAGGGTTTTTTTTTGTGTTTTTTAAATGCAAGCTGATGAAGAAAAGTGGAGAACTTTAGTTAAGGCTACAAACATGTGAAACAGAAAGAAAGCAAAATTCACAGGTTTGTGCAGCCCCCCCCCCCAGCAGCAATTCAAAACCAGAAACACAGGTCCATAAAACCAGCAACTACCAGTCAGTATTTTAAAAACCTGGTGACTGTTTGTTTGCTGTGCAATGGATTCCAACATCCTCTCTCCTTAAACCTTGTGTGTTCAATGGACATGTGAGAGGGGCATCATGGGAAGAGGGTTTGTGTCTCCGTCCTCCCCCACAAACATTCACTTGTTTGCTGGTACACTACTACACTTGCCTGTACTCATAGGTGTGTTTTTTACACACGCAGGGACCTAATAAGAAAAAAAATCACAATATGCATTTAGCCATATTTTGAAGATGTGCCAATGGATGCATCTACTGCATGGGTGAAGCCTGTCATTTCCCCTGCCCCGTACACACATATTCTAGAGCCTAAGAAAAAGGCCTAGAATCCCATGTTAACACCCAAGAGTCCATCACACATCAAGAAATGGAACCCAGATAAACGGGAGGCTCCAGGAGGAGGGGAGCTGGCTCGATGGCTCCCAATGAATCCCATGGAGAAATTAAACGGGCTGAGTTATGGGGCAGAACACAAAGAAAGCAAACCCTAGCTGCCCATGCCGCAGAGGCTGGGTAAGCCAGGAGGCAGGTTTATTTCCACTCCTGAGATCTCTGAACGCTCAGAATGTAAAGAGATAGGGCCAGGACCTTTTCAGTACTGGCCCCGACTTGGTGGAACGCTCTGTCACAAGAGACTAGGGCCCTGCGGGACTTGACATCTTTCCGCAGGGCCTGCAAGACAGAGCTGTTCCGCCTGGCCTTTGGTTTGGACTCAGTCTGACCCTGATGTTTCCCTTTCCTTATGGTTTTGATCTATGGGCTATTATTAAAATGAAGCTGCATTTTATATTGTATTTTTAACCTGTATTTTAAATTGTGTTTTTCCCCCTCCACTATTATGTTTTTATTGTAATTTTACTGGTGTTAGCTCCCTCTGGCTGGGGAGGGCGGGGTATAAATAAAATTTATTATTATTAATTATTATTAAAGCCATATTTCTAAGGTGGCACAAATGCTCTGCACATTGCACGACGACAGGCGTTTGCTAGTTCTAAGACAATATTGATATTGGAAAGATTGTGAGAATCCTCACAATGATGCAAGAGGAAGAGGTGGTGGTGGCAGAGTCATGCAATTTTCAAAGACCCTTGGAGCAGAGGGATGCCCATCTATACCTCTCAAGGATTTCAGGAAGGAGTCTCTTGGGACATGTCAAGAATTGAACTTGGGATCTTCTGCATGCAAAGGCAGATGGTCAGTGAGCTACGCCCTTCCCCTTATAACAGAGGGCAAAGTCTCCTTCCTTATTACAGCTAAGCAGAAACAAAGCCAAACAAAATGCACTGTGATGCGGATCGTGTCATGGCAGACCAAAGTGCTACAAATTGCTTGCAAACACTGGCTAATTAGAAAGTTCTTGCGTTCTTACAATTGGTCGGCTGCAGAGAGCTGCCCTGCTCCGGTTTTCTGAAGTTCGGCTTCGCATTTATGCTCTGCCAATCCTCATGCACACATTCAGAACATGGAATTATTTCCAGCAGCAGCCCAATTTCTCATGCGCACGACCTGCGTGAGGCAGAGCAGTCACTGGTGGCACGTCACACATAAATGTGTGTTGCAACTGAGTCCCAATGGCATTATCAGGAGGAGATAATAGCAGAGAGGCAATGTAGGAAGGAGAGGGCACTTAGCCAGACCATCACCACTTTTTTCCTGCCCCAAATTGCCTTCCTTGAGCAACTTAAGAATGTAAGAAGAGGAGCAGTCCAATAGCATATCCAGCCCAGCATCCTGTTCTCACAGTGGCCAACTAGATACCTGTGGGAAACCAGCAAGTGGAACATGAGCAGAACTCTCCCCTCCTGTGGTTTCCAGCCACTGGTATTCATCCTCCATGAATTTTATGTGGCCATCACTGCCTCCTGCTGCAGCGAGTTCCACAGTTTAACTATGGGCTGCATGAAGAAGAACATTCTGTTATCTGTCCTGAATCTTCCAATGTTCAGTTTCATTGGATGTCCATCCAAAGGCAAACATATTTAAGGGCAAACATACCGAAGGAAAAACTGCTTAAGAACTCTGTTGGGTAGAAGGTGGCACCTGGGTGGAGGTGATTTGCGCAGAGGTTATGAGATTCTCATGTCCCTCTGGTAGTTCTCCGTTCAAATCCCTCCACACACCCTTCATTTTTGTAAAGTCATCAGAGCCTAGCCGCATGCATGCGTGCCTGACCTAATGGCGGGTCTCTTTTTAACTAAACAGAAATCTACACAAATTTCGTCTGCTCTAAATAACGACAAGCAATATGGTCTATTGGTTTTTTGGAACCTCCGCTTTAAAGATTTCTTCTCGAGCTGCAACATGACCAGTCACAGGTGACAGGTTTGGGGAACTGGCCAAGAGCTTTCGCCACATGGGTGGACATTTCTGTGAGGATATACCGTTTTCCGCAGTTCAGTCTTCATGAATGAATTGCTTTGCTAATACCTCCAAGTCTCCTCCAAGCTTTGTAACAAAACCCCTGCATTTTGCACAAGCATCCTATGACTCAGCTTTCAGTGTATTTTTGGGAACGATATCGGAAACATACTATATTAAGTTTTGCCTCCCCTTTCCAGTTGATGACAATTAGCCAGAACATCCCCCCCCACAGTCCAGGGAACCTAGGTTACTTTCATTTTGGTGGCTACTTCCTGTCTTCTATCCAGTGACTCTGGAGAATGCTAACAGGCTCATTGCTCGAAAGCCACCTTGCCACTGGGCAAAGACAAACCAATGATAGCATAGCGAGAAGCAAGACTATTAGCAGCTCCCAAGGTCACTTGTAAACCAAACCCTCTGGTGCTGAAACACTTCTGATACTTGACCACAGCTGTTTTATTTGGAGTTTAATTTTTTTTCCTAATTAGATTGAACTTTTGTTGTTGTTGAAAACCCCTTTTATTCCCTTCTCTCGTTTCTTAGGGTTCTGGGAAACTGATTTGTTCCCTCTGACATACCATGATTTTGCGTCACTTATTAATAAAAGTGTGAGACTATCCATAAGGACAGAAAAATGATCTGGGAGGGAGCTGGAGCGAGCTTCTGCAAACAAGTGGGCGGAGAACGAGGGAACATCCAATGAATCTGAATGTTGAGGGATTCGGGACAGACAGAACTATGTGCTTCTTCACTCGCGCAGTTAAACTTTGGAACTCACTCCCACAGGGGACAATGATGGCTGCCAACCTAGATGGCTTTAAAAGATTAGACAAATTCGTGGAGGCTATTTCTTTTCAACAGTTTCTAACCATAATGGAGGAGGCAGTTAAAAATGGAAAGCATAATGCTGGTGGTCAACAAAAGAGGTTTAAAGACTCTCTCAAGGCAAATCTAAAAAAAAAAAAGTAGTATAAACACAGACAACTGGGAAGCACTGGCCTGCGAGTGCTCCAGTTGGAGAATAGCCTTCAGCAAAAGTGTCACGGACTTTGAAGACGCTCGAACTCAGGACAAAAGGGAGAAACGCGTTAAGAGAAAGGCACGCTTGGCAAGCCCTCACCATGATCAACTCCCACCCAGAAACCTATGTCCCCACCTTGGAAGGACGTGTGGATCCAGAACTGGCCTCCACAGTCACTACAGACTCACTGTTAAGACCGTGTTCATGGAAGACCATCTTACTTGGCTACGAGTGATCGCCAAAGAAGAGGAGTATTGAATGCTGGAAACCACAGGAGGACAGAAGGCTGTTGAACTCAGATCCCTCTTGCAGGCTTCCCACAGGCATCAGGTTGGCCACTGTGAGAACAAGATGATGGACTAGATGGGCTTTATGTTCTTTGCAAAGGGGTGATGGGGACCCACTGAGGCACGCAGGAAATCCCTTAGGGATTTCCAACCCGAACCACCAGGGCTGAGGGCTACATTTCAGCAATGTTTTTCAAGCTGTTTTCAAACGTTGGCAGCGGACGGAAATGTGCAGGCACTCAGCTAGGGCCGAGACAACTTGAATCCTCAAGCAAGCAGCTCCCAGCCCACCTGCCAAAGATCCTTTAAATTACGAGGGCCAAGGCCCTCTTCCAGTAAAGACCTGCAGGGAAGATAGAGTGACACCTGAAAATTATTGCCCTCCCTCAGAGATCAATTCCTGTCACAGAAGGTCCACTGCAACGCCTCTCTTGAAGCAAGGTGCATCTCAATTTGAGGAGAGGGGTGCTGGAAGCTGTTCCCCAAGTTAGCTCAGAGGAGTCTATGGTCCTGATCTAAGTAAGAAGAACCATATGTGGAAAGAGCCTTCAGGGTGGAGGGGGGGTACCACTTACTGGGCCAAGAGTAGGGGGCAAATCAGATGCTGTTAGGGCGTGTCATTTTAGGGGGTGAAATGTAATGTTTGCAAATTTCTTCAGTGAAGGGTCTTAAAAAATATGTTTTTTGGTGTGAGGAATTCAATTTGGTTTTTTTTTTGTAATTGGACAACATTTAAGGCTATGTTTGATGAAGAGGCACATAAACTGCTTTCGGAAAACCAAAGTATTTTAATTTTACCCTTCTGAAAATGTCAGCTAATGCTTAATAATAATAAAATAAATATTGATACATAACTGCATAATAAAACAATGATAATAATAAATAAAATTGCTTAGAAAATGGTTATCAAGTACTTGCAGTCATATTATATATTAATATTAGTAATAAAGAGAATATAAAAAAGATAACTGCAAGTACTTGGGCAATGGAGAGCTGTGGCCAGTCACTGCAGAGAATATCAAGCTAGATAAAAACCATGGTCTGACAGCTGCCAATGTGATCTGGTAATGGATACGTGTGCAGATCTCTTTAGTGGGACTGGGGATAGGAAGAGTACAAATAATAACAATAATAATAATAATAATAATAATAATAATAATAATAATAATAATAATAATAATTATTTATTATTTATACCCCGCCAATCTGGCTGGGCTTCCCCAGCCAGTCTGGGCAGCTTCCAACAAAATATTAAAATATAATAATTCATCAAACATTAAAAGCTTCCCTAAACAGGGCTGCCTTCAGATGTCTTCTAAAAGTCTGGTAGTTGTTGTTCGCTTTGACATCTGGTGGGAGGGTGTTCCACTAGGCGGGTGCCACTACTGAGAAGGCCCTCTGCCTGGTTCCCTGTAACTTGGCTTCTCGCAGTGAGGGAACCGCCAGAAGGCCCTCGGCGCTGGACCTCATTGTCCGGGCAGACCCAAAAAATTGGGGGGTGGGGGGTTTGGCCTGCATTGTGTACTGTTCCATTCTTTTCCCTTCACAGAGTCACAGAGCTGGAAATGACCCAGAAGGCCAACCCTTGGACTGTGGTCCTCAGATGATAGGAGGTATGTAAATGTAATGAATAAATGAATAAAAAAAACACCCAGTCGATGCAGAAAATCCATCGCTACAGCATCCCCTCTGCTTAAAACCCTCTAGCAAAGAAGAGCTCACCACCTTCCAAGGCAGTTTGTTCTTTCCTTTAGTTAAAATCCCATTCCTTTTACGTTGAATCTACTGGCTCAGGCCCTACCCCCCACCCCCGGAGCAACTCGGAACAAATTTGCTCCATCCTCTCTATGTGACAGCCCTGTAAATATTTTAAGATGGCTATCATATCGCCTCTTCTCCAGGCTAAAGATACCCACCTCCTTCACCCTTTCCTCACAGGACTTGGTCTCCAGGACTTTGGCTTCTCATGTGTCGGAATTTGATCGACACCTTTGAGTTCAAACCTGCACTCAACCATGGGGTTCAATGGAAGACCTTGGGTCAGTAGGTATCTATCAGTCCCACCTCCCTCCCTCACAGGGTTGTTGTGAGAGTAAGGGGGGGGCAATGACCACGCGGGCCACTTTGAAGAAGGGTGGGATTAAATAAAGGAAAAAGTATTAAGTGACTCGAACTTTCTCCGTTACAGTGTCTCTCCTGATTTACGGAAAAGTCAAACTGGAATAACCTGGGAATCACCTGTTTGCTTATGGTAGATGAAGTGCCCGGAGCCAGACATAAGTAATTTAGCAGCTGATCAATTATGCTGTAGCGGAATACAGGCTAATGAGCCTGCCACCTGTTGCTGGAACCTAGCCAAGCAGCATCAAGATGCTCAGCAAACCCCCATCCCCACATTAAAGAGCTGTTGAAACTTCATTACACCCATCAAAATACTCTGGGCTTCTCAGGTCACTGTGAAAAGGCTCTGACTCCTCACGCATAGAGAGAGGGCAAAGAGAACAGCCAAAAAAAGTGCAACCCTTTTGCTCAAAAGTGCAACTGAATTAACAGTTCACTATGCACACCCTGCGGGTGATGCGGGTGGCGCTGTGGGTTAAACCACAGAGCCTAGGACTTGCCAAACGGAAGGTCGGCGGTTTGAATCCCCGCGACGGGGTGAGCTCCCGTTGCTCGGTCCCTGTTCCTGCCAACCTAGCAGTTCGAAAGCACGTCAAAGTGCAAGTAGATAAATAGGTACCGCTCCGGTGGGAAGGTAAACGGCGTTTCCGTGCACTGCTCTGGTTTGCCAGAAGCGGCTTAGTCATGCTGGCCACATGACGCGGAAGCTGTACGCCGGCTCCCTCGGCCAATAAAGCAAGATGAGCACCGCAACCCCAGAGTCGGTCACGACTGGACCTAATGGTCAGGGGTCCCTTTACCTTTACCTTTATGTACACCCCCTGTTTGAACTGTGATGCAGAATGCTGCTTTGTGGTGCTCTGATTCTAAAATACCCACCAAGGAAGGTGGACGCAAGGCCCGCCGAGTTGAAATGAAGCTTGAAGCGAAGAAATAAAGGGCTAACTACACATGACATGCAAAAACAAATTAATGTAACCGCGTTGCCCCCACCTCCCCAAATCACATATGAAAGAAATGCAACTCTGGGGATGTTTAGAACTCGTTTAAACCAGCGGAAAGAAAATAATACCCACTTGAAAAGTTGTGTCACTATATCATGACGTTTGTGATGTTGAAACCCTACTTAGAAGTCACCTTGGTGAGACCCAGTTTACTTGGCCTACCCTTTCGTCTCTTTTGCTTGTTGCAAGTGGTGGTCTGGATTACCTGTGCAGGAGGGATAATGTGAGGGTGATCTGGGGAGGGATGTGTGTGATGCGTCTTTCCTTAGTATTATAGAAGGAACCTTCCTCCACAGGTGTAGGAAGATGCCCTCAAAATACTGTAGCCAAATGACAGCAGCAGGGATTTGGGCTTCCAGGTGAAGCCTGGAAACATGTATACCTGAATGGACCATGTTCCAAAATCTTGAATCACCTTTTTGTCTCACAGCCACACCCAGTTCCATCCACCTCTGTCCAATGAATGCAGCCTTCTTCCTCTTCAATAATAAGGCTTTACATATAGTGATCGTTTCTTGGTCAAGATCTTAATATATATTATGATATTTCCGTGCTGCGTTCCGCAAATTTGGCTTGAAGAAGAGAACCGATTATTTTATTTTATTTAAAAAGTACTTATATACCACCAATTCATACGATATCACATGGCGGTGTAACAACAATGCATACAGCAAAATCTAAAATGCAGAAATAAGTAAGTAAGTAAGTAAATAAATAAATAAATAAATATTAAGGTGGCTGGCTAATCAAGAGAATCTAAACAGTTACATATGCCTGTTGTCTTCAAGAGAAGCCTGAAAGTCAAAAGCAAAGATGCCTGCTGAATCTCCGCTGGAAGAGGGTTCAAAGCATGGGACCAATGACACTCAATGTCCAATGTCTAGTTGAGGCTACCTGCGTCTCTGTAACAGGAGGGGACAACTAGCCCCACAACTTCATCCCTATGCAGTCTTCAATTTAAAACCCGAAGGGTTAAAACTTATGAAGTGCTGGTTGTCCTTTAGGCTAGGGAAGCTCCATAACTAGTAAGAATAAAACCAAAGAGAGTATCAAATTATCAGGGGACCCATTTCTGGACAAAACAGTGTAATGCTACCCCGTGAGGTCTGCACCTGCCTCTGAAGAATGCCTGTCCGTCTCCCCAAGATGCTATGACAGGCTATGCTAATCACACTGACTTGAAAAGCATTGTAGAAGTGTAATCTAACTCTGTTCCACTCCAAAGCCTCTTCGCTCAGGTAGCAGACTTTATTCAGCAACTGTCAGTAAACCATAGAAATGTCCTCATCTGCAGCACCTTTCTCCAACCTTGAGTCCTCAGAAAATGGTCAGGGATGATGGGAATTGTGGTCCAACAACTTCTGGGGACCCAGAGGTGGGCGAAAGCTCACCCAGGGCAACTCCAACCATTAACACAGAACCTGACTTTCCCAACAAAGTATCACACATCAGTTTGGGGCATGCCATTTTAAGGGGGAAAACTTTTGTTTGTTTGTTTTTTGCAAATTTCTCCAGTGATGTGGTGTTTTTTTTGGGGGGGGGGATCTGCTATTATTTTTTGCGACTGAACAAAATTTAGAATGGCAAGTCTACATTTCGTGAAGAAGCAAATAAACTGCTTTCGGAAAACTGAACGATTTTAACGTTACCTTCTGAAAATGCCAAATAGTATTAATATATAATACAACTGCAAGTACTTGGCAATCATTTTTAATGCTTTCTATTCAATTTTACACACACACACACACACACACACACAAGCAAAACTGGATTATATTAATCTAAGCAAAATATTTTTTAATTTGCAAGGCAGGTGGCAACTTTTTAGCAGCCAACTTTTTTGGAATTTGAAAGTTGAAAAACTCAACATGCCCTAACATTATTACCCTCCTTATAAGGCACCACATCCAGAAAGCACCACAAGAGAGATTCTGTAGGACAAGCAATTAACAAATGTCTTTATAAGCAACTTGAGCCACATGAGAGGCAGTGCAGTGTACTGGTTAGTGTCTCAGAAGAGATCTGGGGAAGGCCTGGATTCAAACACCCACTTAGCCATGAGTTTCACTGGGTGGCCTTGGGCCAGACCCTGTCTCTCTACCTGGTCTACTTTACAGAGCTGTTGTGAGAAGTGCAGGGGTGGAATGAAATGGGTTACACTGCCTTGAGCTCTCTAGAGGAAAGCAAAGGGGAAACGCAACCACAAATAAATAAATTAAAAAACATGCAACAGGGAAAAGTAATTAAGATCAAACACCAATGACAACAACAAGAACAAGGTAACTTGCTATCTTCTCTAAATTTGGAAAATTGTGTTTTTTTTAAACCCTAACAACAGCTGATATCCTAGATAATGAAAATGAAATTACATCAGTACTGAGGATTCTAGGCTATAGAAAGTGCCAGGACAGATCTGTATGTTATCATTATCATTATTTATTAGATTTCTGTACCGCACTTCATCCAAAGACCACAGGGCGATTTACAATATTAAAACACAAAAATGCATGCCATAATAACAAACAAAACCAGCACCCCCTCCAAACACAGTTTAAAAAGCCATAGATTGTTTAATTAGCCAAAGGCCTGGTGTCTATTTGCCTCTATGTCTTAATTCATAAGCTTTCCCAGCATCCTTTCCCATGGTGATTGTTTGGAAAGAACAAGCAGTCCATGAGAGGGGAAATGAAACATTCTTTCATGCTTGTAATCATGCAAACAGGAGATTGACTAGGAGGAGGAAAGGAGAACTGGGCTTTTGCACCTTTAATAGTTGTACAAAGCAGGACATTTTAGAAGAAGGCACTATCAAAGGTGCAGAAGCCCCATATGTGAGTGAGCAAAAGAGAGGGAGAATAACAGTAACAATACCAATCACTAACCAAAGATCCAAAACAGGAGGCGAAACCCAAAGAAGTGGCGAGCAAGAAATTTAGAGAGTGAACATGGAAATCTAGACCTGCTGAAATCCCTTCTTCTACAGAACTAGTTAAGGCGCAGGAGCCCTGCGCTCTTTTGTACCTGGCGCCACCTTCACAGGTGTAGATCGCAACTACAGCTTTGGATTTTGTCTGAATTTCTCCTTCATCTACTTTTACTTCCATTTCATTTTTAAAATGCACACCAAAAAACTGGGCTGCTTGCAATGATGAAAAGTTGCAAGGAAGTGCCAAGACTTCAGCATTATCTTATTATTTTCATCGTGTTCTTGGGGCAACTAAGGTTCTGGACCACAGTCTGAGAGCCACTGATGTAGCCCATCCCTAATCTCTATTATTAATTTCTGGCAACTGGCAACAGGTTTTTTTACATGAAAAGTAGCCTTGAGAGGTTGCAGTCTTTAGCAGAGGAATAATAGTGTGTACATGGTTAACTGTACCCTTGCAGGGCAGATTTCTGCTAAAAACCATTCCCAAAACTGCCCCCCCCCCAAGACCTCAGGCTTCTTTCTGACATATATTTACAAGAGTCAATATTATTCCAGAATTCTGTAGTGGAAGGGGAGGCAGCAGGAAGTGGAATTTAAGGAAAACATGGTGAGCAGGAAAAGGGTTAAACACAAGAACAGCACCTCGCCTCTTCTCAAAATAGCAGCATCGCAAAGCAGTTTTTCATTAAACACACACACACACACCTGCTGAGGCTCTATTATACACATTCGCACACCAACACTTCTGTGCTTTAAATGATGCATGAAGAAAAACACGTATTTTAAGATGCATTTGAAAAATATGACATACAGTGAGTTAATCGGTAAGAGCTCATCAGTAACAGTAGCAGTTAATAAAACAGCAGATGCACAGCAAATATAACACAACATGGCATTAACAGATACAGAGCTTTAGAGTTAATAATTTAATCTGGTTATTTTTAAAAAACAACAACAACAACCAACAACTCTCATTTTAATCAGGATTCCCAGAACTTGCTGAGTTCACTCCTCCCACACCTCCCGGTATTAATTCATCTGAACTTCTCTGCAGTTCAACCACCATCCACTGGAAAACAAAGAGACGGGGAAAATCGGAGGTAACGTTATGGCAGGAAACGTATCTCCCAACAGGGAGGGATTCCAAAAGGGAAGTTTTCATTTCAAAGCCTGACACTGTCCTAACATACAGAATTGGGAGTGGGGCGGGAGAGAGAGAGAGGGGAAGGGGTCTGCAATGCCTCTCGCTCTTCCCTTTTGCAGCAGCAGCACTTTAAGACCCTCAAGGCACAGAAGAGAGAAGAAGTGGAAGTTTTCCATCACCTACAAGACATCCTGAACAGGAGGATGCAGTCACACTGACAGAGGCAGAAGCAGTGGCAAATCCATTCCCTGTTAACCATAGTATGGCGGCGCCTTTTGTTTAGGACAAACTCCAATGCAACTCTTCCATGGCCCTGGGCATTTCTAGCACCCCGCAGTGGGCCAGGTTACACGGGGTGTAATCGATCCCTCCGCACAGCAGCCGACTGGGCCTCGGCCTTTAATTATTTAACCGGAGGCCGCCTTCCTGGCCTATCAGGAATGCAACACACCGTCTCGAAGGCAAGAATGAAGATGGCTGGAATGGCACGGGAGGAAACCTGACAGCCACAGAGGTAATGTGGGGAGGCCGCCTGCCATCTATAAATACTGTAGGGAGTAGAATACTCCGATGCAGCAGCAGCCTTCGAAATTCCCCAGGGCTCTCCTTAGACCAGCAGTGGTCAAATATCAGCAGAGAGGAAAAGGCTGCCGCTCTGTGGCTATGCATGCAAAAAGACCACGATAATGCATAGGTTTTTAAGGGGGCTGTCAATGCTGTTGTGGTTGCTCGAGAGCAGCCAGGCAGGACTCCGACCTGTCTTTTACAGGCTTTATTTTGGTGCAAACTATTTACAGTGAAGAGCGTCATAAGTTCATGTCTGGCTCAATCGCTAGCAGAATCTGGGAATGGTCTGTACTTGTACCTCCCCCAGCATAAAACTTTCGTCACCCCCAGCCTTTTCTGCCCCTCCCTGTGCCTCAAGCTACTGCGCATGATGGGCGATGGCAGGGGTGTGCTTCCCTCCCCTCCGGCTTGCCCAGGAGTGGTGTTAAGGTTCCCACCAGCATCCTCTGGTCCTTGCACCTCTTCTCCACTGGAGGTGGGGCTTTCCTCCTCGCCGGAAGAGGAACTGCTTCGCAAGATTTTCGGAGGCTCCCTGTAACACAACTCCCCCTCTATCTCTCGCCTCTGAGCCGATGGCAGTTCCCTGACAGGGGCTGCAGTACAAAACTACAGAGCTGTAAAGCTCAAGAGCAGAGTTCTTTAATAAAAAAAAAAAGTGAAATATTATTTCACTTAAAATTCCAATACAAAATATTTTTTTCTTTTGCTTTATCAACTTCCCACCCCATTTTCCATGGGGTGTTTTTTTTTTTTTTTTGGGTGTGTGTGTTTGTGTGTGTGTGTGTGTGTTTTAATTCATCTCATTGCAGCACCCTATCTCCAATCTTTAATATAAATCATAACCATAATACAATGATCTCTAATCATTACTGGTGTTCATAGTTCAAATCCCACTTGCAGATTCATCATATTGAAATATTTCTTTAAATAGTCTGGAGCAGAGTGCTTTAAAAAAGAAAATAAAAGAAGAATAAAACTAGCATTCCACAGTTCCTTTGGATATCCTCCTCAAGTTTTTGCTGTGGAGGTGGAAACAACTTGAAGGTTCTGCCACTGGATCACCACAAATACTGCACATCTGCATCAGTATGAATGCCAGTGAAACTTCACATGGGTAGCCAACAGCCGCCCCCCCGGGAGCCGATGCTGGAGCTGCACAATCTCTTCCCTAGGTATTTTGCTGCCCTCTCCATCTCTTACCAGCTGGAAGGTACATAGGAATCGGCCTCTTATCAGTTCAAACAATTTGTCCACCTAGCCCTGTACTGTTCCCCTCTGACTTGCAGCAGCTCTCCATCGTCTCCGGCAGAGGTCTTTGACCTGCTACCTGATCAGGTGAAGGAATCACCTGCTACATGATCCTTTTAAACAGACCTTCGGCTGGAGCCGAAGACCTTCTGCAAAGCACACGACTCTTCCCCTGTGTGTGACTGACTCAGAAGCACTCGCTGCCATTTCCTACATTACAGGGTATGTACTTGTCTACTGATGGCTGTAGCTCAGGGGTCTTGTGTGCAGAAAGGCTCAGGTTTGATCCTTGGCCTTTCCAGGTAGGGCTGGGATAGAACCCTCTCTGAAGGCCTGGAGAGTACTGACCAGTGGTGTGACTCTATAGAACACAGCTCCCTATGTTCCCTACGGCAGTCCTGTTTGCATTTGTCCGGTGGGATGAAATATAGCTGGAGCTTCCTCTGAAAGGGTCCTCTGCCCATCCTTTTCTGCCTGGAAGCGCAGGAGTAGTTAACACTGTGCTTCAGAATGACACGCACACACAGCCTTTCCCAAGCATTCAGAGGGAGATTACAGCAAACCACTGCTGAATCTCCCAGAAGTAATTTAATGCTGAAAGATCACAACAGAGATTCGCATTTTACAAGCACTGCGGTAAAAATAAGGTCCAGCACTCAGCCTCCTCCTGCTGCTGCTGCCCCCATCACTTTCCCCAAGGACCCAGTACGTTATCTTGCGGCATGGGAAGGATGCAAGTGACCGCAGGCATTCCCACTCACACACACAATCCCAGCAGAGCGTTGTTCCCGTCGGGAATGGGACTGGGAATCCCTGGTGCTGTGCATTTTGTTTCCACCAAGGAGAAAGCCCTACAACAGGCATAGGCAAACTCGGCCCTCCAGATGTTTTGAGACTACAATTCCCATCATCCCTGACCACTGGTCCTGTTAGCTAGGAATGATGGGGGTTGTAGTCCCAAAACATCTGGAGGGCCGAGTTTGCCAATGCCTGCCCTACAAGGTCCAGCCTCTTCTCTGGTGAGAAAAGATGCTCTAGGGAGCGTCCACTGCTGCCACTACCATTACCACCACCTGCCTCCTTCCTGTGCCCTAAATCAAGTTTCAGGGCAAAGAGGCTAATAGGGTGCCAACCACGAGATTAAGGCGAGAGGGATCTGCACACCTCAATCTGTCTTGAGAGGAATGGGAAAGGGGCCCTTCACCATCTTAACAACATCTCTCAATGCAACAGCACAGAATGGCGCCTTAATGCTCAGAATCATTACATCTGAAAACTACTGGCAAAAATAACAAGGGGGAAACCTATCCCCATAATTCCCTATCTGTGAGATTGCTGTATTTTATTTTAATTAAATTTGTATATTGTTCTTCATCCACAGAGTCCAGGGCGGTTCACAGCATAAAAATACAAGATGAAAACGTAAAATAGTTTTTTTAGTTCTGCCCATGTTGGACCCAATACAGTGGTACCTTGGGTTACATACGCTTCAGGTTACATGCGCTTCAGGTTACAGACTCCACTAACCCCGAAATAGTGCTTCAGGTTAAGAACTTTGCTTCAGGATGAGAACAGAAATTGTGCTCCGGCGGCACGGCGGCACGGCGGCAGCAGGAGGCCCCATTGGCTAAAGTGGTGCTTCAGGTTAAGAACAGTTTCAGGTTAAGAACGGACCTCCAGAACGAATTAAGTACTTAACCCGAGGTACCACTGTATAGCTGCCAGCCTGATACAGGAAAGCAGTGTTTGTTTGTATGTGTGCTACCAATACAAGGAAATCCCTTTTATTCTCAGCATGGGGGGTGGGAAGGGAGAACAGCAGTTGTTGCTGAAGCTGCAGTGCAGACAGCGCAGTCCCAATGTACATTCTGTTGAAGTTAATGGGGGAAAGAGAAAGTTGGAAAAGGTTGCAGCAAACGTTCAGACTTCTCCAGCTCCCTTTCCCCTCCCTCCTCTCAGCACCCCCTCTTTCTTTCTCATTCAACAGCACCTGCTGTGACCGAGTGACGACAAGGAGGCTTCAGAAGTGGTGTGCTGATTGCTTTAATTGCTCTTGCCCTTTCAGTGCATCATTAGCAGGGGGACTGAGCAGCTGCCTCAGATAAGTCCTGAAGTCCTAGGTTGCTTTTTTGCATTCAAAAGTGAGTGTTGGTTGCTCCCAAGCAACCACGTTAAACAGGCGTGGGAAGGGCCCAGGGCAGGGAAGTCAGCAAAGAGTGGCAAAACCACAAGGCGAGTTGACCCCCAACTCGATGCCTGAACTCTTTGAGTGCATCTGTGTTGTGTTGACTTTGTGCACTTCCTTCCGTCCACCCATCACCCAAGACGAACCTCAACACATGGCTGACTGTCCTACTTATCAAATGACCTGAAATTCAGCCCCCATCACCTGGCTGCAAACAGCAATTGGCTTGTGGGAGAAAAGCGAGAGCTTCTGTCTGCTTGCTAAACTGCAGTCGTCAAGTCAGGAGGCTTTGGAAAGGCAGAGCTGTCTTGTCAATTGCTGGGTCGACAGGATGGCCTAAAAATGTCTTTTAAAATCTCCAGGCTTCTTACATCCTCTCTCACTCCTCTGTATTTTTCTACCCACTCCACTGAATTTCATTTTTTAAAACCTGACATTTCAAAGGAAGATTGGAAGGAGAGAGGAGGAGAAGAAAATATTCTGTGCAATTTAGAAGAAGAAACTGAGCCAGGAGGCTTACTTTTCCTCCTCTATTCATTTCATCTGCCTTACAAATTAAAGCATTTCCTTCTGGTTAGTATTGGGGGGGGGTGCAGACAGGAGGGGGGGGAGAAAAAGAAACCTAAAACAATCTTCAAATTAAGGCCTTAGATCACATTAACCACAGAGTTATGGAACTAAATAATTAACTGTCTTATATCATTTGAGCAATGCCTAATCTTCAAACACAGCAACCGCTCCCAAGGTTCTTTTGATCTTTGAGGAATTGCACTGGAGGAAGTGCTGAGCTCTGCGCTTCAAGCAGGTGATTCCTTGACCGACTTATCGGAATCTGGAACGCAGATTGACCTAAAATTGACCGCGAAGCCATTTTTGCACACATGGATTTTGATAAATCTCACTGTCCAGATGTTTAGCTGAGAGAAGTTTTAAGCAGACATTAAGTGGCAGATAAAATGCACTGGAGTGCAACACTCCCCTGCCAATTGAACCATTTATACTAAAGAGAAGTAATAATAATAATAAAAATTTATTATTATTGTTATTATTATTATTAATACCCCGCCCATCTGGCTGGGTTTCCCCAGCCACTCCGGGCGGCTTCCAACAAAAGATTAAAAATACATTAAAACATCAGTCATTAAAAACTTCCCTAAACAGGGCTGCCTTCAGATGTCTTTTAAACGTCTGATAGTTGTTTATTTCTTTGATTTCTGATGGGAGGGCATTCCACAGGATGGGTGCCACTACCGAGAAGGCCCTCTGCCTGGTTCCCTGTAACTTCACTTCTCGCAGGGAGGCAACCACCAGAAGGCCCTCAGTGCTGGACCTCAGTGTCCGAGCAGAACGATGGGGGTGGAGACGGTCCTTCAGGTATGCTGGGCCTTTGAGGCTGTTTAGGGCTTTCAAGGTCAGCACCAACACTTTGCATTATCGGGTTGTTAACCTGAGCCAACATCTTTACTGATTTTTTGGTCCAGATCACGGATAGGGATCCTGTGGCCTTCCAGATGTTGTTAGACTACAACTTCCATCATCCCAGACCATGGGGAATGCTGACAGAGTCCAACATCTGGAGAGCAAAAGGTTTCCCCACACCTGATCAGGTTTATTTATGTGATTTATATCTCACCTATCGGTCCAAGGAGCTCAAGAAAGAAGATTCCACCTAAACATTAGGAAGAACTTCCTGACAGTAAGAGCTGTTCGACAGTGGAATTTGCTGCCAAGGAGTGTGGTGGAGTCTCCTTCTTTGGAGGTCTTTAAGCAGAGGCTTGACAACCATATGTCAGGAGTGCTCTGATGGTGTTTCCTGCTTGGCAGGGGGTTGGACTCGATGGCCCTTGTGGTCTCTTCCAACTCTATGATTCTATGATTCTATGATTCTAAGGTGGCACTCCTCATTTCTCTGTTCCCCATTTTATCCTCAGAACCTTATGAGGTGGGCTAGGCTAAGAGATGTTGAAAGGCCAGTGGTCACCCAATGAGCTGAGGGCAGATTAGAACGCTGGTCTCCCAGGCCCTAGTCCAGCTCTCTAATGCATAAACCACACAACTGTTTATACTGGATCTGGTACAGAGAAGTGATCTCTGTGCTGGAAGTTTCAGTACAGGGGCAGACACTAGAGAAAATGGTAGCCTCCACCCATTAGTGGATGAGCTTGTGGGTCCTTTCCGATAAAAATGTGTGCAGTTGTGCTGGTAGTTCACTTGCTGGTGTTAACAAAGCCACAAAGGTCTCATGCTGAATCAAGCTGTTTGCTGTTGCCTCTGAATGTGCTATAGAGGTGCAACAGAACTGGAAAGCAGAGGGGGTTTTCCATTACAGTGGTACCTCAGGTTACATACGCTTCAGGTTACATACGCTTCAGGTTACAGACTCCGCTAACCCAGAAATAGTGCTTCAGGTTAAGAACTTTGCTTCAGGATAAGAACAGAAATCATGCTACGGCGGCACGGCGGCATCAGGAGGCCCCATTAGCTGAAGTGGTGCTTCCGGTTAAGAACGGTTTCAGGTTAAGAATGGACCTCCTGAACGAATTAAGTATTTAACCCGAGGTACCACTGTAACTTGTTCCATCACTGCAAGGACTTTTGGCTAAGCAACAGAACTTTCCCTCCTCCTCTCCTTTCCCGCACCCACTAAACCTCTTCTAGGGATTCCCCCAACCCTCTGAAGCAGTTTGGGGGAGGGGACAGGGGGCACACAGGGAAGGGAGGTTTCTGTTGTGCACTAACCAAACAGGGTACAAGGGCAAGACAATTTGAGCATACAACACTAATTCTGGCCCAACTGCCCTGGCTGCCAATTAGTTTCTTGGCCCAATTCAAAGTGCTGGTTTTGGCCTATAAAGCCTTAAACGGCTCATCATATGAACCGGTACCCATCCTCTGAGGCAATCATCATCTGAGGCCCTTCTTCATGTGCCTCCTCCACAAGAGGTCCAGAGGGTGGAAAGACAAGAGCAGGCCTTTTCTGCAGTGGCTCCCTGATTGTGGATTGCTCTCCACAGGGAAGCTTGCCTGGCACCTTCATTAAATACAGCATCTTTAGGCGCCAGGCAAGAACATCCCTCCTCTCTCAGGCCTCTATGGGAGGGGCGTATTGTTTTGCCTGTTACTATTTTATGTATTTTTATTCTGCAAACCACCCTGCAATCCTCAGATGAAGCAGGTACATAAATTTAATAAATAAACATACTGCCCAATACATTTTTCCCCATTTAGTTGGGCAGGCTTCTCTTTATATTATAAGAGACTGGTCAATATTGCAATATTGTTTTATATGCTCGCTGAAACCATTATTATTATTATTATTACTATTATTATTATTATTATTATTACTATTATTATTATTTATTATTATTATTATTTCATCAAGCCCACCCAGACATATTATTGAGTTATGTATACTTTTTCCATTTTGGTGACTTTCCCTGTTGTTGTTATTAGTAGTAGTAGTAGTAGTAGTAGTACCCTGACCATCGGACTAGGTTGCCCCAGCCGCTCTGGATTTTTCTTATATATATTTCTTTTGATTTATATACACTTTTCTAAAGAAATAAATAAAGCCCTTGGGTGCACTGCTTCTAAAGCAATTTATACAGCCTTTTACGGAAGTCAAGATGCTAGCCATTACCCAACACAAAAGCGTTTTCTTTCCCATTATATTCTTATGAACTTCAAGCTGCTCAGTTGAGATCACACTGCCATTTTGTGAAATTTTGTCAAGCAAGTTCTCCTCACAGGTACCTCTATCCAACGGAGGCTGTGAGAAGCCAATAACAAGGGAGTTAAACTTAGTGCAAGGCTGCCTGTATCAAAACATTAGCCAATCCCTACGGGACGCAATGCTGTCTTTAAATTTAGCATGTGAACTGTTGGGGCAAACCACTTAGGCAAATGCCAGCCAGGAAATTTCTTGTTCAGTTCTACCTTCTCTGAGGGTTAATTAATATTTTTTTGCTAATAATAGAGCCTTGTGTTTGCTCCGATAAGCTACGTCTGCCACTAGATTTCAGAACACAATTGGGTGAATGTTTTCAGTCTATTCTAATACTCTCTTCTTCTTTTTTGGAGTATTGTTAAGGCGCACAGATAATAGTCAAGAGGAATGAGATAAAGAAGCAAAGCATTTGCCCAAAACAAAGACTGTTTACTAAATTAATGCAGTTGTTGGCCTCTGAATAATGCTGACCGCAACAAAAAGGATAAAAGAAAATCATGTCAAGTCCGATATGCTTGAGACCAATTAACGTGCAAAGTATTTGGAAGCAGTCATTTCACCCAGCCTTTCAAATAATTACTCAACAGACAAGTCACATTTCTCAGTCTTGCTCATCCATATCCCTTTCTCCTCATTCTTCTTGTTTCCCATATCTGCCTCCTTAAAGGGCCAAGGCAAATTAGATGTGAAATTAAATGCATGGATGGAAATTAATGCCCATGTTTTATGTTTAGTAAACGTATGTTTCAGTTTGTGCAGGCGCACTGTCTGCAGTTTTTCTCTTGCATCTGAATCATCTTGACTCAGGTTGGGGGTCCCTCGTTTGGAGAGTTCCTGCTTCTGTTCAGACAAGTACCACATCTCTCAGAAGCAGCCCACTTCAGTTCAACATTTGTCCAACTGACAGGAGACTTTCCCAACTCTGCCTGGAGATGCTGAGGATTGAACCTGGCATCATCCGCATGCAAGTAAAAGGTAAAGGACCTCTGGACGCTTAAGTCCTGTCAAAAGCGACTATGGGGTTGCGGCGCTCATCTCGCTTTCAGGCTGAGGGAGCCGGCGTTTGTCCACAGACAGCTTTCTGGGTAATGTGGCCAGCATGACTAAACTGCTTATGGAGCAACAGAACACCGTGACGGAAACCAGAGTGCACGGAAACGCCATTTACCTTCCCACCTTAGCGGTACCTATTTATCTACTTGCACTGGTGTGCTTTCGAACTGCTAGGTTGGCAGGAGCTGGGACAGAGCAATGGGGATTCGAACCGCTGACCTTCTGATCGGCAAGCCCAAGTGGCACAGTGGTTTAGACCACAGCACCACCCACATGCAAAGCTACTAAACTATGGTCCTTACAATCCAAGTATTCTAACTGTGACCCAGATGAGCGGAGGGGGCAAGCGCAAAATAACTGTGGCTTGACGACGGCCACCTAGTGTGATTATCTGTAAAATTAGGTTTGAACCAGGATTTCTAGTTCACAACCCATGCTCTCAGTTACTACAGTGGTACCCCGGGTTACATATGCTTCAGGTTACAGACGCTTCAGGTTACAGACTCTGCTAACCCAGAAATAGTACCTCGGGTTAAGAACTTTGCTTCAGGATGAGAACAGAAATTGTGCGGCGGCAGCAGGAGGCCCCATTAGCTAAAGTGGTACCTTAGGTTAAGAACAGTTTCAGGTTAAGAACGGACCTCCAGAACGAATTAAGTTCTTAACCCAAGGTACACTACATGTTTAAAACTAAACATAATATTAAAAGGGCTGTGCTGTATCACACCAAGAGTCAATGTAGTGAGGTATCCGGTTTCTCACAGTGGTTTGGTGGGGCTGGTGCCCACTGTTTGACGTTTTACTGTAGTTTTGTAATTTGTTGGAAGCTGACCAGAGTGGCCAGGGCAACCCAGCCAGGTGAGTGGCATATAAATAAATTATTATTATTATTATTATTATTATTATTATTATTATTATTATTGCTGCTGCTGCTGCTGCTGCTACTACTACTACTGTCAAGGGGTGCACCAGGTACCTTCATTAGACTGGTTTCAGCGGATGCCAAAAACACACCTGGCTTTTGATACTAGTGGTGTATTATGTTTAGGACCCACCTGATTTCTGTGATTGTAGGTTGTTTTGAACTGTTTTCAACATTGTGTTTTAACTGTTGTAACCTGCCCTGGGACCTTAGGTTGAAGCACAGATTGTTGTTGTTGTTGTTGTTGCTGTTGTTGTTGTTGTTGTTCCTCTCCCACTATTTTCCCCTCTCCCTGGAGATGGGTATTCAGAGGCTCCTGACCTCTGTGGTAAAGGTAAAGGGACCCCTGACCATTAGGTCCAGTCGTGGCCGACTCTGGGGTTGCAGCGCTCATCTCGCTTTATTGGCCGAGGGAGCCGGTGTACAGCTTCCGGGTCATGTGGCCAGCATGACTAAGCCGCTTCTGGCGAACCAGAGCAGCACACGGAAACACCGTTTACCTTCCTGCCAGAGCGGTACCTATTTATCTATTAGCACTTTGACATGCTTCCGAACTGCTAGGTTGGCAGGAGCAGGGACCGAGCAACGGGAGCTCACCCCGTCGTGGGGATTCGAACCGCCGACCTTCTGATCAGCAAGTCCTAGGCTCTGTGGTTTAGCCCACAGCGCCACCCGCGTCCCAGACCTCCGTGGTAGTATACAGCTATTGATAGCTTAACCCTCCATGGATTTGCCTGATTCCCTTTTAAAGCCATCCAAGTTGGTGTCAACAGCCACATCTTGTGGGGACCAATTCCATGGTTTAACTACGTGCCCTGTGAAGAAGTACTTCCTGTTTGTCTGCTTTGTGTCCAACGAATACCCTCATCCCATGGAAAGGCAGCTTGTCAACACAGAACAACAGACTCCAGGAGGTGGGGGTAAGAATGAAACCAGCACACTAGACCAGTGTTTCCCAACCTTTTTTGGGCAAAGGCACACTTGTTTGATGAAAAAAATCTCGAGGCACACCACCATTACAGCCCCGTGACATCAGCGTGCAGCGTCATGCCGGGAGGGACGCACGAAAGTGTAAGTTTCAATTTTTTTCCCTCCCCCTTGCCGGGGAACCTCCAAGCTTTGGGGGTGGGGGGGGGAGGAGGCAGCAAAGCGAGGCAGGAAGGAGAGCGCGGCTTGGCTGGGTGAGCTTTGGCAGGGGCAGGGAATGAGAGCCGCGAGGCGGGCGCTGCGGACGGAGGCACTGCCCGCTGAGCTCGCAGGCAGCCAGGCAGGCAGACGGCGAGAGCCCCGCGCTGGGCCGCCTCTCCTCGCCGCCGCCGCCCCGCCTCTCACCGCCCGACTCGCCCGCCTCCCTCCAGGCAACATCTCGCGGCACACCAGGCAACATCTTGCGGCACACTAGTGTGCCACGGAACAGTGGTTGGGAAACACTGCACTAGACAAATGTGCCATCCAATCCCTGTGGGACTCATTCAGGCCACCAGGTGCTCCATAAAGTTTATCACGTGGCATGACTATTCTGAAAAGCTGCAGACTACTAAAGGGGTCAGCTGACTTGCACCATGGGGCAGTGGGGTGGGGTGAGAGAATCTCTGTCTTTTTAAAGCAGGGCAGACATAACAAGGAGTTTGCAGCAGGCAAAGAGAAAACAGCTCTGTCACGGTTACTTCAGGCTTTACTCCTGTTACTCCTCTGTGGATTGGGGTGGGGATAATTTACAATCCAAATTAGCCTCAAGAAGTCATCTCTGCTTCACAGGGCTGTAACTCTGAAACAACTCCACTGTGTTCACCGTACTTTATTTCTGCAAGAGCAAGGAGCCCTTCAGTGCTCGGGTCTTACCCTAGCAAGCTTCTCAGAAAAATATCTGCGCAATAAGGTGACTTACACTGCAATCCCAGGCATGCCTACTCAGAAGCAAGCCGCAGCAAGTTCACTGGGATTTACTGCCATGTAAGGATTGCACCTTTATACGGATACTCTATGCTCCCTACAATATTCCAAACACTTTTGTACATGGAGTTTTTCAAAATGAGCAAGTCATTTTTAGAGTATCCCTCATCAGTAACCATGTTTAGGAGTACACAAATATCCAGCCCCCAAATCTCAGTTACTCCCTGTCCCTCTCTTTCCCATCTTTCCTGGTTTTCTTACTTGCCCCCCCCTTTTCCCATAATTGTTTTAAGTTGCATTCCATATCTGCTAAAAACCACAGGGGATTTTCCAAGATGCATATCGCACCTTGAGCAAAATCTGTACCGAAGGTAATGCATGATAACCCAACAATTATTATTTGCTCTTATTTCAGCTCTGGGTGCCGTTTTAATAGAAAAGCAGGGTATAAATATCAAACCCAATCTGGTCTCCCCTTCCCCTCCCCAAAAAAGGTTTTTTTAAGTGAGGCGTTGCTTATTATTACGGTTCTCATCGAACAAGGGCGATTCTGCGACAGGGACGTTAGCTTGGACCTTGTCATCGCTAATCAAAACCGTTGTTAGCTATGCAGAAAGTAAGAATTTGGGGGGGGGGCGGGGGGGGAATCCAAGAGGACTGCCACAGCAATATTTCATTATTGTCATTTCCCCAAGGAAGCACCCCCCCTCCCACAAAAAGTGCCGAGTCGTTGCAACCTTCGCACACCAACGCAGTGCTTTGACGGGGGGCCTTGCATGACTTGCAATGCTTTCAACCCACATAAAGCTGTACTTACACCGAGTGCTGAGGCTGATGGTGGCCCAGCTCACTCCTTTCAGATGACCGTGCCGAGTCCGCCGGACTGGCATGTTAGCAGAACTGAGTTACTTCCCGCGTTGCGGCATGGAGAGCGTGGGTCGTTTAAGCAACGACGTCCGATTGATTCCTGCATTAGGCATAGGGGATACTATATCCAAATGACACATCCGGAAGAGGGGCTTTGCAGCTGAGAGGCCACAGAATCAAGTCTGCAGCATAACAAGGGAAATCCCTCGGGTAAGGGGGGGGGGACAACCACCTCCGAAACGGTGGGGGCGGGGGGAGAGAGAGAAGAGTAAACCTGAAACACAGCCAATAACCCTAAAGATTCCTTGGGATATTCTGGACCTAAAAAGCCCTCCAATCAGAGCCGTGGGGGCAGGAGAAAACAGATACATGCCTCCCTGAACCATATATGTCTTAGATTAGGCAGAGTTTGAAGGGACTGAAACAGGAGATGGGTCTTCGAGACCCGTCAACCGGCATCACATGTCACTTGTCAGTGTGAAATACTGCAGAGTTCGGAGGTCCTGTTTTGAGAAGGGGAATTAGGTTAGGGAGGGGAGAACATGTGTCAAACTTTTTCAAATAATAATAATAATAACAGCAGCAGCAGCAGCAGCAGCAGCAACGACAACAGTAATTATATACAGCTATTAGTTTCAATTAAGTGGTGGTAGGGTGTGTGTTTTTTTACCTGCAAAAAAAAAAAAGACTGTTAAACTTCTCAAAGTTAAAAAAGAAAACACTAGCCTTTTATTATAGGGCGGATCAGGGAAGCCATAAGGAATGAAACGACTGCCAAATCTGGAAGCAAGAATTGGGAATCTGTAGCACATTCTTGAGAGACTGGCTTTGGCTGCCAAGGTCTCTTCTGCCCAGTCACTTATTTCCCCGGCCAATTCTCTAATGAGATTAATCTCAATTAATCTGCAGAAGGAAACAAGATGCTGGAAGGGGAGGCTGCGCAGAAATTCTGAAATCTATCGCAGCCACTCTTCAATTAGTGTTTTATTATTAAAACGGTCTCTCTCTGGCGTAATATTATGTGTAATTCACCAGCAGAGAGGAAAATTATAAAATCCACACGGAGTCATTGATAGAAGACTCTTCCAAAATCAATCAGAGTGCATGAGGAAAAGCATCATTAGAGCTTTGAAAACGCCTGGTTTTTGCATGAAAACATGCTGGCACAAACTAACAATGCCTGCCATGGGTACGTTCATATCATACATTCAATGCACTGTGACGATACCACTATAAACAGCCGCAGCTTCCCTCAAAGAATTCTGGGGCCTGTAGTTTGTTAAGGGTGCTGAGAGTTTTTAGGAGACCCCCAGTTTCCTCACAGAGCTACAATATTTCCAGAATTCTTTGTGAAGAGGAATTGACTGCAGGAGCCTGGGAATTGTAGGAGCTTAAAGGGGTCTGCTGCAACTATCAAAGGAGATTAAAATATTCTGTGCCTTGCTGTGCAGAATATCTATCATCTATCTATCTATCTATCTATCTATCTATCTATCTATCTATCTATCTATCTATCTATCTATCTATCTATCATCATCTATCTTAAAATACAGACCTGCACAAACAAGTTTCTATATTAAATTGCTTATCAGACTTTTTGATGAACATTCTTCTCAGTTTCCGGGCTGCAACTGAGAGTCTTGCAACAGCCATGACCATTTAAAATGGTAACATAGCGCTTTGAGCGTGTGTTTCTGCATGTGAATTGGCCTCACTAGATCCTAGCCTTTGAGAGGTTCTTAATATCCTTCTTGATGGTGCGAGAGCCACTGGAGAGCCAATTGCTTGTGTAAGACAACAGCTTTGATGGCACAGGTGAGAAACCAATGCCATGGCTCTTCCCCGTTTGAGTACAAACCCCCATGGTTGGTCCCAGAGCATCCCATATTATCTCAATGGGGCAGGAAGGAGCTTGGCTTCCATGCTCCTGCTGGAGTAATTCCAGAACCCAGTCTCAATGTTGTTGTTGTTGTTGTTTTAAGCAAATGCTGGGTGTGTGTGTGTGTGTGTGATTCAGTCAATGCTTGGCACACAGCAATGACCGTATTCTGTCCCCTCTGTGCAAATTCTTTTTGAGGATGGTTCCCTGCAGGCATCTTCGCACCAGTAAGACCGAATAATTTCATAACTAATTACCCTTCGTCAGAAAATACTTGGGGCAATGTGCTTCAAAAATATGAAGAAATTACAAGGAAACAGCGTTGCAGGAATCATAGACTTGGGAGGGATCCTGAGGCAATTCTAGTCCAAACCCCCCCCCCCAAGCAGGAGTTCTGCTCCCAGCTTTCCCTGGGTGGGTTTGATCTGGTTTAACACCCGGATGCTGTTATATGTATATACACATGTGTATTTGTGTGTACACAAACACAGAGAGTGAAATATATACATTTTAATGAGGCACTCCAGCCAGTTCGTCCAGGTGCGCTTTTGATGCGCACCTGTGGGGCATGCAGCAAAATGTTGCAACATGAAGTGCTCCTGCTCAGGGTTCCAGCCAACAATGGGCTCTCCAATAGTCAGTCAGCACTTCATGGCCGATGAACCTACCCAATCCTCATTGTGCTATTTTGGCGGTCTTCCCTCCAAAGATTTTCCTCGCAGCCTGCTGACACCTCCCCTCTTGTGCGTGGATAGTGCTGTTTTAGCTATATAGATGCCCCTGCTCAGACAAATTCACTATACAGTGGCACCTCGGGTTAAGAACTTAATTCGTTCTGGAGGCCCATTCTTAACCTGAAGCACCACTTTAGCTAATGGGGCCTCCCGCTGCCGCCGCGCCACTGCTACACAATTTCTGTTCTCATCCTGAAGCAAAGTTCTTAACCCGAGGTACTACTTCTGGGTTAGCGGAGTCTGTAACCCGAGGTACCACTGTAATTATATAGGGTGGTGGCAAGACTTCACACTTCAGTGTGTAGATGCCCTACCCAAATGTGCACTCCTCACATTTAAACCCCAGATACGTTAACGGCATTGCATATTGCACGTATAGTTACAACTACGAAGAGCACCTGTATTTTCTGCATGTATTCTGCCACACTCACTTAAAGGTTCGCCCTTTGAAGCAGCCATTTCCAACCATGAGAGTTGTGGCCCCAAACATCAGAAGGTTATCATGTTAGCAAAGGTCATTTTAAAGGCCTGGGTGCATTTATTCAACTTTGCTTAACTAGCAACGTCATTCACTAGGCTATACACTAGGGTTCATTTCACAAAGCAGTTGTTCCGCGGTAGTAAGTAGGGCATTTATAGTGCATTTAAAGCGCATAGCTTTCCCTAAAGGATCCTGGGAACTATAGCACTGCAAAGGATTCTTTTTTTTGGGGGGGGGGAATCATGTGCTTTAAGACTAATGTAAATGATTAATTAAGTACCGCTTACGCATCCCCAATCAACATATCAGCCAGTAAAGCAAATATTGCTTTAGCTAGAATGGAATAAAAGCAGCAGTTAGGAAAAAAACAACAGGCAAGATCCAGGAAATTATGGAACACGTTCATATCCCATTGCTTTCAGTAGGAGAGAGCTAAGCATGTTTTAATTCTGCCCATTTGGTGGACGACAGGGGGACAATTGCTTCATTTGTTCCATCCTAATTGATGCAATGGATATGCATGGGCCCTGTCTCTGCAAATGTGCATGCTATACCTAACACACACACACCACCATACCGAAAGCAATAGCACTAGCCAGATTTGTGCCGATGAGCAATACGGTAGGAAGCTTTTCATTCCTGAGTCACAAGTTCCAGCCTGGCAGAAGTCAGTAACAGGGTTGTCAAATGATAGCCAAAAAATGCATTCATGACAGGTCAGTTTGTCTTGCTGGCACCTAAGATTCTAAAATAGACAACTTTCATCAACTGAATACTGGCTAAACATATTCCAGATCCTATTTCAGCAACATAACTTGCCATTGTACATGTATGCCGCAGAGCTGAACAACTATTATTGTAGAAATTTTCATGCTTTTTAAAAAAACAACAACAACATCATATCAAGCCATTAGCAGCTGTATAATATATGGCTTGCCACAAACTCCAGCATTCTGGTGTGTTACCACTCAGCATTTAGCAGCAGATCATTCTGAGAACTTGGATTGCTATATCTCTTCAGCAAAGGAAGAATTGGTTTGCAGGGTGTTTGGTCACAGCCTTCTCCCCACCCACTATAGGAAACCTAGTTTTAAAGTGGGGTTCTCTCCCCTCTCCACCAGGGCACTGTGTAGGTATCATGTCAACTTACAGAAGCAGTAACAAGAACTAATTCAACCTACCAAAAGTCAGGAAATTTTAATTATAGGAACAAATAAGGGGCAGAAAGCCATTGATTCATGGCACAGGGACAAAAGGAAAGTAAACCAAAAGGGGGTAAAAAGGGGAAGGGCATTATCATTTATTATTTTCGACTCATTCTCGTGCCTAAATGGAATGAAGTCATCTCTTCCTAGAGAGCAACAGAAGATATTGATTATCAAAGTGCTGCTGTTGAAATCAGGCCAATAGGAAGCCCAGATAAAACTGAAGTGGATTTGAAAATCAAGCCTATTAGTGAGAACAATCCCTCTTAGGCTGAAGGAAATTACACATTTGATGAATGCACAAGCGAGCTTCCCAGAGGCTGAGCCAAAGATGTAACTCAGAAACTCAACAGATCAGATTAAACTGCAGATAACAGCCAGGGAGGCCTGCTATTCATTCATTCCCGAATGTGCTACATGCTTTGAAAGAGCGACTCTTCCAAATGAATTTCAGGAACTAGAACCCAAAAGATGATTCTGCCACCCCTTCTGAATATGCTACTAAAGTAAGAGAGAAAGACTACTGAATTTAGGGTGGCCATGTTGCCCTGCTTTGCAGAGGACACTCCTCTATTTGAAGGGCTGTCCTGTCCAGGGATCAGGAACTCTAAGAAGGGCGAGCAATTGGACCTTGAAGTTGCCCATCAGCAGTTTACACCTGGAGTACAGACTGAGTAGACACACCTGTCTTCCCAATTATCACAATATATGCCGTGTTTCTATTTAAATTACAGTATTTATTTCTAAATTCATGGAGGAGTCTCTTGAGAGTCCCATGGACTGCAAAAAGATGAAACCTATCCATTCTTAAGGAAATCAGCCCTGAGTGCTCACTGGAAGGACAGATCCTGAAGCTGGGGCTCAAATACTTTGGCCACCTCATGAGAAGAGAAGACTCCCTGGAAAAGACCCTGATGCTGGAAAAGATTGAGGGCACAAGGAAAAGGGGACGACAGAGGATGAGATGGTTGGACAGTGTTCTCGAAGCTACCAGCATGAGTTTGACCAAACTGCAGGAGGCAGTGGAAGACAGCAGTGCCTGGCGTGCTCTGGTCCATGGGGTCATGAAGAGTCGGACACAACTATTCGACTAAACAACAACAACAACAATTAAATCAACATATGCTAATTCTATGCAAACCTGTGCCCTTTTGGGGAGGGGGAAGAATACATATCCCCCTTTTGGGCCATGGGTAAGTGGCTAAAGTTGACTATAAAGCTTTCTGTTGCAAGGTGTGATGGAGAGTCACACATGGAATTATATTAAGGTGCAACTCCAAACACTCTTGGATGAGACTGATTTTCTAGATCCATTTCAGGCCTGGTGTGGGGAGTAAGGTTGCCTTGGTCGCCCTGTATTATGACCTATGTTGGGACAGGTGTGTGTGTGTGTCCCTGTTTGTTCTCCTTGACTTCTCAGTGACATTTGAAACCGTTGGTCTTACACAGCCCTCTGGGGAGAATGTCTGAGCTGACAACCTTAATATGCATGGAGGTTATACAATGCCTGTTCTTCATTCTAATTTCAGAGAATCATAAGAGTTGGAAGTAACACAGGGGTCATCCAGTCCAACCCCTTGAAATGCAGGGACATTTGCCCGACATGGGGTTTGAACCCACAACCCTGAAATTAAGTGCCTTGTGCTCTACCAGCTGAGCTATTTGTGGGGACATTATACAACAAGGAGCATTCATTCTGATTTGTTTGTGTGGAGTTCTTTAAAGTCTCCTAACTAATGCACGGTCTTCAAAATTTGGGTCAGGAGCAGTCTTCCCATCAATCGCTTGTCCTACACTTTTAGTGCATTCCCCCGTCAATTTCCCAACATGAAGAGTCAATTTTTTAAAGATTTGTTGTGCCAGACTTATTTAATCCACAAACCTAAATTTCCAGCATACAATCAAATCCCCCCATACAATGCTGACAATCTCAAGGCAACACTAATCTATTCTCTTCAATGGCTTTACTCAAGCCCTTTCAATTCTCTCCCTCTCTTAGAAAAACAGACAAAACCTTGGTTTCTGAAGAATGTTTCTGTCAGTGTGGAGAAAACTTCAAGAAGCTTCCCTAAAAGCTATTACAGTACATTTAAAAAAAATGTGCTTCAAAGTGACAATTATTTTCCTTTTGCATTTCTAAAACAGTGGACATTCTAGATCAGGGGTCCCCAAACTAAGGTCCGCAGGCCGGATAAGGCCTAAGGGACTCGTTTATCCGGCCTGCAGCGCCCCCCGCCACCTGCTGCCGCCACCCGCTCTTACCGGGGCTGCGCTGTGCGGCTGCCCACTTCCGGGTCAGAGGAGCACCAGAAATAGCTTGTGCGCAAGTGTTATTTGTGCATGCGCATGCATTATTTGCACATGTGCAAGCGTTATTTCTGGTGCTCCTCTGACCTGGAAGTGTGCTGGAAATAGCATGTGCACACACATATGGGCATGCGCTCCCCCGCCCTCCGGCCGACTGTGCGATCAGCACTGTAGACACCGGCCCAAGGTTTGCTGACCCCTGTTCTAGATTATGTGTTGTGATCACCATAACCCCATTTGATCTGTGGATCCGTTACAGGTGTCCCATAATACCCATTCTGAATTGTAATGTTTTTAGTGTGCCAGTACCTAAACTTTGGAACTCCCTGCCTATTGATACCAAGCAGGAACCTTCTTCATTGTACTCTTTTTGGCACCTGCTAAAAACATTTTTGTTTAGACTCGCTTGCCCAGATATGTAGAATGTGGAGTTGTACTTAGTTTTCAGTTTATGAATTTTTATCTTTTTTTGAATGTTTGAATAGTTGCTTTTAACCTATTGTTGTTGTTGTTGTTGTTGTTGTTGTTGTTGTTGTTGTCTTTTTGTAAGCTGCTTTAAGGTTCCTTACAATCAAGAGGTATAATAAATTTTATGAAATAAAAATAAGTAAATATTCCCTGCTGCATACTCCTAAAGACAACTGGAAGAGAATCTGTCCACTCAAATTCAAGAAACATTTCAGCACAGCAAAATGAACGCTGAACCTGATATTTTACCATTCTGCAACATTTTGTTGCATGTATCTCTTGGGTTTTGTGTGAGTCTGTGTTTCTCGGTTTCCTTATTTCTCTTTCTTTTGTGCTGTACCCCTCCATGCTACCCTCTTTTATATATATATAAATTTCATTTTCTGCCACGATTCTCTAGTATTATTGGTTACGATGCCTACTTGTAAATACTGCCAAAAAGAGAACTATCATAAATAAAGTAAGCCAGAATTAATCAGTTGCTTAAAAACAAAACCTCTGATGTCCCTAATTTCTTGGCTTGTGATCATTTGGCTCCTGACATCAGCTAATAAGTGTTTTGATCTTTTCGTGAAATACTACTCTTTCATCCTGTCTTAATTGCATCCAAACTGCCACTAAATACTGTGCAAATATTAAGGCTTTTCAGACACTTGGAGGCAATGTTGCACAGCCGGGCTTTGCCTGTGGTGCGTACGTTTATTTCCTGTGTTTCACCACAACGTCTTGTTTTGCAGACTGCCTTAGCACTTCAAGAAAAAACCAAAGTAAGACCTTCAAAAGTGGAACCAGCACGACTGATAAGCACAGCTTGTGTTATGGCTGAAATTAACTAGACCAAAAGATACTCTGGTCTAGTCAATTCCACCCAGATCTCTTCTGAATTCTAAGAAATTAAGTGGAAAGTTTGCAATTAAAAATAAGGAAGGCAGAGCCAAAAAATAAATAAATCCCCTCTACTTTTGTACAGTTATTGGGATATTGGTGCCATTAAAGGGAATTCACTTTGATTGCTGTTATAATTGTAGAAATTGTGATAGAGCAGGGCTCTTATATTCTTAATTCAAACTCCTGACGCCTGCCTAATACAGGGTGACTCTAGATCACACTCTGCATTGTAACATTTCCATATGCCTCTCAATGAATGGTTAATGCAAAAAAAAAGGAAACAGTGATATCATGGGGGTGGAAATCGTTCTTGGGGTTTCTAGATTCACATCAAAAAGATGTTCTATTTAGGACAATGCTGCAGATTGATACAGACAGACAGAGAGAGATCACTGTAGCTCAAATAAAAATTGAGAGACTACTTGGAGTTTTGACCACTGTCAACTCTACATAAAACATTCCTTTATATTGGGTTTGTCCACTTAATGTGCTTCTTCAGCATTCACCCTAATTTGCTTTTGCAAAGCTTACAGAGGGTTTAAACTATATCTGGTCTGTACTGAACAATCATTTCTGATTTACTCGTGGGGTGTTTACTCACCACCCCATTAATCATTCTTTCAACCTGCAGTTTTTTAAAAAGGATTTCATTGTCACTTTCCTAACTGCAAAAAGTCTGTTTATTTTATTTTTTAAAGTGGATTTGCAGCACTAATCCACTTCAATCTGCATTAATTGCGCAAACCTAAATTCATGGTAGGGACGCGGGTGGCGCTGTGGGTTAAACCACAGAGCCTAGGACTTGCCGATCAGAAGGACGGCAGTTCGAATCCCCGCAATGGGGTGAGCTCCCGTTGCTCGGTCCCTGCTCCTGCCAACCTAGCAGTTCAAAAGCACGTCAAAGTGCAAGTAGATTAATAGGTACCGCTCCGGCGGGAAGGTAAACGGCGTTTCTGAGCGCTGCTTTGGTTCGCCAGAAGTGGCTTAGTCATGCTGGCCACACAACCTGTAAGCTGTACGCCGGCTCCCTCAGCCAGTAGAGCGAGAGGAGCGTCACAACTCCAGAGTCGTCTGCGACTGGACCTAATGGTCAGGGGTCCCTTTACCTTTAAAATTCATGGTATGTGTCTTAATCCCCTTCACCCACAAAATAGTGACAAGGGGAAAAAACCCAGGGCCTTTTCCTTAGGATTTTTGTGACCTCCAGGTTGAATGCCATAACATTACACTGTGTTCTGTGGGAAAGAAACGCAAGGCCTGGGCTTTATTACAGTCTCTCCCCCTGCCCTCAGTACAGGCCAGCAAGAAAACCGAGTAAAATTGTCTAGCAAGAAGACCCTTAGATAGGAACATCAGAAGAGCTCTGCTGGATCATGCCAGCTGCATTATCTACTCAAGCATCCTGGTTCTCACAGTGGCAAACCAGACGTCGCAATGGGAAGCCCACATGCAGGGGAAAATGATTATGTTGCCTTAACTTACAGCGAGCTTTATTTTTACACCCTAAATCGTTTCATGTTGGACACGAGCTAACAAAACACAGGCTTTGTTCTGAGGTGGAAAATAAAAATAAAAAGATAGCATATCCACGGCACAACAAACCAATTTAAGGCATTCCCATTGCGTGGCTATTTATTTGGAGAAATTGTAAGCCTATGATGCCTGTAATTTAAAAAAGCTAAAAACTGACAGAGACGTTTTCAGTCACTGAAAAAACTGTGCAGCGCTGCCCTCTTTTAGCATTCTAAATTTAAGGCTGGCGTGTCACCCTAAGCACACGCCGTTTCCAAAAAGTTCCTCTGCAGTTAAAACAAACAGGCTCTATTGAAAGCACGCCGAGTGCTAAGAATTCCTCCCGCTACCCCAGTCCACCCAACTGATTAATTTAGGTCATACAAGTGGGTGTTTGAGTTAAGTAAGCAGGCAGAGTGATGATGCCAAAGACTTGACTGAACTACTGTAGGCCTCGCAAATGCCTAAAGATTATGGGTGGACAAGCCAGTTTTATGAAACAAACCAATGTTAAAAATAGGACACCCAAGAATATTCCAAGAAACTCAAGACACCAATTTGATATGTTTACTTTTTCTCCAGTGTTCTGTTGAACTGCCAACATTACGGCTTACTTTGTAGGTTGTCTTTCCATTTCTTTTAGACAGCACTCACCCCTCTTTTCTAGGAAAATTGGGGGGGGGGAGATGTATGTCTATGCATTTGTGAAAGAACTTTGTATTTAACTCAAAGGAACTGGTTTTGAGAATCACAATAAGGACCCGTAATGAAACTCCTATCTGGAATTCACATTCAACGTAACAAAGCGAAAACTTTGTCTTATCTTTGACTGTGCACACAGACCATACATTTTAAGTACATTTTGAGCAAATTTCTCCACCCTCACCTCAAAATCACAAACCAGAATTACCCATCACAGAACCAGAATTCCCAGCACCCTTATTAAACTACAGTTCCTAGGTTTCAAATTCAGTAATGATGGGATACAGGCAGGAGGAGGACTACAAGTTCTGAGACAGCTTTTCTCGCGTATAAATATGTGTCTGTTTGTGTGGACGTGCTTGTTTCTGTGCTGTTACATCTGCCAGTTGAGGACTGTCTACAAAAGCAAGATGCCAGAATAAACCTTTTAACATGCAACTAGATCCCTTTTGGGTTTTGTTGTAACAGACTCAGCACGGCTATGCTTCTGGAAACTTTCCTTGTAGACAATTTTAGGGGGCAAACTGTCTGTTCCTAAATTATACGGTAACTTGCCTGCAGTTTGTTTATTTATTAAAAGGATTCTTAAACCTGCCTTTCAGGGCACGCTGCCCTCACAAAGAGGCTTACGACACTCTGAAAATACACTCTGGTTTGCGAACAAAGAGCTGTTAAGCGCCTTCCTCCTTTCAAAAGACAATAATTATTTTGAAAGCAATAGCCATGGTAGAGTTTCTTTTTTATAAGTGAAATTATATATCTCTATCTTGTAAAAATCACGTCACTTAGAGACTCCTTACGTAGCAAGAGACTAATAAATAGAAACAGTGATGATGACAATGTGTGTCAGACCATGAATCTCTCCCCCCCCCCCAAATATAGATGGTGGGAACTAATTCAGACAGCGGTGGCATGCTAACTGGTGAGTTCATAGCTGGGATGATATTCAAATCAGGTACTTCCAAGCTCACAGTCCTAACTATATAAACTTCCATGTTTGGGGGAGTTCATGAAGAGTCCAATGTGGTGTATCAGACTTGGAAGCCAAAATTCAAATCCCTTCTCTGTCATGGCTAGTGACCCTGGACCCTGGGGTGTAGCTAAGGCACCAAATCTCTCTCTGTTGTGTCTGACTAGCTGCTATCATTGATGTTAAACAAACATTACAGTTTTCATTGTGCAACATATCTCAGTGTTTCGATTTCTGGGAATGGAGTTGAGAGATGACCTAACCTGGGGAGAAAACAGCAAAGACCCGATGAAGAGAGCACAGCAGAGGTTATATTTTCTGAGAATCCTCCAGAAAAATAATCTCTCAAAGGACCTGTGGATGGCAATTTACCATTGTACTGTTGAGAGTGCATTAACTTATGGCCTGTGTGTGTGGTTTGGGAGCTGCACGGTCAGGGAAAAAGCAATGCTGTCCAGGGTTGTAAAGACTGCGGAGAGAATAATTGGGTGCACTCTTCCCACCTTGGATCAAATCTATGCTTCCAGGTCATAAGAAAGCTGCAAAGATAGTGCAGGATAGTGTGCACTCCAGAAATGATCTCTTTCAGCTTCTGCCTTCTGGAAGAAGGTACAGTACAGGGTTATAAAGACTAGGACTAGCCGCCTGAGAAACAGTTTCTATCGAAATGCGATTTTGGTTTTAAACACAGTGTAAGGTAGTCTCTATGGGAGTATATTGTATTTAATTATGGGGTATTAGAGTTTTTAGGGGGTTAATCAGGCTAGGATTGCTGGGATAGCAGGCTTGTTGGTTTTTGAATGTCTGATGTAGATTTTTTCAATTTCGTTGTTCTGTATGGGACAATGACAATATTGTACCGTATATACCACCACCACCACCATCATCATCACAAAAGCCCGGTACCGGACCCCTCTCTCTGCCAAGTAGTGGCCACAAAGCATGGGGCCACAGGCTCACACACAGGGTCTGTCTCCCTTTGGAGAATAGAAGACACGGCTGAAACTGTCGTGTTTTAAGAAACAGGGCTTATTCGCTTATTTACACCTTCAGTTTGCATGGAGGAAGTCCAGATCTTACTGCATGGTCCATAGCAGTGCAGGAGACCCTTTTGTCTCCCTCTCTAAGATGGATCTCCCCCCTACTTTATTCTCCTCCTTCCCAGAAGCACCTTGCTCTCCGCCAGAGAAGTGACCCTGGCAGCCTTCCAAATCTCCAGTCTCTGGTCACACCTGAGACAAGAAGTTCCTTGTTGACGACCCTCAATGGCTCTCTATTGTAATGCCAATGGTCTGCTCTTCCCTCAGCCAGCCAGTCTGGTTTGCATAAGGCAGCCCAGGTATTCCCTGTCTGGCACAGCTCTGCAGTTGGTTTTTTTATTTTATTTTTTATAAAATATTTATTGCAATTTTTTAAGCAGCAAAGAAGATATCAAATACATAACAAACAAAAAGGATTGAAGTAAGATTATAAGAAAAAGTAAGAAAACAAAAAGAAAATACAAATAAAATAAAGATATTCATAAATCATAATTTCATAAACTTTGGACTTCCTCACATCACCCTTCCCTGCGTTCTCAATCATATAGTTATATGCAGCAACTTGTTACCTTACTTCCATTCTTATTTTATAAGTCTCAAATATTCAATTTCAACTTTAGCATGTATTGGTCATAAATTAAATTACTTAGCTTGAACAAAATATTACTTCAAATTTCATCATTTCTTTAAACACCACATATTCTCATATATCTTACAGTAAATTTACTGCTGCCGTGTTTCTTTTAATCGTGCATTCTCCTAGCATTCATACAATTTGTGGTGTTTTTGTAAATAGTCTTTAAATTTTTTCCAGTCCTCTTCCACCGTCTCTTCTCCCAGGTCTCGAATTCTGCCGGTCATTTCAGCCAATTCCATGTAGTCTATCAGTTGCGTCTGCCATTCTTCCAGAGTGGGCAAATCCTGTGTCTTCCAGTGCTTTGCAATGAGTATTCTTGCTGCTGTTGTTGCGTACATAAAGAAAGTTCTGTCCTTCTTTAGCACCCCTTGGCCGACAATGCCCAGAAGGAAGGCCTCTGGTTTCTTAAGGAAGATATACTTAAATACCTTTTTTAATTCATTATAGATCATTTCCCAGAAAGCCTTAACCCTTGGGCAAGTCCACCAGAGGTGAAAGAATGTTCCTTCAGCTTCCTTACATTTCCAGCATTTGTTATCGGGCAAATGATATATTTTTGCCAACTTGACTGGGGTCATGTACCACCTATATATCATTTTCATAATATTTTCTTTCAAGGCATTACATGCCGTAAACTTCGCTCCGGTGGTACATAACTTTTCCCAGTCGGCAAACATAATATTATGCCCAATGTCCTGTGCCCATTTTATCATAGCTGATTTGACAGTTTCATCCTGCATATTCCATTTCAACAGCAAGTTATACATTTTTGAAAGTACCTTGGTCTTAGGTTCTAACAGTTCTGTTTCTAATTTCGATTTTTCCACCTGGAAACCTGTTTTTTTGTCCAAATTAAAGACCTCCCTAATCTGAGCATAATGTAACCAATCTCGCACTTTATGTAGTTGGTTTTTTTAATCCATATCCCAATCAAAATCCTAGTATTTATTTGTTCCTAGTGTTTAGGGGGACCCTCCCTATTTCCATAACATTGTTACTTTTCTTGATTGATTGATTGATTGATTAAATTTGTATACCACCCTTCATCTGTAGATCTCAGGATGGTTCACAACACAAAACTACAATATAAAAACCACAAAATGAATAACAAAGTAAGAACAACAAACCAATAATTCCCCCTCCCAAAACACATTTAAAAGGGCATGGGATGTCAATCAGGCAAAGGCCTGCTTGAAGAGGAACATTTAAAGAGTTTATGCATATTGTGATTACCCATTAAAAAAACTGTCCTTCAATCCTCATTTTTACTTTGACTGCTCATAGTTTATACACCAACGGCAACAGGAGGCACACAATATCTATGATGTGCACCAAGAACAGCTATGGTTAGATATGGCACTGCTTGGACCAGCCGATCCCTCTCAAATCTACCATCTCGTAGGGTTCTTGCAAGGACAGAATGGGCAGTGTGCCAGCATTGCACTGTAAGTGGCTGGCACATATGATATGGGATCCTCTCTGAAGCCTATGGAGGAGACGTGGGAACTTAACTGCAGCTACCTGAGTTAACCTTCCGCCTTTCAACTGGAAACCAGTCTTCTTATGCCTGTGGCACAAACCCCCCGCAGCCAATCACCTGCACACATGATACAGAACTTTTAATACAGTCTACATAGCATTTAAGAGCGTATGCCGATGTCCAGAATGTAAGACTTTGGGGCTTACAGGGTCATGTTACTAGAAGCCACATAGTGTACATAGGCTCTTCCACTGTGGGAGGCAGCTGGGTCAATGTTTGCAGCCAAGTGTAAATAGACTTGGGGAAACCTGAGCCTTGGCTTTAACATATAAACTTTCACGAGGTTCATAAAGCTACAGACCTAAACAAGTTTACTTCAACCTGGGACCTACTGATTTAATTGGAGCTTGGCTTCCAAATTAGCATGCTTAAAATTTTTAGGCTAAATATCTATCTAAGTTTTGCATTTTTCATGCTGTTAAACAGTAACAGAATACCAGCAAAGATATGTATCTAAAGAGAGAGAGAGAGAGAGCAAGCGAGCTCAATTTTAGTTTTCAGAATTAACTACTGAAATGTCATGAGAAAGAAGACAAACAAGGCACCCTGGAAAGCAACTCGAAATAAATTAAGCAATAAATACTATGATTAGAGATGTCAATTCCAGTTGCTCGCTGCTCCTCATTTTTCCAGTCTGAATTTCAGTTCTCCATATTTCTCCACACCTTTGCATTTTTTCAAAGTCCTTATTAAAATTCTCCTTTTTGTGAATTTCTCCTAATATACAATCTTATGTATGTTATTTTGCCCAATATCCATTTTTTTTGCAAGCCATTTTCCTTAATATAATGCACTTTTGTATGCTACTTTCACCAATATATACATTTACATATATACAAATGTGCATTCTTGTGCGCATAGCTTGGCTAGAGAACTGCACTGCAAAATTCAGAAAAATGCAAATTTCAAAGGATGGCAGCCTACTCATTTATCTATTGCTTTAGGAATCATTACTTAAGTAAGGTATGAACTTAACCACATTTCTCCCCAATACAGTGGTACCTCGCAAGACGAATGCCTCGCAAGACAAAAAACTCACTAGACGAAAAAACTCACTAGACTGACCGAACCCAAAGGGTGCTCATCAATGGTTCCTCGTCATCCTGGAGAAGAGTGACTAGTGGGGTGCCACAGGGTTCTGTCTTGGGCCCGGTCTTATTCAACATCTTTATCAACGACTTGGATGATGGACTCAAGGGCATCCTGATCAAATTTGCAGATGACACCAAACTGGGAGGGGTGGCTAACACCCCAGAGGACAGGATCACACTTCAAAACGACCTTGACAGATTAGAGAACTGGGCCAAAACAAACAAGATGAATTTTAACAGGGAGAAATGTAAAGTATTGCACTTGGGCAAAAAAAATGAGAGGCACAAATACAAGATGGGTGACACCTGGCTTGAGAGCAGTACATGTGAAAAGGATCTAGGAGTCTTGGTTGACCACAAACTTGACATGAGCCAACAGTGTGACGCGGCAGCTAAAAAAGCCAATGCTATTCTGGGCCTCATCAATAGGAGTATAGCATCTAGATCAAGGGAAGTAATAGTGCCACTGTATTCTGCTCTGGTCAGACCTCACCTGGAGTACTGTGTCCAGTTCTGGGCACCACAATTCAAGAAGGACACTGACAAACTGGAACGTGTCCAGAGGAGGGCAACCAAAATGGTCAAAGGCCTGGAAACGATGCCTTATGAGGAACGGCTAAGGGAGCTGGGCATGTTTAGCCTGGAGAAGAGGAGGTTAAGGGGTGATATGATAGCCATGTTCAAATATATAAAAGGATGTCACATAGAGGAGGGAGAAAGGTTGTTTTCTGCTGCTCCAGAGAAGCGGACACGGAGCAATGGATCCAAACTACAAGAAAGAAGATTCCACCTAAACATTAGGAAGAACTTCCTGACAGTAAGAGCTGTTCGACAGTGGAATTTGCTGCCAAGGAGTGTGGTGGAGTCTCCTACTTTGGAGGTCTTTAAGCAGAGGCTTGACAACCATATGTCAGGAGTGCTCTGATGGTGTTTCCTGCTTGGCAGGGGGTTGGACTCGATGGCCCTTGTGGTCTCTTCCAACTCTATGATTCTATGATTCTATGATTCTATGATTCTATGGTTTTTGAGCTGCTTCGCAAGACGATTTTCCCTATGGGCTTGCTTCGCAAGACGGAAACGTCTTGCAAGTTTGTTTCCTTTTTCTTAACACCGTTAATACACTTGCGACTTGACTTCGAGGAGCAACTCATAGAACGCGGTGTGGCAGCCTTTTTTGAGGTTTTTAAAGACTGGTGATTTTTGAAGCTTTTCCAAAACTTTCCCGACACTGTGCTTTGCAAGACGAAAAAAATCGCAAGACGACAAAACTCGCGGAACGAATTAATTTTGTCTTGCGAGGCACCACTGTACTAATTATGATCAGACTGCTCCTTTGTAAATAAATCACCCTACAATCAGCACCTGAAGTCACACAGCAGTACTTGAGTCACCCAAACCTTGCATTCAGCTTTTCAAGTAACAAGGACCATTACTGCATCTCCCAGTGTTGCGTGCATTAAAAAAATAATAATGAATTGGATCAACTATTCTTGCAGCAATGAAGGACAGGGCATTTTATACTTTCCCTCTGTACTGTTTTACTAACTAAAACTGCCAGCCCAGGTTGCAGTTTTCCACACAGGAGGTATTTCCCCCCTGTGGATGAAACAGCTGCCAGAGGTGCAGTTTTTATTGGAAAAATGGAACAGCTTAAAGATCATGTTCACAGCAAGAATCTCTTCGACTCCAAGTGTCCAAAGATGCTGTTTTTGGCTGCAGCTGAAGTGGTTAGCCAAGATGTGAAGTCTTCCGTGCTGTTCACATATAACTGCGCATCAGCCCTGCAAAACTGTGTGTGTGTGTGTGTGTGTGTGTGTGTGTGTGTGTGTGTGTGTGATCTTATAGCCTCTTATACTGGGGACAGCAGAATTCTATTGCCCAGAAGTGTTTTTCTTTTTTTTTGCCACACACAAAAAGACCTCCATCTCGGGTGGTCAGACACTGTAATAAAAGTTTTTGCAATGGATTTACAGCTCTGGAGCACACATGTCAAAGGCAATAACCAAGTCATTTCATACGAACCCCAAAGAGAAATATAACATGAAAGAGGTTGGCTGGCTGCCATAACTGTCCCACAGCCCTGCTTTTGTCCGTGAAAGGAGTAAATTCCTTGATTATTGTTTCAATGGCAGCCTTAAGTCTCCCCTTTATGTTTGGGCAAAGAGCAGCCACTTGGCTTTGCCATTCACATGGCGAGACTGACTTTACTCCCAGCACTGCAAACTGCACCACAATTGCATAACGCAAGTGTGCGCACCTTCCACAGCTGGTTTTAAGCCATTCGAGCTGCGCCACCCTGAAAACTTCCAGAATCTTACAAGAAAGGGGTGGAACGCACATTTTAAAATGTACTCTAAAAACCAAGGCACCCATCTTCTCCACCCTTACTTGCTTTGGAGCGGAAAATAGATCCTGCGCTAAGAACGCAGCAAAAAAACAAAAAGATGTCCAGCAACGCAGTGTCACAGCAAGAAGGCAGACAGGTAAGAAAGAAGAGGAAAAGGGAGGCAGATGACTGCCAGCCTTCCTTACCTCCATCTTGCAGAGAGTTCATGATATTCAGGGCAAACAGCATGGCATTTGAGAACGTGGTCGCCTCCTCCTTGCTGGCAAAGTTCAGCCCATAGACCTGCCGCGCATCGCGCCACTGATGGAATGTTGGCGTCGCCTGGTTGTACTTTAGTCCTTTCACAATTGAATAATTGATCACTACCTGAAATATAAAGTGGGGAAGATGAATACTAAAGGGACGAGAAAGAATGGAAGGAAGGGAGAAAATCAGCAACTGCTGAAGGAGGGGAAGGTCTTTCTTCTTCTTTTTAGAAACCTCTTCCATCGGTGTTACGTAAACGCAGTTGGAGGGGAGGAGCCTGTCTCCTTATCCCCTTCCTCATATTAATACCTCACATGCTTTTATATCGGAGAGCAGCAACAACAACATCATGAAAGTTAGTTTTATCCCTCACTCTAATTGCACATTAAGGCCCTCATACAATTCTAATTGTGTGGGGGGCGGGCTGCCATTCCTTCATCACACCCCTGTTGCCCCAGCCTAGCCACCCTCCATGAAATGGGGAGCCTGTTTTCTCTCTCCACACTACTGCCCATGTACAGTGGTACCTCGGGTTAATAACTTAATTCGTTGCGGAGGTCCGTTCTTATCCTGAAGCTGTTCTTAACCTGAAGCACCACTTTAGCTAATGGGGCCTCCCGCTGCCGTCGCACGATTTCTGTTCTCATCCTGAAGCAAAGTTCTTAACCCGAGGTACTATTTCTGGGTTAGCGGAGTCTGTAACCTGAAGCGTATGCAACCTGAAGCGTATGTAACCTGAAGTGCATGTAACCTGAAGCGTCTGTAACCCTACGTATAATAATAATAATAATAATAATAATAATAATAATAATAATAATAATAATAATAATTTATTTATACCCCGCCCATCTGGCTGGGCTTCCCCAGCCACTCTGGGCGGCTTCCAAAAGAATATTAAAATACTATAATGCATCAAACATTAAAAGCTTCCCGAAACAGGGCTGCCTTCAGATGTCTTCTAAAAGCCTGGTAGTTATTGTTCTCTTTGACATCTGGTGGGAGGGTGTTCCACAGGGAAGGCGCCACTACCGAGAAGGCCCTCTGCCTGGTTCCCTGTAACTTGTCTTCTCACAGGGAGGGAACCGCCAGAAGGCCCTCGGCGCTCGACCTCAGTGTCTGGGTAGAACGATGGGAGTGGAGACGCTCCTTCAGATATACTGGACTGAGGCCGTTTAGGGCTTTAAAGGCCAGCACCAACACTTTGAATTGTGCTCGGAAACGTACTACTGTAAATGGTTTTTTGTTATTCTTAAAGGGGCCTTGAGGACCACCTCTCCCCATATAAACTGACCCAGACTCTGTGTTCATCCTCTGAGGCCCTTTTCCATCTGTCACCTCCATGAGGGGTCCACGGAGCTCTGAGAGGCCTTTTCTGAAGTGGCCCCCCATTTGGGGATTGCTCTCCCCAGGGAGGTTCAGCTGCTGCCTTCATTATACATTTTAAGGCACCAGGAAAAAATATTCCTCTTCAACCGGGCCTCTGGCTGATTAACATCCTTCAGCCTTTTAAACGTGTTTCTGGGAGGGAGGGGGCTACTCTTATCTTGTTTTTGTTTTAACTATTTATTTGCGTTTTTCATCTTGTGTTTTTATCTCCCGAACTGCCCTGAGATCTTTGGATGAAGGGCGGTATATAAATCTAATAAATAAAAAAAAGTTAAACATGAATAAAAAAACTGTGTTTTACTCATATTTAAGCGATACACACACATGTTAAAAATGTCATAAGTAGACACATTTAACAGGATAAGCATTATAAATACAAAGAAAACTCTCCCTAAAATTATTTGTCAGTTTAATCATTTGTGAAGCACCCCCAGATTTTGCTTAACAATTCCTTGCTTATTCTGGGCCTGAGCTACACCCCATGTATTGGTTCCAGAAGGCCTGAAGTGAGGAGTCTGTTCTATGCTTTAGGTTCATAATAATAATAATAATAATAATAATAATAATAATAATAATAATAATAATAATTATTTATTATTTATACCCCGCCCATCTGGCTGGGCCTCCCCAGCCACTCTGGGCGGCTTCCATAAAAACCAAAAATACAGTAAAATATCACACGTTAAAAACTTCCCTGAACAGGGCTGCCTTAAGATGTCTTCTGAATGTCAGGTAGTTGTTTATCGCTTTGACATCTGCTGGAAGGGCGTTCCACAGGGCGGGCGCCACTACCGAGAAGGCCCTCTGCCTGGTTCCCTGTAGCTTTGCTTCTCGCAATGAGGGAACCGCCAGAAGGCCTTTGGTGCGGGACCTAGGTCTCCGGACAGAACGATGGGGGTGGAGACGCTCCTTCAGGTACACTGGGCCGAGGCCGTTTAGGGCTTTAAAGGTCAGCACCAACACTTTGAATTGTGCTCGGAAACGTACTGGGAGCCAATGTAGGTCTTTCAAGACCGGTGTTATATGGTCTCGGCGGCCGCCCCCAGTCACCAGTCTAGCTGCCGCATTCTGGATTAGTTGTAGTATTCCTCAGGAACCTAACATACAGAGAGCCCGCAAACTACTTTTGAGTTTTTTTCTACAATCAAGCGGTGTATAAATTTTATGAAACAAACAAATAAATATGCAGAACAGGCTCCCTGCATCGGGGGGGGGGGGACACTCTTTGTAGTAGTTGTGAACCTCATTTCCAAATACCAGGATGTTCTGAGTAGAACCTCATTAAAATGGCGCCTATTCTGCTTTGCCCGTAATTACATTGACCGTGGCAAATTGCACCCACCCATTCGAGTCATATAGTCTACGATAAAAATTGGGAGCCACCGCAAATATACAAAGCTCGTGAACTACGATGAGGTCACACATGTAAGATTATCAGAACCGGGGGGCTTAAGTAGTCGGAGCCAATGAAACGACAGATTTAAAAATACACACTCAGTGGTTTCAATTTAAAGCCCCAAAGCTCTCCCTTCATTCTACTGTAATCAGATGAAGACACTTCTCTGGCTTTTAAAATACTGATTTCGTCTCTCTTATACAAATAGAAAGATTTGGGGTGGGGTGGGGGCTCTTTCCAGCCACTCACCAAACCCTCAGAGGGGACAGAGAAGTGGAACGTTACACAGTCTGTGTTATTTACCACAAGCTGATGAGAGATAAGTGGAAAGTGCACAGTGTAGCCATCTGGGCATTTTTAAAAATAAAAAATCCAATGCAGTTTCAGCCTGCATACATACCATACAGCACATTCCAGACCCCCAATTATCATGGAAACTAGAGTTTAAAGGTGCTGAGAATTGTAGCTCTGGGAGGGGTATTCCAGGATTTGGAGGTAGGAGGAATGTGCTATAAATGTATCATGTGTCCGCCACCCCAGTGTTAGCCAATGAGTTAGGTATTCTGTGATAATACTCATCATCCTTTCCTCCTTCAGAAAAAAATAGTTTCCTTTTTGTTTTCATAGCCTTTGGAAAGATAATTTGGATTTTTGCAGACTTTTGTACATCTACGCTCAGCGTACATAATGTATTCTGGCTACAGGCTTCAAGGCGGGACTATTTATCCATTATCCATCTATCTATCTATCTATCTATCTATCTATCTATCTATCTATCTATCTATCATCTATCGGTTTGGGGGTTGTTTTTTTAAAGCACAAAACCACAGGCCCTGCTTATTGGTTTTTATTTTAAAACATACAGACAGGAAATTGCAAGAAGCCACAGTTACTCACTTGCTGATCTTGTAGTTTAACTCCGACTACTCTAAATGTGTTACTGGCAGTGTTGTGGTAGATGTTGATTCGGCTGAAGCCTTGTTGGCCGGGCTTTATTGGCACCCATTTCTTACTGGTATCGTCGTAGACCATAACTGACGCCCGGGCTTGGCAAATACTCTGTTCACTGCAAAGGAAGCAAATGAAAAGAATTAACAAAAGGCAATGGAAGGCATAGGATCCATGACACATCTTATAATCCGAGAGATAGAGAAATGTCAATACTACAGTGGTGCCCCGCAAGACGAATGTCTCGCAAGACAGAAAACTCGCTAGACGAAAGAGTTTTCCATTTTGGAGGTGCTTCGCAAAACGAATTTCCCATGGGCTTGCTTTGCAAGACGACAATGTCTTGCGAGTTCCTGCTGGTTTCCCCCCCCCTTCCTCTAAGCTGCTAAGCCGCTTATCAGCTGATCTGATCAGCAGAGAAGCCGCTACTAGCCGCTAATAGCGCTAATCCGTCAATGGGCTTGCTTCGCAAGACGAAAAAACCGCTAGATGAAGAGAATCACAGAACGGATTCTTTTCGTCTTGCGAGGCACCACTGTACTTTGACATTTTATTAAAACATTTTATATTCCAGAGTGCTACAGCTGTTTGCTGTTTGTTGTGGGGACAGGGGCTGCTGTTCAGTGACAGACCACATGCAGGTACAGCTGGGAAAAGCTTCTGTCTGAATCTTTGCATGAAACTAAAGGTAAAGGTAAAGGTACCCCTGAAAGTTAAGTCCAGTCCTGGACGATTCTGGGGTTGCAGCGCTCATCTCGCTCTATAGCCCGAGGGAGCTGGCATTTGTCCGCAGACAGCTTCCAGGTCATGTGGCCAACATGACTAAGCCGCTTCTGGCAAACCAGAGCAGCGCACGGAAACGCCGTTTACCTTCCTGCCGGAGCGGTACCTATTTATCTACTTGCACTTCGATGCGCTTTTGATCTGCTAGGTAGGTAGGAGCTGGGACTGAACAACAGGAGCTTACCCCGTCGCGGGGATTCGAACCGCCGACCTTCTGATCAGCAAGCCCTAGGCTCAGTGGTTTAGACCACAGCGCCACCCGCATCCCCTTGTATGAAACTAGTTGATGTAAATCAGGGATGGGGAACCTATGGCCCTATGGATGTCATTGGATTCCAACTCTGATCACGCCTGACCCTTGGGTACAGTGGTGCCCCGCAAGACGAATGCCTCGCAAGATGGAAAACCCGCTAGACGAAAGGGTTTTCCGTTTTTGAGCTGCTTCGCAAGACAATTTCCCCTATGGGCTTGCTTCGCAAGACGAAAACGTCTTGCGAGTGTTCAGATTTTTTCCCGCTCCCCCCCCTTTTCTAAGCCGCTAAGCTGCTAATAGCCTTTTAGCCGCTAATCCGCTAAGCCTTTAATAGCCGCTAAACCGCTAATAGCCGCTAAACCGCTAATAGCGCTAATCCGCTAATAGGGTTGCTTCGCAAGACGAAAAAACCGCTAGACGAAGAGACTCACGGAACGGATTAATTTCGTCTTGAGAGGCACCACTGTACATTGGCTTGAGCAGATGGGAGCTGGAGTCTAACAACAGCTGAAAGGATAGGATCTCCTTCCTTATCATGTAGAGCTGGAAGGGACCCCGAGAGCCATCTCAGCCTACCCCCAGCAATGCAAGAATCTCAACTAAAGCATCCAAGACAGATGGCCACCCAACATCTGCTTAAAACCTCCAATGAAGTACGTAGAGTCCACAAACTCCCAAAGGAGCCCATTCCACTGTTGAACAGCTCTTGATGCAGATAATACTAGACTAGCTGGATCAACTGTCCAACTTCATGTAAAGAAGCTTTTTATGCTCGTAGTTGATCATTCCAGTACTTGTTCAGCTATCTTTGGAGAGTTCTGCTACAACACTGACTTACATCGCATGATGAAAACTGCTTTGTGTACATGGCCACTTAATAGGATTTGCCCACTCTCACAATTACAAGATGCTGAGCAAGTGATAAGAAGTTTGGTTATTTTTGTGATTCTATATCCATGCACATATGGATTTGCCTTATAAAGGTTCAGGCCCTTGATCCTGTTTGTCCAGTATTACCTAGTCTCACCAGCAGAGACTTTCTAAGACCCCAGACAGATAGATGCAGGGTCCAGCATGATACCAAGTATCATTTTACTGGAGGTGGTAGTTATTGAACCTGTGGTCATATGCATGCAGAAACATGTGTTTCTACTAGGACATGGGCCCATCTTCCCAACTTAGTACATTTAAATGTGTGTGTGTGCTTTTAAGTGTCCTGCTGTATTGGCTTCTGCTAATGGCATTCAATTTGCCCATGCTGCTTGCAGTTTCTCTGCAGGAACTGCCATGTAGAAGCATTGCAGGCCATTATCACATCTCCAACTCAAGTCCTTGGTACTGGGTCACTCTACTGGGTTGGAGAAAATCCCCCAGTTTCAAGAAGGGCCTCCAATCTGGTTCTTACAGATTCTGGGAAGAGTTTTACGGCTGCTAAGTAAACTACAGAAGTAACACCCTAGCACAACGGTATATTTTGTAGTCCCATAATAGCTATTTGTTCTAAGGTTCTAAATCAATACCAGCCCATTTCATTGTAGATAGCCACAATGGACGACAGAGAATAAAAGGAAAACTTCTAAAATCATACAATGTAACCTGTAGCAGTTTACAGCATAAAAGAAATTTACAATAGTAAAATTTAACATCGCAGTGCATTCACATAGCTAGAACGGAGCTTCTTGGCTGCCATTGCAAATTTGGCTACCTGGTGTGTAATGTATAGATATTTATCTGCGAGAAGTTCAGCTGATCCTGTGCAGATCGACTTGGATGGCAATTAAGAATAGGCAATATACCGGTAAATTTTCCTCTGGGCACTGTATACAGGGGGCAAATCAGCAGATAGTATGTAATGTCTTCTACCCTTATTGCATTCATATACCGTATTTTTCGCTCTATAACACGCACGCGACCATAACACGCATGAGGTTTTTAGAGGAGGAAAATCCGTAGGCATGCCACCCGTAGGCATTTCCTCCATAACACGCACAGACATTTCCCCTTACTTTCTAGGAGGAAAAAAGTGAGTGTTATGGTGCAAAAAATACGGTATATATATATGCGATCCATATGGGGAATTCCCTGATATCTCACCTCTAAATATGCTGAGGGAAATCTGCTGGAATCTTAGTTCTACGAAGGCCCTGTGTAATGTTCTAATATTGGCTGTCTTTGGCAAATTCAAAGCAGCAAAGACATGAGATATGGTGATATTTTACAAACTTTATAATTTATGTTTTGATGTATTCCATTATAGAGCATTTAAATGTAGAATGCAAAGGAACAATAAGAACCCATTTGCGCGCATTAAGCCAGTTAATGTTCCATTAAAAATAATAATTTCACAACCCAAATTAGTGTGTGGGCAGGACATCAAAAGCAGACAGGATGAGTGTGTTTTTGCCAGTTTCATAAACACTAAAACAAGCTTTTGTAAAAAGCATTTCAATTCTGCTGCCTTTCAATGTGAAGGAGGAGTCATTTATTTTGCAAAATCTTCCCAGAACCATGCTGTTGGCATATCACTCCCTAACTTAGGACCAATCTAGATGTTGTGGATGCAGACCCATGATTTAGAAAGTGGATGCAGTCAACACTTTTAAAGAAGTGGTCTGCTTTGATATGTCATACCTGTTTTCTGTTATGATTTTGTTGTATGCTTGATTTTGCATTTTAATAAAATTTTAAAAGTGTGGTGGGAATGACTCCAAAATGTTAAGCAAGAGGTTGTGTATATATGGGTGAGTTAATATGTCAAACCTGGTAGTCTCTCCTTTTTCCAATCTTAAATTCAGTTCTTCATATTTCCACAGCAGTCTGCTTTTTTTTTTTTTTAAAGTCCTCATGAAACTTCACGGGCATTTTACGGCAGATTTCATGTATGGGTGTCTGTGTTTCTATGCAATTTTGCCCAACATACACATTTTTGCAAAGCAAAAAATTCTGTATGTTATTTTCACTAATATATACAATTTTTTATGCACACTTTACCCTAACAGATGCATTTCTGTCCACAATACTTGGTTTGAGAAGTGCATTGCAAAATTCAGAGATTTAGTTCACACATTACAAATTAAGCAGATTCGACTTTAAATATGCACTGAAGCAAATTTTTGCTGCTTCCCTAGGTGTGACTTTTCATCAGCCCACTGTTTTCCACCATCGCCACGATCCAGGCCACTTCCTCCTAGCTGAGCTAGTCCGAGAGAAGTGTCTCAGTAATAGGGTGTTGAAGCAATAGACAGAGCATTTCACAGCTTGCAGCTGACCCAATGAAACACCACTGCTTTACAATCCATAGTGTAACCTGCATTCTGAGACACGGGGTGCTTTAGTAACAAATGACAATATTTCCCAGTATGCAAACTATAACCAACAACAACACAAACATTGTATGGAGTAGAGTTTCTTCATGTTCATAATTGCCTTATATTACACACACTACAGAACCAACCAGTTGTGGGCACAGGCCAGTCCAGGAAGATTTCTGGTGGTTGAGAAGCATCCCAGAGGGCCCCATTGCTTATACTCAACAGCAACGGCATCCATGTGGCCAATATTTTAGGGGGAAGCCCAGAGAGATTAAAAAAATTGATGCAAGAAGCTACGGTTTACTATTTCCACACTTGAAAACTGCCCCCACCCAAGTACAGGATGTCCAGTGCACCTGGGTACCTATAACCATCACACTTTGGTTGCTTCCACGCTGTCAGTATTTTGTGGGAGGGACCAGTACAGGATATGTAGGTTTGTGAAATTAAAGTGGATTATAGCACTGTGGGGCAATAAAGGTAAAAGTAAAGGGACCCCTGGCCATTAGGTCCAGTTGTGGACGACTCTGGGGTTGTGGCGCTCGTTTTGCTTTATTGGCCGAGGGAGCCAGCGTACAGCTTCTGGCTCATGTGGCCAGCATGACTAAGCCGCTTCTGGGAAAACCAGAGCAGTGCACGGAAACGTCATTTACCTTCCTGCCTGAGCGGTACCTATTTATCTACTTGCACTTTGACGTGCTTTTGAACTGCTAGGTTGGCAGGAGCACGGACCGAGCAACGGGAGCTCACCCCGTCGCGGGGATTCGAACCACGACCTTCTGATCAGCAAGTCCTAGGCTCTGTGGTTTAACCCACAGTGCCACCCGCGTTCCTCTCTGGGGCAATAGATCTATCCCAAAAAAACCTCCAGACTTTTTGAGGTTAGGAAGTGACAGGGAACTGAATGGAAAAGTATGGGGTGGGAAAATGATTAATGGGAGGGTGTATAATTCAGGATGAATTCAGGACGAATGCTAATTGTCGTATGACCTCCCTGCAAGCAAACCAGAATTAATGCTCTACAGAGACCAAACTTAGCATAACCTTTTGCAAGCAAACTAAGATGAATGCTAAACAAACAGGTTGTCTGGAAGAACCCACAATTCGGCATTGTATCTTTATTAGGGCTGCCAGCATGGGAATGAACCAGCCCAACTACATAACCGACACACTGCAATGTGGAGTTCTGGCTCTGCAGATGTGGTTTTCACTGGCTATCCATGCCACCAAAGCGATGATACACCAATCAGGCCACTTTGTGCTAGGAAGCAGTAGTAAATAATCAGAGCAGAAGATTGGGTGGGCCTGTGCAAGCCACTGGAAGCAGCTCAAGCATAGCAAACCTTTAAAGTTGTGCCGGCATGATCTGCTTAGGCCGTTTCATACTTTCACCAAAGACAGGAGCAGCAGCAGCACAATGCCTAACTCATTTTAAAGGGCTTATAACCCAAGCTGCTTCCACAATCGGGGAAGCATAACGTTAAAAGAGTTCTCTGGATTGCTACACAGGGAGAGCTTCTAAAGCCCGACTGCAACAGAAGTGCCTTTTCTCTTTTTGGCAGGGGAGCGTTATCTTTCTAAGGCAGCTGCTGCAAATCAGCAGCATTTACTCTGCAACCCACAGGAGACATCCCTTCCACAAGCCATACGCAGGCAGCCGTGCATTTTCCACAGGCTGAGACCAGAAGCCATCATTCCCTTCCCTCTGGAATTGGCTCAGAACAGCGGAAGAATTCTCATACTGCTGCAGTGTTATATCAGGAAGATAAAAAAAATAAAATTAGTAAGATTTCTGAGCAATTAACCAACGTCCTGGTAAATGCTGCTAAGACTATAATCAAGAACGTGTAATTCAAAAACTTATCCCTACCATTCAGTTTTGGTAGGCTGGACCTGCAACACTCGATGGGAAAAAAGGCAATAGCATTCATTATATATACCCAGGAAGAGCAAAGTGTGCATTCTCATGTACCAAATAAGATGCATTCCATGGTTCCAGTAGTAGATAGGTAGCCGTGTTGGTCTGCCATAGTCAAAATAAAAAATTTTTTTCCAGTAGCACCTTAAAGACCAACTAAGTTAGTTCTTGGTATGAGCTTTCGAGTGCATGCACACTTCTTCAGATAAGTATCTGAAGAAGTGTGCATGCACACGAAAGCTCATACCAAGAACTAACTTAGTTGGTCTTTAAGGTGCTACTGGAAAAAAATTTTTTATTTCAAATAAGATGCAGTTAGCTTGCACAACTGCTGAACCTGACTAGTTTCAAGGTGAGGTCTGGACAATCCCCTTGTCAGGCTGAAAACTAATATATGTCTATAAGAGAAGACACTGCGCCCTTCAGCTGAAATGACAGGCATGCATATTAGTAGAACTGAAACTCAGCAATCAATATTCTCTTTCCAACTATAGTTTGAGGTGGGCCAGCTTCCTTTTTAAAAATAAACTTCAATGTGCCACATATGAATGTCAATGTGTTTATCCTTATCAATTTTTTTGTTAATGACAACTCATTTCTCAAGGTAGGAGCAAGCTTACTGGTCACATCACGTGTGGAGGATCTGCCAGCTGGGTTCCTGGGTTCAAATTTGCAAAACTGTACTTTCCGCCTGGGAGACGAAGACGCCTATTTGGTTTGATCAGGGTAGGAATGGTTTCAGATCGGATCAGTACTCTGAAAAGGCAAGATGTGCCTTCTTCCCCTATTTCAGCTCTGCAGGAAGCCTTGGTCAAGTCCCAAGCAAAGCCACACAACCCAGTTTCAAAGTCTCCTTCATACTCGCATTGATGCTAGTGAGTTCCACGCAAGTCCTCCCTTTAAGGACTCAGCAGTAGTAGCATCCTGCCATGAAATGTGATAGTCAGATCATTTGCCTATCTAGCTTAATCTTTTCTATAAAGGTAAAGGGACCCCTGACCATTAGGTCCAGTCGTGGTTGACTCTGGGGTTGCGGCGCTCATCTCGCTTTATTGGCTGAGGGAGCCAGCGTACAGCTTCCGGGTCATGTGGCCAGCATGACTAAGCCGCTTCTGGCGAACCAGAGCAGAACACGGAAATGCTGTTTACCTTCCCTTGCACTTGATGTGCTTTCGAACTGCTAGGTTGGCAGGAGCAGGGACCGAGCAACGGGAGCTCACCAAGACGCGGGGATTCGAACCGCCTACTTTCTGATCAGCAAGTCCTAGGCTCTGTGGTTTAACCCACAGCGTCCCTTTTCTATACTGAATGGCAATGGCTCTCCAGGGGTTCGGACAGAGTCTCTCCTAGCCAACCTGGAGGTGCTGGGGACTGAACCTAAGACCTTTTGATGGCAAAGCAGATGCTCTACCACTGAGCTACAGACCTTCCTGTTCGTGTGTAATTATACTCCCATTGGGTGGCATAGCGCCCCCAAAGCGCATGACATCATCAGCATTGTCACAAGCACTGAACCAACACTTGCACCAACTTAGTCCAGGTTGCCCTCCAAATTGAAATAACCACTGTTGGAAAGAGGATTCTGGACCAAATAGACCCTTGATCTGACTTGCTCAAAATAATATTCAGCTTTTGTTTCCTTTATATGCAAGGTGGGAACCTAGGCAATTGCACTAGGAAAACCTACGGCATCTTTAGTAAATGCTGACAAGGGCTTGGGTTCACAGAAATGGGATAGTCACTCAGAACACATTTCTCTTTTCAAAATGGGCAAAAACAATGGCTGCAGTAACGTTTTCCACTGGAACAATCCCAAACACGGCATCCTAACAATAGGGATACTGTAGTGTGCTGTGTGATTAATGGAGAGGGCTGGAATGAATGGGTAAGACAGTCCCAAAGAACACATGGAAACACTTGGCGCACAATAATCTCTTCCAACCCAGAGGCCAGAACGAGATGCTACAACAGACATAGGACTGATGCAAAAATCAAAACAAAACAGCAGCCCGACTCCTTCTCCCAGGGATGCCTGAGTTTTTTTGCAATGTCATTTTACATCATTACATTCTGGGTTTCCTGAACCCCAATGAAGTCGAGGAGCAGGCAGGGAAACTCTTGGAGCACAATGATGCAATGCAATGCAATGCATTTTTGTAGCCCCTGGCATTACTGAAGAGGAGGAAGAGATGTAGCGTCGCTGGTTTAAGCAGAGGCCATACATCTGCTGGCATATCTGGTGATAAATGAGTCGCAGCTGTGGAAGAGTGCTGTAGCTCATAGTCTTTCCAGTCAAGCTGATGCAGGAGATGGACTGTGGTGCCTCTTATTCTCTAAATCATTAAGGACCAAAGTAGAATCCGTCATGCAAAGACCAGAACCTCATGTTTGGCAGTAGCTCAGCACTACTGCGCTGTTTTGAATGCAAAAGGCCCCAGATTCAGATGCTGGCATCTTCCGCTACAAAGATCTTGGGTGGCAGAACTGGGAAAGGTGGGTCTCTCCTTGGCACTCTGGAGAATCTCTTGTCAGTCACAGTGGAACTGCTGGGGCCAGATGGGCCAATGGTCTAAAGACAGGGATGGGGACATCTGTGGTGCTCTAGAAATTGCTGCACTAAATTTCTCACCATAACTGTCTTCAATGTTTTAATCTTAAAGTTTTCAATGCAATGGAGCAGGATATAACTGTGGTGAAATAATAAAATAAATAAAAAACAATAATAAATAACAAAATAAATAAAAATAAATCCCTAACAATTGTGCGTATAAATTAACTACTAATGCACTATTACTGCATCAATAACATGTTGCAGAATATTTATGTACGCAACTACAGTAGCTCGGATTTTGTTAGCCCAAAAATGGAGGGTAGGATAGGTCCCAAAGAAGGCAGAATGGCAGCTTAAAATGATGGGAGTATGCAGAGTTAGCAGGTCTAACCAGCCGAGTAAGAGAACAAGAAGACAGAGTTTATAAAGAGGAATGGAAAATATTTGTGGAATACTTGGAAAATAACTGCAAGCAAGTGAAAATCCTAGCAGGATGAAGGTAAATGCAACAGTATAATCTAAATTGAAGTAATAAGTAAGGGGGGGGAATTAGATGGTTGGAACAGAATATGCAGTAATAATGAGAATATTAAAAGAGCCATGAAAGAAGGAGAAGGGAAGCTGATGAATGTACTATTTTACTGGTGGATAATTTACTGCGGGAAATGTATAACTGAAAATTCTATTTATTTATTTTAAAAATACATGTAGCAGAATGAAGAGGGAAGGTCCTTTTAATCAAATATAAATAAATGGTGTGATGCAAGTTAGCGTGCTCATTTATTATCTGAGACTATTTTGGCTTTACAGCAGGGAACGAACGTGGAAAAGATTGTAAAGCTTATCCTTCCCTCTAAAAAAGGAATAATGTTGGTTTATTAATTGAAATGTTATCATATATTTCCTCCAATGTTTTATAACGGCACCTGTAACGAAGTTTTAGTAACCTGTGCATTTATTCAACTTTACTTGGTTCACGAATGAGTGACCAATCAGTAAAAAAGGGTGCAGGATAAATTCTTTAATCAGCTGACAATCCTAGAAAACCTGCTGTAGCTGCAGCTAATATTAGCCGTCACATTGGACACACAGCCTCTGAGCACTTTCGCAATAAGTCAAAGCCTGTTCCCGGCTTCATATTTAAGACGCGTTATTTCCTAACGTACAGAACAGAAGAGACTGATTTAACAAACCACAGAACACCAAAAATAGGAAGAAGGAAAGGGAAGCTGCTTTATACCTTCGGTCCATCTAGCTCAGTATTGTCTACACTGATTGGCAGCAGCTCTCCGGGGTTTTAGACAGGGGATTTTCCCGGCCCCACCAGCTGGGGATCAAACCTGTGACATTTTGCATGCAAATCATGTGCTCTGCCAAAGAGACACAGCCCTTCTGCACGTGCAAGGTTTCTGAGTGAGTGGCTAACTACATTTTAAGCTCCCCTAAGTATTTATGCATCTCCCTACCCTGACTAGAATCTGAAGGGTGGGTGTTCAGGGAGGAAGAACGGCAAGCATTACCCACACGTTGCAAGGGGAAGCTCCTTCTCTGAGTTACGAGTGCACAGATGATGATGATGATGATGATGTTAATGATAATAATAATAATAATAATAATAATAATAATAATAATAATAATAATAAATTTATACCCCACCCATCTGGCTGGGTTTCCCCAGCCACTCTGGGTAGCTTCCAGCAGAATATTAAAATACAGTGGTACCTTGGGTTACATACGCTTCAGGTTACATACGCTTCAGGTTACAGACTCTGCTAACCCAGAAAGAGTGCTTCAGGTTAAGAACTTTGCTTCAGGATAAGAACAGAAATCGTGCTCCGGCGGCGCGGTGGCAGCAGGAGGCCCCACTAGCTAAAGTGGTGCTTCAGGTTAAGAACAGTTTCAGGTTAAGAACAGACCTCCGGAACGAATTAAGTACTTAACCCGAGGTACCACTGTACAATGATTCACCAAATATTAAAAGCTTCTCTAAGCAGGGCTGCCTTCAGATGTCTTCTAAAAGCCCAATAGTTGTTTATTTCTTTGACATCTGGTGGGAGGGCGTTCCACAGGGCAGGCACCACTACCGAGAAGGCCCTCTGCCTGGTTCCCTGTAACTTCGCTTCTCGCAGTGAGGGAACCGCCAGAAGGCCCTTGGCGCTGGACCTCAGTGTCCGGGCAGAACGATGGGGGTGGAGAAGCACAGAGGCAGTCGCTATAGTACTATGGCAGCTGCATGAACATCTCTGCGTTTTAAAAGGGTCAGTAGTTCTTTAAATGCCACAAGACAAAGTGGGGACACATGGAAGTCCTCCACAGAAACTGCCTGTGTTGCTGATATTGCTTTCTTTCTGAAAATAGTGCTGGCTTTTTTAAAGCTGAGAGAGATATATATGAAGGCAGTGCAGCCAGCTTTGTCAGTGCTGAAGAGGCTAGGGCGGTTTGACATTTGGGTTCACTCCAGCCACACAACTCGTGTCAGCAGGTGCATGGAAAACTGCATAGCTGCAACACTGAAGTGCCTTCACTTCCAAGGCGAACACACGTTGGACCGCAGGACTACACTTATCACAACAGGGGCAATCCACAATGAAGCATAACCAGGAAATCCTGCAGTTCAGGAGGAGGCAGCTGAAAATGTGGGTTCTTTCCACACCAATATAGTGAGGACCCAGACCTAGCCGGTCTACTTTCTATCGGTTAACCAATGCGAGCGGACGAAATAACAACATCATATTTTCACATCGCTTCTTGTTGTTTCTTCCAAGCCTAGAGGAAGTCACAGGCCTATGACACATCTCCTGCGCTTGAAAAGGCCAGTAAAAAGAGCCACAGTAAACCTCAACCACTTTTAGCCATTTGTAAAAAAGAAAAAGAAAAAAAAAGACATGGTATTTTGCACAGGACATATGTGGTCGCCCTGCTCTGCTTACTCTTAACAAGTTCGTGTGAGAGAGTGCAAAGAGGCCACAGGTCTGTTGCCACAAACTGCTCACTCCAAACAGATCGAACGTGAAATGGACATACAGTGGTACCTTGGTTCTTGACCTTAATCCGTTCCGGGAGTCTGTTCAACTCCTGAAACTGTTCGAAAACCAAGGCGCGGATTCCAATTGGCTGCAGGAGCTTCCTACACTCAAGTGGAAGCCATGTTGGATGTTTGGCTCCCGAAAAACATTTGCAAACCGGAACACATTTGCAGTGTTCGGGATCCGATTTGTTCAGCAGCTAAACCATTTGATAACCAAGGTAGAACTGTATGTTTTATATATATTCATGAAAGTAGCAGCTGCGGTTGTAGGTAACATTTAAGGAGGTTCTTTAAGTGTACCTAACATAACGCTCATCTTTGGAGAGGGCGAAATGTTTTTCCACTTATTAACAAGTATAGTCAACAATTTAACTTGGTTGGTAGAGCATGAGATTCTCCAACAGTTTGACTTCATCCCCCAAAGGTGCACCTCTTCATTGTCTCCTGAGACAGACAGATGCCAATAACATGAAGCCAGTTTACTCAAACTTCTGCCTCGCTTAAAACCACCATTTCCCTCATTTCCTCCACACAGCCACCACGGGTACAAAGGGAAAGAGCTCTCATTTTGCATTCACATCAATTATCTTGTTTATTTCAAGTATTTATATTATTTACTTCATTCGTCAGTCACTTTTTACAGTAAATGGAAGTCTCAAAGTGACTTGACAAAAACAAAACACAGGCTATAAAATCAACTGAAAACCAGCAAAAAAAACCAACAACCCAACAACACAAGATACATGAAATATCTCACATTTCTTCTACAAAGCAAAATCATCATCATCATCCTAAAGGAAAGTAAGAACAAATGTAAAACCACAAATTTACCCCAAAAAGCGCCCTGCCCCCCTTACCACTGAAACAACATTACAGTGGTACCTCGGGTTACATATGCTTCAGGTTACAGACTCCACTAACCCAGAAATAGTGCTTCAGGTTAAGAACTTTGCTTCAGGATGAGAACAGAAATCGTGCTCCGGCGTTGCGGCGGCAGAAGGCCCCATTAGCTAAAGTGGTGTTTCAGGTTAAGAACAGTTTCAGGTTAAGTACGGACCTCCGGAACGAATTAAGTACTTAACCTGAGGTACCACTGTACTGAAATGTTTATTTGTGAGCTTAAGCTATAAATCAAAGGGCCCTGGGTTCAGATTTCACCTCCGCCATGCACTCACTGACCCTGCGTAAATTACAATTCCTCAGCTTCCATTTCCTTCCCAGCATCTCCTATGGGGTAGCCATAATCAGCTTCACAACCCTTGCTATCAGAATTACATGAAGTGTTATATAAATGGAAACTCAACCGTTACGACATTTTGAGCGACAGCACACATAAAACCCTTGAGAATCTTCGTGTGCTTGCTGCCCTCGTATTCTCAGGGCACACTTCCTTAATTTTCTTCCTTCGTAGCTGAGGAAGGCGGAATAATTCGGTTCAGTTCACACTTTACTTCACTCAAGTCTCTTAAAATACTCGGCGAAACAATACGCAAGCTGAAACACAGCTGTCCTTCAAAATTTGCAGTTCTCCTAATTTACTGAAGACATTAGGGTACAGCGCAAAAATTTAATAAATAATAATAATTTTTAAAAGCGTATTTTGGTGAAAACAAAAATGCATTAGAGTGAGGGGAAACTGCTTGCAAATAAATGTGTACAATAGCTAAAATTGCATACAAACTGTTCATGTCAGGATAAATGAGCACTAAAATCCTGGTGAATTTCCATGAGGAATTCAAAATCAATCAATCAATCAATCAATCAATCAATCAAACAAACTGATGCACAAATATGGTGAACCAAAACATGAAGGATGCAGCAAGCTTCGTTTCTCCTGCTATAGATCAATGCATTCAAGTTGGATGTTTTTAAGCAGAGGTTGGATGGCCATCCGTCCTGGACGCTTTACTTGAGATTCCTGCAATACAGGGGGTTGGACTTGATGACCCTTGTGGTCCCTTCCAACTCTACGATTCTATGATTCCTTCATCAGATTTTGTGGGCTCCTCCGGGCAATCTGTTTGGTGAATCACAGCAGGAGAAAACAAGCTTGCTCCCTCTTTCCACACCCTTTATCCATCTTGGTTGCCCTCCTCTGCACACATTCCAGCTTGTGATGCCCAGGAGAGTCCTTATGGTGGGAAGCCCTCAGATGACTGTAGCAGCTACCGATTCCAACAGTCAAGTGGCCCTGCTTCAAAACTGGTCTTAGCACCACCATGCTCCTTCCTCGGACAGCACCTGGCTTCTCCGTGCAATTGGAACAAGAGGAAGATGGTACAGTGGTACCACGGATTAAGTACTTAATTCGTTCCGGAGGTCCGTTTTTAACCTGAAACTGTTCTTAACCTGAAGCACCACTTTAGCTAATGGGGCCTCCCGCTGCCGCCGCACCACTGGAGCACGATTTCTTTTCTTATCCTGAAGCAAAATTCTTAACCTGAAGCACTATTTCTGGGTTAGCGGAGTCTGTAACCTGAAGCGTATGTAACCTGAGGTACCACTGTACAATGAAACTGCAGTAAACAGCAATTTCCTTGTTCCTCTCTGCTGCCCACATCCAAGAAGGTGGCAGGCCCTGTCCGTGGGAAGGTGAACAAATGGGTAACTGCAGCAGCTGCTGGAAACACCAGCTGCTACTGTCAAAGAGAGCCTTCCCACAGTATACTAACCAATTAAGGAAGTTTTTAGTCAAATTTACTGCTTTAGTTTCAAATCTTAATTATGCCGCACACAATTTGAAATTGATCTTAAGAATCATCTTAAAGCATATTGCTTGAAAAGATGTAGACAGATCATTCAAATCAGTGTCATGAATAAACTCACTCGTGGATCAGAGCCAAGAATAAACTTTCACATGGAAATAAGCCACTTCTCAAGGTTTGTAAATTTACTTGATTAACCAGATCAGCAAGTTTAGTCCCTTCCACTTTGATTGCGTTTTTTAAATTCAGAACAGAAAGCTATATGGTTTGTAACTTTGTAAAGTTCGTTAACAGTTCTGTGCATTTTCCAAATCCAAAGCAATAACAGCATTTGGCAAAAGAGATAATGAAGTTAGAGAAAACATATACACTTAAACAGAAGGCCATTCAGCCCTGCATTGTGTGTTGAAAAAGACTGAGGTAGAAGAGATCATATCTGTAATGGATTCCAACTGAATTTCACAAATGCAATGAGAGACAGACATAAAACGAAGCTGTTATACCGCTGTTCCAACAAATCAGTTTTTTGTCTGGAGATCTCAATCTCATGTGTGTTATTATTTGCACTCACACACCTTTGCATCAAATGAACCTCACTCACTTCTTACTCTCTACCAGATATGAATCCCTATGCTTCATATAAAACAGGACTATTGTTCTCCAGCGAATCAGTGCAACACATTCCCAGTAAAGCTGCCAAGTACTTACCTCGCTGCCATCACAGAAATAACTTGGTATTATGTTTTGGGGAGAACAGTACTAGCGATCTGTCCAGCACAACTGTTGCATTAAAACATGTCACCCTTGTAACTTTACCACGTTACACAAAGCAGAACATGAAGTAAGCCAAGCAGTTTAACTTGAAAGTTTACACTAGGTCTTGTAACCAAACAGGAAAAGGAAGCTTTACCAAAATAGAGAGCGTATGTGTGCAGGAAGCAACTCTGCGTTTTTGGCTTGATATTTTTTCTTAGCAAAATTTATTGTTCAGCAGAAAGGCCAGTGTGGAAAAAAGACGACCAAAATAGCCCAAATTCGAGGGCACAAATAGTGCCACCCTCACTGGGAGTGTTGAGGATATATATTTAAGTTCCCCAATAAAAGCACCCATCAGTGGAACTCAATATGGACATCACTCGCCAGCATTCTCCAAGATGCGCAGGGTCACAGAAATTAAGCTGGAATCTGCAATATGTGCAAGCTGCAGTAATTTGTACTGGTTTGGGAAGGGACAAGGAGTAATGCTGGCAAGGAAACCACTGGCAATTTGGGTCAGCCAATTTCTAGCTGCTGAGATTTCAGCAGGCACTGCCAGGGCACATACAAACACTGTCATAAGACCCAGAGACCTGATTTTATTTTATTTTTAAAAAAGCAAAACCAAACACATAGACTTTCAAGGAAGCTGGATTCTGCTCTGTTCTTCATTCTAAGCTTTATTTCTGGCATCCACACAGAATTCTGCCATACCACACACAGCCCACATCTTTTAGTATGGAGGCACAAACCAGCCCTCATTTTGTTTTTGCACATACAGTGGTACCTCGGGTTACAGACGCTTCAGGTTACAGACTCCGCTAACCCAGAAATAGTACCTCGGGTTAAGAACTTTGCTTCAGGATGAGAACAGAAATTGTGTGGCGGCAGCAGCAGGAGGCCCCATTAGCTAAAGTGGTGCTTCAGGTTAAAAACGGACCTTCAGAACAAATTAAGTTCTTAACCCGAGGTACCACTGTATACACATATACAGTGGACGCTCAGGTTGTGAACATGATCTGTGTGGGATGCACATTCGCAACCCGCAGCATCCGCAACCTGCAACGGCATGTCTGCGCACATGCGGGTTGTGATTCAACGCTTCTGTGCACACGCAAACCGTGTTTTAGCGCTTCTATGCATGCTCTACCGCCAAAACCTGGAAGTAACCCGTTCTGGTACTTCTGGGTTTCAGCGGTCCGCAACCTGAAGCATCTGTAACCCAAGGTATGACTGTACACACCATCTCTTTAAGTGTGTTGTTAAATTTGAGTTGATTTATTATCAACCCAGTCAGATGGGTGGGGTTAGTTGAGAGTCCAGCACTGCAGGAGGTTGGATTAGATAACCCTTGGGGTCCTTTCCAACTCTATAATTCCATGATTCTACTATCCCCCCCCCCAGCACCTTTCCAGTTTCCCATTTATCTGTTAAGCTCTGATACTTTCATTTCTGCCACTCTAGTGGTGTGGCGAAAGATGAGCAATCCACATTTATTATATTGCTGCAGGGGGGAAAACTTCACACTCACTCCATGCCTGCCAATCTTCCTCTCTAGGTCATAATTATGAAGCCCACCCAGAGACTCCTGTGTTCAACAGATCAATGGAATGGCATGTGCAAAGAACAGAAAATCCATACAGTGGGTTGGCCACACTTTTGAATTGCGCTAAAACAAGTGTGACTCTACCTCTGTTTTCCTGTCGTTTTGAGCAGGAACCTGCAGCTGTCTTATGCGCAAGTGGTTAGCCAAGACGGGAGTCCAGAGAATAAGGAAACTGATAATACTTCAGAGAGAGGGTAAACAGAAAAAAAACAGTGTATGACAGGAGGTCAAATCCTATTTGGGGACTTCCCTGGCTTTTTTCTGGCCCACGTAGGACCAGTCTGAATAGTTGGCCTTGGTTTAGGGAAGCTTTTAATGTTTAATAGGTTATTGTATTTTAGTGTTTTGTTGGAAGCCACCCAGAGTGGCTGGGGAAACCCAGCCAGATGGGCAGGGTATAAATTATAAATTATTATTATTGGTGAAGATTTGACGTTTTCACCCCCAAAAAGTTTTAGATTTGAGTTTCTATTGAAATGAGGCTCCATTTTAACGTTGTATTTTAATCTTGTTTTTAAGTTGTATCTTAATCAATTGTTTTATATCTGGTGTTAGCCGCCCTGAGCCTGGTCTTGGCTGGGGAGGGCAGGGTATAAATAAATTTTTTTTTATTATTGTTATTATTATTAATCAACTGAGAGCACTGTAGTTCTTAGATCAGGTCTTCATCAGAGGGAAACTCAATCAGAACCAGTCAGAGGTGCCAGCTTGTGGAGGCAATGGAGGGGGCAACATTGTGTGTGTGATGTCAGGACATTGGGAGGAGCTGGGGGCGGAGCCAAAAGTGGCAGCAACATGCCTAAATGGCCAGCGGCTTCTCCGCCTCCTCTTAGCACTGCCACTGGTGGGAGGATGCTCTGACACCATGCTGGACTCCATTCTTCGGCACCGTGCTTTTGGGACATGGGCCCCCCCGGCCCCTACCCCCAAAATATAGGGGGCCCGAAAAGGGCTCAACCCCCAGGAGCCAGCACCCCCTGGAACCAGTTTACTTTCCAATTCTTCCAAATGTCAAATCCCAAATGTCTTTGTCACTGACTAAAGGTAAAGGGGCCCCTGACCATTAGGTCCAGTCATGACCGACTCTGGGGTTGCGGCGCTCATCTCGCTATATTGGCCGAGGGAGCCTGCGTACAGCTTCCGGGTCATGTGGCCAGCATGACTAAGCTGCTTCTAGTGAACCAGAGCAGCACATGGAAACGCCGTTTACCTTCCCGCTGGAGCGGTACCTATTTATCTACTTGCACTTTGACGTGCTTTCGAACTGCTAGGTTGGCAGGAGCAGGGACCGAGCAACGGGAGCTCACACTGTCGTGGGGATTCGAACCGTCAACCTTCTGATCAGCAAGCCGTAGGCTCTGTGGTTTAACCCACAGCGCCACCCGCGTCCACTGACTACTGAATCCCAACTGACTTGAACCTCCAGCCATTCAGTCTGGACCAAAAACAGAATTAACCCTTACGTCACACACTAGCACAAGTTAACAGGGAGGCATTGTAAAGAGAGTTTACCTTCTCCTTATTCCCCCACCCTGGGTGAGCATAAGACAAATGCAAGTTCCAGCTGAAAACAGCAAGGAAACAAAGAGGAAGGGCAGCACACCCCAAACCGAGTAACATTTCAAAGCACGGCAGAAATGAAAAGGCTTGCTTACTTCTCAGGAGTCATAGCTTGGGCTTCCAAGCTCAGGTATCCAGCAACATTAAAAAAAACCCCAACCCTACTCATTTCTGCCTGTCTCGCATGAACAATGTTCACAGAAGTGTGCATGCACACGAAAGCTCATACCAAGAACTAACTTAGTTGGTCTTTAAGGTGCTACTGGAAGGAATTTTTTTATTTTGACTATGGCAGACCAACACGGCTACCTATCTGTAACACATACATGCAGACAGTACAATGGTACCTCGGGTTACAGATGATTCAGGTTACAGACGCTTCTGGTTACTGACTCAGCTAACCCAGAAATAGTACCTCGGGTTAAGAACTTTGCTTCAGGATGAGAACAGAAATTGTGCGGTGGCGGCGAGAGGCCCCATTAGCTAAAGTGGTACCTCAGGTTAAGAACAGTTTCAGGTTAAGAACCGGGTTAGGAACTTTGCTTCAGGATGAGAACAGAAATTGCACGGCGGTGGCGAGAGGCCCCATTAGCTAAAGTGGTACCGCAGGTTAAGAACAGTTTCAGGTTAAGAACGGACCTCCAGAACGAATTAAGAGGTACCACTGTATAATGCTTTTACCATGCTTGACAGAGCACTTGTGAAAACATTCACTGCATCCACCTGTGGCGCAAGGTAAGAGTCCAGAAATAGCATCCACGCCGGGAATGCTATTTATGCTGGGCCAAAAATACACAGACACACAGTAGCACCGTCTTTCACTTTAAAAACAACAACAACCCAGCTTAACTGCAGCTTCAAAAAGTGGCAGAGCTTCTCTAAGCAGTTCAGCACTATTGCTCATTGGTAACAAATATGCTTTATATTCTCATTAATCGAGAACATTCTCAAGAATGTTCACCAAAAGATTATTCTCGAGAATTTAACATCACTAGGAATGATGTAACATCATGGTGTAGCAGGTATTCCCAACGGCCCATTCTGCTACCACAGTGCTTCCTTGCTGCCACTCACTCCTAAAGCAGCAGCAAGACTGCTTTGTAGGCAAGGAAAGAGTGTGAGACCGTCCAACACTTCCTCTAATATGGGATAAATGATAAATGGTAAAGGGACCCCTGACCATTAGGTCCAGTCGTGACCGACTCTGGGGTTGCAGCGCTCATCTCGCTTTATTGGCTGAGGGAGCCGGCGTACAGCTTCCGGGTCATGTGGCCAGCATGACTAAGCCGCTTCTAGTGAACCAGAGCAGCGCACGGAAACGCCGTTTACCTTCCAGCTGGAGCGGTACCTATTTATCTTCTTGCACTTTGGCATGCTTTCGAACTGCTAGGTTGGCAGGAGCAGGGACCGAACAATGGGAGCTCACCCCGTCGCAGGGATTCGAACCGCCACCCTTCTGATCGGCAGGTCCTAGGCTCTGTGGTTTAACCCACAGCGCCACCCGCGTCCCCCCTCTAAAATATTACTATTATTATTTATTAAATTTGTATACTGCCTTCCATCCACAGACCTCAGGGTGGTTCACAACCTAAAAACACAAGATTACAAAAATAACCCACAAAATACAGAATAAAAACAAGAACAAACTAATAACCCTCTCCAAAACACATTTAAATATTAAAATTTCTCCCATTCCCCAGAAGATAGTGAAAACAACTTTCAGAACCTTTCCACTTACTTGGCAAGGATCACTGGCCAAAATATTTGGCCCAGGACTAGGGGCTATAGCTCAGCTGTTCCCAAGTTCAACCCGCTTAGGACAGGTATAAGGATCCTTCAGCTCTCCAGCTGCTCCTGTACTACAACTCCCATCAGCCCCAGCGATCATGGCAAATGGCAAGGGATGGTGGGTGTTGTAGTTCTGGAACACCTGGAGGGCAACAGATTCTCTACACCTGAGTTAGAAGGATCAGAGAGCAGAGGATGCGAAAGGAACCTCTACACCAGTGATGGCCAAACTTGGCCCTCCAGCTGTTTTGGGGCTACAATTCCCATCATCCCTGACCACTGGTCCTGTTAGCTAGGGATGATGGGAGTTGTAGTCCAAAATCTGCTGAAGGGCCAAGTTTGGCCATCACTGCTCTATACCGAGGTGCCGGGGAGCCACTACCAGTGAAAGAAGACTGTGCTGGGCTACAAAGATGATGGGAATTGTAGTCCAAAAACTGCTGGAAACCCAAGTGTGGGAAACTCTGATAGATAAACAGCAAGACCAGGCACACACAGCAAACTGAAACTAGGATCCAGACCTCTCAACCGTGGGTGGCCTTTCAGGTTTACTTCTTTAGCAACCTGAGATGTTCTGTCTCCTTTCAGTTACCGCATGGCAGCCTTATAAAGTCTTCCTGTTGTTATACTTGAAATCTGCAAGGCAGAGGCTGGGTGGGGTGGGGGGAAGTGCTGCATTTAGAACTGTGCTAAAGAGAAGTGAAATGTAAAAAATGACCTAATTTACAGCTGCAAATATTTTTGTTCTGTCTCACTGAGCCGAGTAGCTTGAGGTGAAAGGGACTTTCCTAAATCACTGCCAGATCTTAAAATCACAGTCCGTACTTTCCATTAGCTTTTGACCCAGTGGTTCAGAAAGCTCCTCCATGATCACCTGTCTCTTCATTTGAGAATAAATCGAGAAAGTCCAGTTGGCCCTTCCAAGTTTACTTTCACACTGGAGCCCCTCAATTGTCCCAATGTCAGTTTCTGTTCTTCAGGGGGCGGGATTTACTTGCTGGCTGCGTCTCACTTTCTAAGAAATAATAAAGTAGTGCTATGCTACTAACAAAAAGAAAGGAAGGTAACTAATGGAATGAAAAGTAGGAATTAAATAATTGTTGACTCCCCAGGCATGAACAGAAACTGACACTGGAGCAACTGCAATTTGCTAACCTTCTCCACCCATGACATTCCTTAAATGGGGTGAACCTACATGGAAAGAGCAAAAAAGCCCTTAAAAGGCTTGCATTGTATTTGTGCAATTGTATTTTGTTACAAAAAAGCTGCCACAAATCAGGTTCCCTTCCCCAAAAGAAACCCACAGGAAGGCAACACAGAAAAAAACTGCAGCAATGAGCTGACAACGACATCATTAGACCGTTCTGTAAGAAATATGTACACAAAAGATGACTATTCAGAGAACGGTCCTTGGCGTTTGCAATCCAAGGCTGAGTTTGACAAGCATCAACTGCATCTTGGGTGGAAAATAGTTGGCTGGTTTACATTAGCTCCTGCCTTTAAAATGTTTGGTTTTTTAAATTAATGTATGCTATTTAGGTTTTGCTCTTTTAACCTTTTCTTTAAACAATCATGACAGCATGTATACAGATTACCGGAGCCCTTGGATTCAGCATGAGAACAAGCTGAATAAAACTGCAAACAGTTGCATACCAACATTAAGGATGGGGCATGAAAACGGTCTCACGATAATTTTGTTAAAACTTGCTAGAGCCAGCCATTTGCATTTTCTCCCAGTTGACTTTAAAAGAGGCACACCACTCCAAGTCAAAACTTCCTTGGTATTTAAGCTAGGCTCTGAGGTATTTTTTTGTCCACTGCAATAAGTTTATTAACAATGCAATAAGCAGTTGACATCAAAAGAGAAAAAATATCAAAACGTTCAGTTTTCACAGCAGGGTCGGCACTGCAGTTAGACAGAGTCAGATGACTTCCCTCAGGTAGCCTGATGCTGGGGGTAAGTGGCAACAGCCTCTAGCTACACCTCTGCCATTATTCCAAATTGAGTGCTTAAATTGTACTTTATGGTTTTTATGGTAGTTCTGCACTTATGATATTATTTCCCATTTAAATACATGTCAATTTTTTTTCAAATAACCAGGAAGATATATTTCTTCATCTTTTTATATAGCACGTTTTTTGGGGAAAATTTTTTAAAAGTAGAAATAGAGGCATAACTTTACTTTAACTTCTGGGGGTACTAGTAATATTAAAAAGAGGTTAACCTCTTCCTATAGGGTATCTGTTTCTGATTCCTTACCTCACAGTAACCACTACAGCAATCCAGTTTAATCATCCCAGGGTCAGACATCTTAGAGAGCTCTAAGAGGTCTGGCTGTTCTTTAGTAAAATCCAATCTTTCAACCAGCATAAACATGATACTTCGAAATATAGCTGTAGGTCAGGGAGAGCAAAACAACCTCTCTTTGGTGCTGCATTTCTCCAGCACTATCCTAACAACAAAACATCTGGCTTTTATAACTGGATTTGTTGCACCCTGGCAACAGAGCACTTTAATCTACTTCACATAAAGTTCTGGCATGCTCCTGAATCCCTCCTGCAAAATAATGATAGTCTGGATGTTGCCCATTAACACTTAGCACCTGGACAATTCACCTAGTTTCAGTCTTCCCCTCTATGACGAGACGTATTGTATTTGTACAGGAATCAAAGTAATTATTTCTAAATTTGCATGTATACATATGTGGATTGTATGCAAATCTCTTTATCTTTTGTGGCAGTGTTTACCGTATTTTTCGCCCTATAAGACGCACTTTTCCCCCTCCAAAAATGAAGGGGAAATGTGGGTGCGTCTTATGGGGCGAATGCAGACTCCTTGGCTTCAGCGATAGCAACACGAAGCCTCCGAAGCCTGCGCTCCGGAGGCTTCGCGTTGCTTCCGCTGAAGCCAGGAGAGTCTGCTGTTTGAGGCTGGCGGTGGAGGAAAGCAGCGCTTCCCCCATCGCCAGCCCCAGAGGATGGGGGGCAGCAGGAAGGCGCGCGACGCCTTGCCGCTGCTCTCCAACCCGGGTTTGAGGCTGGCGGTGGGGAAAGCAGCGCTTCCCCCATCGCCAGCCCCAAAGGATGGGGGGCAGCAGGAAGGCGCGCGACGCCTTGCTGCTACTCTCCAACCCGGGTTTGAGGCTGGCGGTGGGGAAAGCAGCACTTCCCCCATCGCCAGCCCCAGAGGATGGGGGGCAGCAGGAAGGCGCGCGACGCCTTGCCGCTGCTCTCCAACCCGGGTTAGAGGCTGGCGGTGGGGAAAGCAGCACTTCCCCCATCGCCAGCCCCAGAGGATGGGGGGCAGCAGGAAGGCGCGCGACACCTTGCCGCTGCTCTCCAACCCGGGTTTGAGGCTGGCGGTGGGGAAAGCAGCGCTTCCCCCATCGCCAGCCCCAGAGGATGGGGGGCAGCAGGAAGGCGCGCGACGCCTTGCCGCTGCTCTCCAACCCGGGTTTGAGGCTGGCGGTGGGGAAAGCAGCGCTTCCCCCATCGCCAGCCCCAGAGGATGGGGGGCAGCAGGAAGGCGCGCGACGCCTTGCCGCTGCTCTCCAACCCGGGTTTGAGGCTGGCGGTGGTGAAAGCAGCGCTTCCCCCATCGCCAGCCCCAGAGGATGGGGGGCAGCAGGAAGGCGCGCGACGCCTTGCCGCTGCTCTCCAACCCGGGTCTGAGGCTGGCGGTGGGGAAAGCAGCGCTTCCCCCATCGCCAGCCCCAGAGGATGGGGGGCAGCAGGAAGGCGCGCGACGCCTTGCCGCTGCTCTCCAACCCGGGTCTGAGGCTGGCGGTGGGGAAAGCAGCGCTTCCCCCATCGCCAGCCCCAGAGGATGGGGGGCAGCAGGAAGGCGCGCGACGCCTTGCCGCTGCTCTCCAACCCGGGTCTGAGGCTGGCGGTGGGGAAAGCAGCGCTTCCCCCATCGCCAGCCCCAGAGGATGGGGGGCAGCAGGAAGGCGCGCGACGCCTTGCCGCTGCTCTCCAACCCGGGTCTGAGGCTGGCGGTGGGGAAAGCAGCGCTTCCCCCATCGCCAGCCCCAGAGGATGGGGGGCAGCAGGAAGGCGCGCGACGCCTTGCCGCTGCTCTCCAACCCGGGTCTGAGGCTGGCGGTGGGGAAAGCAGCGCTTCCCCCATCGCCAGCCCCAGAGGATGGGGGGCAGCAGGAAGGCGCGCGACGCCTTGCCGCTACTCTCCAACCCTCCTTTGGGCTTTTGCGGGAGATGGGGAAATTCCCCCACCTCCCGCAAAAGCCGTGCGCTCTTTAAAGGGGCTCCGCGGCTTCTGCTGGCTTTTCTACGAGGGGGGGAATTCCCCCACCTCCTAGAAAAGCCTGCAGGAGCCGGGCACCCTTTAAAGAGCAAGCGGCTCTTGGGGGCTTTTCCCCAAGGAGGGAGAAGGGACTGACTGGCCCTTTCAGTCCCTTCTCCCTCCTGGTCGAAAAGCCCGCAGGAGTCAAGTGGGGCTCCTGTGGGCTTTTGCGGGAGGTGGGGGAATTCCGCCACCTCCCGCAAAAGCAGGGAGAAGGTCTTGGAGTAGCGCACAGGCTGCGTGCAGCCTGTCCGCTGCTCCCAGAGCTGCGGGGGGGAAATCATATTTTTTTCCTTGATTTCCCCCCCTGAAAACTAGGTGCGTCCTATGGGCCGGTGCGTCTTATAGGGCGAAAAATACGGTATGTGGCCACCCTGCCTGTCAGTTAGAACGTTCTTCAAGATCATTACCAGCTGCCACCTGATGATCTCATTGCAGTACCAGGGCAGATATAGTAGATCCTGCTTTCAATACTATTTTTACCTACAAACCTTTTGAGGTGGGCATACTGCTTTCTTTCCAACAACAATGCATGCCCCATAAACTTCCTGCTGAAATCTTGTAACTTCTTAGTCTACTAAAGTTTTTTGGGGGTGGCGGCAGTGTTGTTCTGCTTTTGTTGTGCTATAATACAAGAGCTTCCCTATGGACGACTCATAAAGCAGACAGTCCGGTATAAATTCACCTTTAATGCACTATTATTGTGCCGCGATGTGTTGCCTGCAAAAAAATCACCAGTCTGAAGGGGTACACTGTCTGCCTGAGGAGTTAACTGTGTGTTGTAATTTTTCCTATCAAAATCCGGCCCAAACTTTTCCCCTTTTGATCTAGCTATGCTGCCAACACCCTGGCTTGATCCATCTCCACCCACTTCCCCAAAAATGGTGAACACAGGGATAAACAGACGAAAAAGGACTGCCCTCATCTCAGGCCTTTTTATCTTCCACAGAGGCCAGTCTTACTGCTTTCTCTCTCACTGTAAATTCTAAAATCAGCCTGGTTCATTTCTTGCACCGCTGCTGCCTCAAACCTGTCTTGTTCTTGGTCTTGAGACGGGCCGTATGGAAATGTTTATTTTATATATGTTGTACAATGTCTCAAGCACCCCCCCAGTCCTTTCATGCTTTTAAACAAAATATTTTAGCCATTTTGGAAGAGGTCAAATGCATTTCCACATAGTGCCGCAACTGTGACTTGGCATTTACTATGCGTTGGCTAATCTGTGGATGTGCAGTGAGTTGACTCTGCTTCGGGAGACTTCATTGTGTGTGTGAAAGTGGCAGATTATTGCTCTCCATATGGCCTATAAATTGTTTCATTGTTGCTCAACGTGGGGTCTGGGCTCATTATAAATACCACCATTTATTGAGAGAGCATTTTCAGGCACCCACTGAGTTAAAGTGTTATAATAACAATGTTGACGCGTAATACAAAATCAGACTTGCTGTCAGTTCTTTCAATCACAGGGGTAGAGAGAGGACAGCTGATCTTGAACCAGAAACGTATGGATTGTTGTTCATGCTACTAGTTTGAAGTGGAGAATTATCCTTAAGTTGTGAGAAACTTTCCGCTGAGATGCTGTTCCTTGAAAGCAGTTGGCTCCAGTTGGAGGTTTAAGCCCAGTGGTTTGGTTAGAACACCTTAGTTTGGGCTCATTTATATACAGTGGTGCCCCGCAAGACGAATGCCTCGCAAGACGGAAAACTCGCTAGACGAAAGAGTTTTCCGTTTTGGAGGTGCTTCGCAAAACGAATTTCCTATGGGCTTGCTTTGCAAGACGACAATGTATTGCGAGTTCCTGCTGGTTTTTTTCCCTTTCCCCCCTTTTTCTAAGCCGCTAAGCCGCTTATCAGCTGATCTGATCAGCAGATAAGCCGCTAAAATCCGCTAAAAGCCGCTAATCCGTCAATGGGCTTGCTTCGCAAGACGAAAAAACCGCTAGACGAAGAGAATCACGGAACGGATTCTTTTCGTCTTGCGAGGCACCACTGTATCTTGGGCTAGACCCAAAGCCATCTGTTACACTTCTGCAGGTCAGCTGACTGTCAGCGAAGTCACCTGATACTTTGGCAAATAGGTGTCCCACATTATACTTTGTTAGATAAGTCCTGAAGTTGTACTTTGAATACCAACCCAAATGCTTCCTCCAGGACATCTTGTAAACACTCTGTAGACACAGAATGATAGGATTTTTGTTGGCTATAGCTGGCAAGCAGAGACCTGAGCAAAGGAATCCGGATATAGTTTAGAATTAGAGGCAAATAAGACATTGGAAAATAAGCTTATAATGTTTGCTAACATGCCTTGGTACAACACTACTTTTATTTTTAATTGGGCATCTCAACAGCACTTGGTTTTCCTATAAATACTTCATGCCTTTACACAAATGGAGAGGCACGGTCCACTCAGGATTTAAGTACTTTTAAGTACCACTGACTTCACTTAATGCACCCACTAAAATCAATAATACTTTAAAACGCTTGACTTTTATTTTATTTTGCTCCCATCCATAGTTTCTGAGAGCTCAATATGAAATAGCATGCGGTTCTGAGAGACCTGAAGTTCACTCTTGTTATCCCAGTACTGAAACTAAAATACAAAAAAGTGAACCATGAGATAAATCTTTTCACAGCTCCTGAAGTACATTAACCTTTATGAAAAAGTTAGGATGAAGTAGGTTCTCAAGGACTACTTCAAGCTTGGGGTATCTCCTAATTCTACGATTCTTTGATATGCCACCTTTATCTTCCAATGATCTCAAGATGGTGTCCATGGTTCTTCTCCTCCCCACTTCATCCTCACAACAACTCTGTGAAGTAGGTTAGGCTGAGAGATGGTGACGGGCCCAAGGTCACCCAGTGAGGTTCATGCCTGAGTGGGGATTTGACCAGCGGCAGAGTTCTCAACATGAACTTTTGACCGGCCTGCCAGCACCTTCTTGATTCCTTTTCTAGGGGCAACTAAAAGTCTAGATTCAGAAAAAGGGGGCTCAGGTGAGCTTCCATTTCGAAGGCAAGGTGGAGCTGGGGAATTATGGTGCTGGAGGAGACTTTTGAGAGTCCCATGGACTGCAAGAAGATCAAACCTATCCATTCTGAAGGAAATCAGCCCTGAGTGCTCACTGGAAGGACAGATCCCGAAGCTGAGGCTCCAATATTTTGGCCACCTCATGAAAAGAGAAGACCCCCTGGGAAAGACCCTGATGTTGGGAGAGATTGTGGGCACAAGGAGAAGGGGACGACAGAGGACGAGATGGTTGGACAGTGTTCTCGAAGCTACCAACATGAGTTTGACCAAGCTGCGGGAGGCAGTGGAAGACAGGAGTGCCTGGCGTGCTCTGGTCCATGGGGTCACAAAGAGTCGAACACGACTAAACAACTAAACAACAACATCCCCTCCCACTGCCTCCCCATTGCTTCAATTCAGAGTTCTACCTTCCCTTCAGAAACTAAACGAGAAAGCATTCATCTGCTGTGATGAAAGAACACTCCAAAGGCAATCAGGTGTTGATACAGACTTCCTGCTCCCCATCAGTAAAGCTTACAGCCTGCATTTCAGCTTTTGAAGATAATGCTTAAAAACCCATCTGCTAGCGGGGGTGGGGGTGGGTAGCAGCTTTCTGAGTTCAGCTGATGACATTTCTGAGGCCCAATCAGAAGCAATGCACCATCCAATGGCAAACTGCTTCCTCAGAAGCAGGCCTCAGGAAGATTGACTGAAATCACACAGGCATTAAATCACCATAGTCATTGCCATCTTACCTAAAAGGGAATTCGATTAGCTGAGGAACATCCCAGCCAATGGAAATTCAACCCAAACTGAAGCCTTAATTAATTTGCCGTTCAACCTCATGCACTGAACGTGTCAAATATAATTGGTTTGTTATCATCTGAGAGATGTTCTCCTGCTCTTTTGGTCTGAGCAAAACCATCTCCCTGCAGTACAAACAGTATAAAAAATCAAAGAAAGCCCATACCCCTTCCTCCTGCCAGTCATGTGCTGCATACAGTTTTGGGCAGTTAACAGCTTAATAGATGAAACACTGACCTCCAAGATCCTTTTCCAAATCCAGTTTGCAGTCCCATGACAGGCAGCAGAATTGGGTTATGGAGCATTGGAGATGGAAAAAGGGGGGCTTTCCTAACACACGTCAGCATTTTTATTTATCTTTTTGCTGCAGGTCTTTTTGTCTTCCGTCTTTAATGTTTCCCTCTTTCCCTTGCTTGCCCATGTCAGCCCATTGTGGGTTAGGGTTCACTGTTTTCTTTCACCCGGACGACGGTCATTATTTACTTAACCCATCCTCCCCAGAAAATGACTCCATTTTGGAACACTCTTGTGGGACAGCGGAGAAGCGTGCAAACAAAACCAGCTTGCCTCGCACCACAGTTAAGTGCATTTTAGCCCATTTCAGCGCCACTGCACAGCAAAGAGTGAACTTCTAATTGTCGTCTAGCTAGGGAAGACTCTCAGACATTACTCAAGCACCAAAACATTACAACTCTCCCAAGAAAGGCAAAGGAACCATTGAGGAATCATAAGGCTGTTGCTTCAGTTTCTGTCTCCAGGTCTTATTAGAAAAAGTCATAGTGCATCTGACATATAAGCATCAAAAAAGAACGATGGAAATATTACTTGCCTTCAATACATTGCGGGGAGTTTGGTTTGTTTTTAAAGACATATCTAATTTCACTCTTCACCAGGGAAACTGGTTTAGTCTATAAAGTAAACATACTAAATCATAACATCCTTCATTCCAAAAGGCTTTTGATATTTTTACTTACTGTATTTTTTCGTGTATAAGCCGCCCCCATGTATAAGATGACCCCTATTGTTTTAAACCCAAAATTAAGAAATTACATTGTTTAGCTTTTGGGGGGGTTGGGGGAGGTCACTTCCGCCAATCGCTCACCCGCCTGCCCACCACTGGCGATCACACACTTCGCCGCAAACACCAATTGTCTGCCCGCTCGCCACCACCAACAGCCTACCCGCCCCCTTGCTGCAGCCGCCAATCGCCTGCCCAATTGCCGCAGCCACAGCCAATCGCCAGCAGGCCATTCCACAGCCACCAATCACACGCCCAATCACCGCTGCCAATCTCCTGCTTGCTGCTGCCATTAATCGCACGTCCCCCCTCTGCATTCACTATCCATGTATAAGACGACATCCAATTTTTGCCTAATTTTTTTAAGCAAAAAGGATTGTCTTATACACAGAAAAATACGGTATTTTAAATATTTTTAAGTATTATTGTTTCAAGTATTGTTAAACCCTGGGCACCACAATTTAAGAAGGACGTTGACATGTTGGAACATGTGCAGAAGAGGGCGACCAAGAATCTGGAAACCAAGCCTTATGAAGAACGGTTGAAGGAGCTGAGTATGTTTAGCCTGGAAAAGAGGAAACTGGCTTATTCCTCTATTTTCAAATATGCCTTTTCCTTTGTGGGAGCAAATTGCTTCCATGTAGGATAAACCCTTTCATTCTTGCACATATTTTGCAACAAAAAGCCGCTGTCTTTTTGCAGATTTGTCCCCTGTGAAACTGTTAGTGACTTTGCATGCAAACACATATGAATGCAAATGCATTTAAAATGAATTAATAATAATAATCCATGAGGTCATATGGGAAAATAATCCTGCTGAGTTTCTACACCAAAACATGGAGAAAATAAAGATTAAGCCAAGGTGGTCCTTTTTAATGTAGCTAACGGCCCAGGTTGCTACACAAGAGAAAGCGCTGGTTGACCTACTGATCTAATTAGGCTAGCAGACATTTTGACATTTATGTTGTTGAAAGGAGACAATGTTAATAGCTGGAGGGGAGGCTGTCAGTGCTTCTAACAATCACAGCATCGCTGGCATTGCATGCTGTGGCCTTTATATATTCAACGTACTTACGGAAACCCTGATTTCTTTTTTAAAAAACGGGCAGATGGCTTGTTCTATAGATGCACATTTTACGAAACTACCGCCTTTCTTGCACCCAATATTAATTCCATTTCCCACTTGATACAGGCATTTACTAATTTTAATCAATGCGTTTTGCAACTTAAGATAGAGCACTAGTAGCAGCAGCAACACAATAAAGGCATAGCTGCAGATTTTCTTTGCGGATACTGATAAGACTCTCTGGCCAATGTCAACTATATTGAGCCAGATGGGCTCAAGGTCTGACTAGCTATAAAGCTTTCTGTGTTCCCTTATGATGTAGGCTTCTGCGTATGACTTGCCTTAAGCTTTTGCGAAAGAAAGGGATGCACACATTTAAAGAGACTTAAAAAGGCAGAGAGAACCACATGTTTTAGGGCAGGAAAGAGAAGCACATTTCAAGGGCCTTCATTCTAACTGCCTGGCAAAAGGACAACTCTGGGTCGCAAAGATCAACTCTCCCTCGGCCTTGTCGTTTCTGCCACTGTGTTGTGACTGTTAAACGCTTGCACTTTAATTAAGTAGAGTTTTACAGCCACTTCATCCTGGCATAAATCACTACATGGCGACACGAAGAGAGCCGGAGCCAGTTTGCACGAAAACATTTTTCATGTGCGGTTAACAGCCAAACTGTTTGCAAGCACGAAAGCTCCATAACAGATTTCTCTGCCACAGGCGAGGACACATGGGCTCTCTCCTTGATTATATGAATGCACTCCATTTCCAGATTTTCTAAAGGTTTTTTTTTTTTTGCAGCTCTACAGGAAGAGGAAGCCTCCCCTCCCCCTTGCAGGCTTATCTGTTTCCTGCCAGTGCCAAACAGCTTTGACTCTGGGCACACCCACAACATGCATTTAAAGAACATTCCCAAGAATCCTGGGAACTGTAGTTCTCCGCTCACAGAGCTACAATTCACAGCACCTCTACTGAACAACAGTTCTCAAGATTATCCGGGGGAAGCAAAGTGCTTTAAATGAATGGTGAGGTTTACCTGTAATCTTATTTTTTCTTGTGCTTCTTTATTCCTTTATGCTCCCACTACCCATCATTCCCTTTGAGATACCCAGTTCTAAGTTTGCATCCCGTATCTTCCTTAACCACCCTTCCCTTGATTCCTCAAATCTGCATGGGTGAGAAATTCACCCATGCCTGTACTATGCACATCTTGTTTTTTTCTTTCCTTATTACTGGGGTATGTGAGCCCTACATTTGCTCTGCTGGCAGCGGGTGGGAAAGGGAGGGTTGTTTTTTTCAGTGCCGCAGTGAGACTGGAAAACGGGTTAAGTCCCTGTTGGTGTCAAGGGGGGCTCCCTTATCACCACCAAGCTGTGGTGTGTGCTTGTGCATGCGTGTTAGGGACTGGACTGAGAAGGAATGGTGGAGATTCCAACCCCATCCTGAACCTTCCTGAGAAGAGGACAGTATAGATTTAGAACAGCGGTTTGCAGAAGGTCACAGTTCCGAGGCTGCAGTGGGGAGAAGCTGGGAAATATTGGGAGAGGGGCAGCAGGAAGAAGAAGCACCAGGGGGGAGACAGCTGACAAACTCGTGTCTTTAGAAAGCATTCCTGACCCTCCCCTCCCAGGACCCGGTGGTCATTGAGAGTAGGAGAACAGAAAGCTCAGAGGCAGAAAGCACAGATCAGTCAACATATCAGGATGACGTATAATAGGAGAGAGGGGGTGGGACTTTACTTGGAGCAATGCCGTTACTGAAATAGAGGCACCTTTTCTAAGCCTCTCGTTGTGAATATTGAATAAAAGACTTGGTAAGAGCTCTTCTTGTGGTACCTCAGGTTAAGAACTTAATTCGTTCTGGAGGTCCGTTCTTGACCTGAAACTGTTCTTAACCTGAGGTACCACTTTAGCTAATGGGGCCTCCCGCCGCCGCCACACGATTTCTGTTCTCATCCTGAAGCAAAGTTCTTAACCCGAGGTACTACTTCCGGGTTAGCGGAGTCTGTAACCTGAAGCGTCTGTAACCCGAGGTACCATTGTATCTGATTCTTGGCTGCCCCAAAGCCTGACAAGAGCGGTCTGATCTCCATTCCAATCTCAGTGCAGCAGTAAAAGGGCTAAACCTCCCATTCCGACGTTTCCTTCAGAATGAGTCAGGCTCCCCTTCCCGCCTAGATGATAAATTGAAGAAAAGCAATAATTCTATCTGTCTGCAGTGTCTTTAGGCACATGTCTAGTTTGGCCACAGAGCCTCTCTGTGTCTCATATGAGAATTTCATCCCGGGCAAATCAACCTTTAACTTCTGCCGCAGAATATGAACTGCATGCTAACACTGTAGCTGCAAGGCTGAAAGGTTAGCATATCAGAATCCTCAATGACATTCCAGACATCAGGCCTTATTTCTACCAATGGCTGCAGGGGAATGATTTGCAGACCACGTGGGCATGTATTGCCTATCACCCAAGGCGACATTACGCATTTTTGTGTCCACCCGTCCCATAACTGTGCACTTTTTGAACATGCTTAGAGTCTTTAAAAGCAGCCAAGATTAAGACAATTTGCAAACCATTTATTGGAACTGATCTCAAACATTGCACTGGGACAGAAATGCCAGTAAAGCACAGTTAACACACAATTTCACAAGGCAGTACTATTAATGTTTCTACAGCAAGGAAAACAAATTTCTGCACCAACACGCCCCCACCCCCCCAAAAAAACCCCTCTCATCCCAGAATATGTTACGGAAATGCATATATTCATCAAGGTCTATACATATCCCTGTTATGATTTTACCCATGTATTTAATTATAAAATGTTTTGGGAACCAGTATTGCTGATAAAGAAGGGTATAGCTATTATATAAAAAAGAAACAACAACAACAATTGTATTATTTATACCCCGCCCATCTGGCTGGGTTTTCCCAGCCATTCTGGATGGCTTACAGCACATATAAAAACATAGTAAAATGTCAAACATTTAAAACTTCCCAATATGGGGCTGCCTTCAGATGTCTTCTGAAAGTTGTGTAGTTCTTTAACTCTTTGACGGGAGGGCGTTGCACAGGGAGGGTGCCACTGCTGAGAAGGCCCTCTGCCTGGTTCCTTGTAACTTTTTGCAAATGAAAACACGGGCATATATGCTTTTTTGTCACAACGATGAGGTTTCCTTCCAGTGAGAATAATGTCAGCTCAGTACACACTTTCCACATTACAGGTTCAATCCCGGTGATCTATAGGTTGTGCTGGGAAACAGCTCTACTTTGGGGTGGTTCCAGACTGTCACCATTTTCAGATGGGATTCAGTCACATGCCAGAAACCACTTACAGGTTGATTTGGTGCCCTTGCGCAACAAATCTGCCCTTCCACCCAAAACTGGACTCTGCGATAAGGAAAGTGACACGAAAACGCACTGGAAAGTGTGGGGTGATGACTGCTTCAATGCAACACACCATCTAACCTCCCCAGAAACAAATCAGAAGTAACGCTCAATGAACACCTTCCTACAAACGAATCAGGATGGACACTCAGTTGACAGGTTGCCTGGATGTGACCAAGGTCATCCACTCCAACCGGAACTATCTTAAAATATTTCAGAACCACAAGCCAACAACCAGGGAAGGAGGGAGGGAAATAAAGAGACTTGTATTGTACATCATCATACCCACTTTTGAGACTTGAGCATCTTGAACATTGCACATGCAAAATTATGTATCTTATCTTAATCTGCTGAGCCTGTTTTCTCCCATTTGTCTGCACTGTCAGACATTCTGTGGGTTTAGTTTTAACGCTGTCTGGCTAAAGGACAGAACGAGAAATGCGGTGATGGAGATGACCTTTGCCGTAGCGCTGAATTCTCGTTCCGGGGCTGAAAATGCTAGAATTGAAAAGGGTAGGAGGGCAAACCTTCTCCAGAAAGTTAAAGCGAAGCCTCTGCACGTGCCTGGATACAGTTTGACAGGCACTGTCATTTTCAGAGGTAAAGAGAGGCCAATTTCATGCAGCAATTCTGTGTTTCTGTATCCACGAAGCTTGCAATCTAGCAGAAGAAGCCACTGAAGCGGTCAGACCACTTTCTTTGTTAGGCTAATGGCCTAAGCACCACATTCCGCGTAACTAAAACAGCAGGGCCATGTTGCCATAGCAACAACTAAGTGATGGAGCTCCCCAGGAAGGGGTAGACATTTCCCCACCCCTCACCTGGTGGGATACCAGGTCATCCTATAGGTCAGGAGGGGCTAGTTTTGTAGGTGAGCTTATAACTGGGCTAGAAGATGGACAGAGAAGCTTGACTTCCTCTGTGGGCCAAATCCCATAGCTCTGGGGAGGGGGGTTTCCCCTGGAAACCTAATGCGGAAGCAAGATCTGTTAGAGCAGGCATAGGCAAACTTGGCCCTCCAGATGTTTTGGGACTACAACTCCCATCATCCCTAGCTAACAGGACCAGTGGTCAGGGATGATGGGAGTTGTAGTCCCAAAACATCTGGAGGGCCGAGTTTGCCTATGCCTGTGTTGGAGTGTTGATGCTGCGAGCCCTTCCATCTTATGCTCAATTCATATAGAAGTGTGAACAAAGTCTCCATTGACCTCCATTCTAAGGAAACTAAATCTGGTGTAATCGCTGAAACCTCAGAAGTCTCTCACTGCTCAGGGACTGAGGTGCATGAAACAATATGTCCAGGTGCCCAGCACCCATGGAAGCTCTGCCACTGCCCAATAAACAGGAATTATGCACCCACCTACGTGTCACATGGACAAAGGAGTCAACTCACAGAGATCAAACTGTGGTAATGCCCATCATGATGCAAGTAATGTAGAGGAGAAGGCAGCCACAGCAGCCACAATTAAGGGTCCTCCATAGTGCAGTCTGCTTTGTTCCAAGTAAGACCATTGGTCCATCTAGTTCAGTACTGTCTATATACTGACTGCCAGCAGTTTCCAGGGACATTACCTGGGGGATTCCTGTGATTGAACCTGGGACCACCTGTACTCGAAGCATGCACTCTCCCTCTGAATTGCAGCCCTAAGCAATGCAATGGCAGGGGGTTGGACTAGATGAGCCTTGGGGGTCCCTTCCAACTCTACAATGCTGTATTTCTATAACTAGTTTGGCCCTCGCTGGTCCTCAATATGCATTTGGAGCATGGTGAGGAGGCAGAAAAAGGTTATACAAACAGATAAATATAAATGGTCCATTTACTACTGGCAAAGTGGTCCAGGACTCAGTAATTCCCAACACTGCTTGAAACTGCTTAATGTCAGATTTCATCATTTCACTTGGGGGAGTGGCACCGCTAGGGCAAACTAACTGCAAATCTCTTTTGCCAGGTTTGGTTAAGCCCAGCGTGAAATTCATTTAACAGAGCCTTAACAGCACCACTGTAAAGAATCTGCAGCTAGTCAGTCATGCACAATGCGTGAACACATATATATCCCTTTGTTGCTTCGGAGTTTCAGAATGAATCCAAATTTCATTTCTGTAATTCACACTTATCTCAAGCCGCTGGTCTCATGCTTCTGCTTCCCCTTTGATTCACAATTTCGCAGCTGCTGCAGCTGTTAAACCAACCCCACTCTCCGCCAAAAAACCACAACCCCAGATAACAGATTTCTCTCCCCCCCTTCCCCTGATCCAAATGAGTGGAGTCAGCTATGAAATATTAATCTGTCAGCATTCTACAAGCTACAACATTTCAGGAATGTATTCTTAATTATACATTTCCGCTCACATCTAGGAAATTAAACCCAGGACGAAGCACCAACTTTGAAGCAAAGGGCGTTTTCAGGCAAAATGGCATACAGGGAGGTATTCGCAAGGATTTCCACTTGTGTAACAGGACTTCCCTCTCTCCTCCCCAAGTCTCCTCCAGAAGGGAACCCCTAGAACAGATTTAGGGAGCATATGAGAGGAGAGGAGAGGGGGAGAATAATACGCTGCACAAGTTGAAATCCTTACACTGATGGAACAGCCACCTGGTACTGCTTTGTATACAACCCACAGACTGGAGCATGGGATAGGCTGGATCATGCCCAATGGCCCCACCCCAACCTACACAGCTCCTGTTCAGATATAAATCTGAACAGATCCTGCATCTAGACAAGCCTGCACATATACAGATATGTGTAGGGTCTGTTCAGACACTAGCCTGGATGTGCCAAGCAAGCAGGGCATGATCTTAGCAGGATGACACCCACCCAAATGCACCATGTTGTCTTCAAAGCGCAAGTAACAAAGGGGTAGCACATTCATCCATTAATAAGTAACTACTTTGGCATACGTGGATCTAATGTGTTCGGAATCCTGATCAAAAGTTATCGCCGCTGTGGTTTTTTATTGCTCATGATTGCCCCCATTTTGCATTAAGAATGTAAGGAGAGCCTGCTGGATCCGGCCAATAACCATCTAGTCCAGCATCCCGTTTTACAGCGGCCAACCAGATTCCTGTGGGAAAACCGGAGCGCAAGAGGGCTCTCCTCTCCTGCGGTTTCGAGAAACTGGCATTCAGAAGCTCTGCTGCCTCCAACAGTCAATGTTGGAGTAGCCATCGTGAGCTGCATCCTCCATTAATTTGTCTCATCCTCTTTGAAAGCCCTCCCAATTTGGTGGCCATCAATGCCTCCACTCCTGTACAGCAAGCTGCACAGTTTTAACTACGGACTGTGTGAAGAAGTACTTTTTAAAAATACCTGTCCTGGATCTTCCAGTGGTCAAGATCACCAATTCATGGCCAAGATCACTGCAATTTTCTTTAAAGAAGCCGTAAGGACATAATATGGACCTGCTGGATCAGACCAATGGGACATTTAGCCCAGCATCCTGTTCTCACAGTGGCTAACCTGATATCTGCAGGAAATCTGCAAGCTTGGCATGAGCGCAAAAGCATTCTGCCCATCTGCAATTCCTAGAAACTTCTATAACTGCCTTTAGTCGTTTTTTGTGTGTCACATGACTATGGTTACAATAAATTCCTGGGCAAATCACTCACTAGGTGGACGGTTTTTGAAACCTAAGCGATTCGCCTGCAAGATCATCTTGCTGCAGGTTTCTGGAGTGCAAGGTTCAGTTTGGAGATGCTGTGACTCACCAACTAATTTTGTATATTATTCCTACAAACAACAGCATCTGAAGCATGAAAGAGCCATTTCTACACATGCTTATCCCAGCAAAAGCTATCTCTGGAATATAATCGGAAAGGCAGCTGCATCTTGGCTTGTGAGGAACTGCGCATTTAAAAAAGAGCAAATTGAAAGCAGGGCTGCTTCTTGCAGAGCTTTTAGAGTGGTGGAAGAGGCTAAAAACTCCTTGATCCATATGAAATCAGACCGTGTACAGAAAGGGTTGATGGGAATTGTAGACCCAAAACAGCTGGAGAACCAAGTTTTGGAGAACCCTGTTCTGGAAGGCCACAAATGGTGTTTCTCTGTGCACAGGCTCCATGTGCTGGTCCCGGGGGGAGGTTACCGTGGGGCGAGGTCCAGGACCTGAGTCGAGGGTCGGCAGACAGTCCTCCACGGGCGAAGCGGGGTCCAAAGCGAGGAGTCGGGCAAGGACAGGAACTCTGGAGGAAGAGGACTGGGTGCTGGCCAAAACAGCTCTTCAACAACATTGCTCACGCAACCTGGAACTGGGCTGACTGGCCTTTATCTTCTCTGAGGCCAGAGGCGGTCCCGGCCCCCAGGAGACCCGCTTCTCCTGGCCTTAAGGCGAGCACTCCTCCTGGGAGAAACCAGTTCCCTCCGCCTCTCTGCCCTGAGCCTCTGCAGCTCAGGAGAGGCTGGAAGGTTACTGGACCCAGGGGGAGACTCACCTTCCCCTGACAGGGCTGGGAGAGGCGCACCTGTAGGCACTGTGTCCTCAACCACCTCCGGGGCCAGAGTGGATTCACCTGGTGCCTGCTCCTGAGGATCCGGCACAGGTGCAGGCGCTTCAGAATCAAGGCCCTGCCCCAGTTCAGCCGGCCCTGGAGGCGGGGACTCCTGTGCAGGCTGGGATTCCTCCGGTTCAGCCTCTGAATCAGATTCCTAGGCCATCACAGTCCAACATCTGACACACCTGACACTTGGTGAGTACATGCAGGATGCTTCACACAACCCTGATTACCTTCGGACTTCCTCAGACTGAAGCTGATAAGAACGGCAGCCCAACAACATGTGGAAGACACAACATTGGCTACCACTACATTAAATAATGACTGGGGGCTGGAAAGGTTTCGATATCCTGTTAGCCTAATCATGATCACGGCAAACACTAAAATTGGAAAGAACAGGGACCCCAGGGTATGGGGAATAGAAGGTATGTCTCCTGCTCTGTCCTATTAATCTACTTGCATGCCTGCTCCACCACACCCCGAAGTATCCTGCAGGGATGGAAAACCAGGACATCAGCCAGGACTTGAATTTATAGCACCGTCAAGCCCCACTCCTCCCAAGTTGGGTAACCTGGGCGTCACACTGGTATTTTTCCACAGTGAACTGTGTAAGTGTGTTTGTGTGTAACAAATGCGTTGGGGCGTGTGCATCTTTAAGACCTCCATGTATATGTGGCTGGGAATCTTGGGCCTGTCCAGTTAAACTTTTCCCCCTCAGAAGTGGGCACCAGCACTTACAAAACGTTAAAAAATAACACCCTAGCTCAGTCTTGTAGAGAGAGCCGTGTCACATTCCTGCATCTGTAAGCTGCTCCAGCTGATTTATTGCACCATCCCTAGTTTATATCTGTACCAAATGTGCTGTGACGGGCTGCAGAATTTGTCAGGATCCTGTGCACCATTGTGGCAATGCAGGTGTCATGGAAATGCTGTGGAACTCCCTGCCACTACCAGGCTGTCTCAGTCGAGTCCCATGACCCTGTGATTAAGAGTCTCATGCTACCCCTTCAGGTCTGAGCTACCGCTTCAGGTCTCCATGTTTTTTGCTTAAATTTCTGGAGTTTAATTTTTTTGCAATTTATGATTTTACATTTTTCAAAATCACTGCAAGCCACTTTGAGTCCTAGATGGTAAAAAACGGGAGATGAAATTTTGACATGAATAAAAATAACTGCTGTCCATGGCCAACATGCCACCAGAGGGAGTCTGTTGCGAACAACTCTTTATTGGCATCAGCCAAGATCTACAGAGTAGCACATAGATGTTTTATCTTTTACCTAGACCAGTGTTTCCCAACCTTTTTTGGGCAAAGGCACACTTGTTTGAGGAAAAAAATCTCGCGGCACACCACCATTACAGCCCCGTGACGTCAGCGCGCAGCGTCACGCCGGGAGGGACGCACGAAAGTGAAAGTTTTCAATTTTTTTCCCTCCCCCTTGCCGGGGAACCTCCAAGCTTTGGGGGTGGGGGGGAGGAGGCAGCAAAGCGAGGGACTGAGGGACGGCGGCAGCTGAGGCGGCGGCGGCTGTTGTGGTGGTGGCGGCGATAGCGGGCGGAGGAGGGGGCGGCGGCGGGGCCGAGGTGGCCGGCGGCGGCGGGGGAGGCGGCGGCGGGTGGAGCAGGAGGGCGGCCGAGGCCAGTGAGGGAGTAGGGTTGCCCGGGGCTTGAGGAGCCGTCGCCGGGAGTTGCTGCTGCTGTTGTTGCTGCTGCTGCCCGGACATGCCGGCCTCCTCCTCGTCCGCTGTCTCGCGCTCCTCCCTTTTGCACGCGCTGCCCCGCCGCCGCCCCATTGGCTGGGTCCTGTCAGCTGATCCTGTGTTATTTCCTGTGTGTGTGTGTGAGGGGAGAATGGAGAGAGAAACCTCGGCACCACCACCGCGGAGCCACCCCCGGCTCGACGCGGATCCTCGCCGCCGCCGCCTCTCACCGCCCGACTCGCCCGCCTCCCTCCCACGGCACACCAGCCAACTTCTCACGGCACACTAGTGTGCCGCGGAACACCGGTTGGGAAACACTGACCTAGACGACCTTGCTCAGACCCAGTCCCCGTCTTCTGCCAATTCAGAACTGAGCAACAGACAAAAGCAATCTTTCTTGGTTGACCTGGGGTTTGTTTTATTTGTTTTAATTTGGGTTTGGGCTTTTCTTTTCTTTTCTTTCTTTTTTCGCATCAGCTTGGATTCTGATATTCCCATGATAAAACAGTTGACCCAGAATCTCCTTCCAGGCACTATACCAATGCCACATTAGAATGATTTGTGGAAAGATGCTAAATCACATGCTGGTCTAATGATGGAGCAATCAGTTAAGTATTGCTTGGCTGTGGTTGACACACCCAGATCTTCCCAGAGTTGGCTGTTGTGAGAACCAGAAAGCTGGACCAGACAGGCTTTTGGTCTGAGGCAGCAGAACTCCTTCTGTTCTTATATGTACAGCAGCAAGCTATGCATTTGTGGACTGTATGAATTTGTCCCACACAGTAAGATGCAACGTTCAGCGGTTTACAGATCAATTCTATACGTGTCTACTTAGAGAAGGAACAGTTGAGGGAATTGAGTATGTTTGAATTATGGTGCTGGAGGAGACTCTTGAGAGTCCCATGGACTGCAAGAAGATCAAACCGATCCATTCTGAAGGAAATCAGCCCTGAGTGCTCACTGGAAGGACAGATCCTGAAGCTGAGGCTCCAGTACTTTGACCACCTCATGAGAAGAGAAGACTCCCTGGAAAAGACCCTGATGTTGGGAAAGATTGCAGGCACAAGGAAAAGGGGACGTCAGAGGAAGAGATGTCTGGATAGTGTTCTTGAAGCTACCAGCATGAGTTTGACCAAACTGTGGGAGGCAGTGGGAGACAGGAGTGCCTGGCGTGCTCTGGTCCATGGGGTCACGAAGAGTCGGACACGACTAAACAACAACAAAAGCCTGGGTAAATAGAAGAGGAGATATTATAGCCATCTTGGAATACCTAAAGGGATGTCACATGGAGCAAGAAGCAACCTTGTTTTCTCCTGCTCCAGAGGCTAGGACCTGATTCAAGTTTCAAGAAAGGAGATTCTGACGAAACATCAGGAGGTTGTAGACTCTCCTTCCTTGGAGGTGTCTAAGTAGAGGTTGGATGGCCATCTGTCATGTAGGATCTGGCTGAGATTCCTGCATTGCAGGTTGTAGGACTGGTTAAGCCTTGAGGTCCCCTCCTATTCTATAATTCTATGTTTCCAAGTACGTTTCGTTGGGTTCAGCAGAACTTATTTCCAAGCTAAGTGTGCATAAGCTTGCAGCCTCAATTTATCTGTTCAACTTCCTTTTTAAAAAATAATAATAATTGATTGCTTTTCTTCTTATGGGTGAATCAACAGTACATATACAACAAAAGAAAGCCTCCCCCTTAGTTACAATAATGTAGTGCAGAATGGAGCCATGTCACACAGCACACCAAAGGAGAAGAAAGAGCCCAACACAATAAAAAAAAAATAGTACAATTTCAGGAATCACACCAGCCAAAAGATTTTATATGCTGTAGGAAGTCCTCTGTCGACTGTCTTGTTTATGTGTGCAATAAAACAGTACCATTCTTCAATGAATCTGTTTGTGGCTTTCCCTCTCTTTTCCCCTTGCCCCTTTTAGCTTATTTGTAAGTTTTTCATTTAAAGAAGTCTGCCACACTTTTGGGTACAATGTCATAACAGTGGCCAGTTGCTTCCAAAATCTGGCAAACACCAACCAGGCCGCTACCAGTAAATATACAATTAATGGTTTAAAGTGAGCATTCAAGTTTTCACCTTGAAATAAACTCAACAGGACAAGGTCGCTTGTCTTTCTGTAGGCCCTGGCCAGCAATTTCAACAAATGTTTCTTTTCAGTTCATCATAAGTAAAAAACAGGAAAAACGGAGAACGATAATGCTCAATGCAATCGTTGAACATGGATCATTTAAAACATGACATCTCACAGTGCCAAGGTACTTGAGTCTTGTGCATCATTTGGCTTAGATATATTTAATTATGCCTACCCAGCAAGCACATAAATACACAGTGATCTCCTCTTCTTATAAACAGCAGCATCAATCAGGCTAGCATTCTCCGGCAACTCTGTAGTAGGTAATCAGAAATCACGTCTTATTCAAGCCTGATTTAAGCCATCAGGTCCCATTTAGCAGAGCACTTACTTGGCCAGATTTATACATATGCCGGACAAGGCTCTGATTCAGCAAAATACTGTAAAAGCTGGGTGCTCCTGAGGCTGGGGACTGGGAAATCAAAACAGTGGCCTGGAGGGTGCAGAGACATGATTTGCACACTCTAATGGCTGGAAATAGCTTGTTAATTAAGTCATGGGTCAGGAGTCTAGCCTCCTGCACTAGTTTCTTAAGGACCCCAGAAGACAACTGATAAAAATAGCCGGCTGGATTAGGAACACACACAAAAGATTATCTGCTAGCAGTTTGGTTTTGCTTCGTAGCAGCATTCTCAAACAGTGAGTGGAGACTTCCACAGCTTTTAACGTTTGATTTGAGCAATATCCAGGAATCATTTTGCGAGAAGTTTAAGAATTGGGGGTGGGATGGGCGAGATCCCCACCTATGCCTACAAATATAAACACATGTCGCTGATACTCACAGGTAATCTTCTTTACAGGTTAGGACTATTATGGTCAGATGCTTACATCATGCATTTATGTCTCTCCCTAACTAGGATGGCAGAATGGCCCACATATTAGAGGATGAGTCATCCTACACAGCTGTAACACAAGGCAGGTTATCCTGGACCGATTTAAAGCAGAAGAGCTGTAGACCAGAGAGTCCTGCTTTTGGTCCTGTGCCCAGGATGACTACTGAACCAATCTCTGATAGAAGACTTCTTTACCCGGCCAAATTCAAGGAGTTACTATTAGTATATACAGTAAAGCCTTTAAGACCTTGGGACCAGTTTGCTTGAAGGATCACTTTGCCCTAAATATGCCCATTCAACCCTTTTTGATCCAAAGAACTGCCAATCGTACAAGTGACTTATGAGAATTACAGGGACAGAGCTACCTAAGTTGTATGGAAATTTATTTATGTATACTACTACTGTACAGCAGCAAGAATGCTACCTGCCCAAAACTGGAAAGAAGCAGAAGTCCCAGCAAAGGAAGAATGGATTAAACAAAAACAACTCATGGAATTTCCAAAATGGCTAAACTTACCGGAAGAATAAGAAATCATGATAACAAACTTTTTATAAAAGAATGGAAATGGTTTATTGAATATGGACAAATAAAAACTAATAAAAACAATGGTAGGATTATTGTAATAACCTGCAGTTTCATAAGAGTATATATTTAAAGTAGATAATTAAATGAACGAATTAAATGAATTTGGATATGCAGCAGATGTTAAAAAATAAATTTAAGGGACCGCAGAAAGAGGGGGAGAGGAGGAAGTCAAAGTTTGAAATGTTAAATTGATTGTAAAACTAATGAAATGTATAAACTTGAAAAGTATAAATAAAATTTAAAAAAAAATTACAGCAACCCTCTGCAATGCATGCATATTTTTGCCCAATGTGAGGCCTGAAGAGTCTCATGCTCTACAAGCTGGTTCCTTAGTGGGGCACTTAACTTGTGGAACTCCCTGCTCATGCGTATTAGGTATGTACCTTTAATGTTCTCAGAACCTGCTAAAAGCTTTTCTGACTTAGGCAAACCTAACCAGAAATATCAATTTGATAGGTATTTTAACATGTAATCTGCCCCCCCCCCCATGTATAGGATATAAAATTGCTGATTTTATTTTGAAATAAAATAGGTCGACTTGTTTTTCAAATCCTGTTGAAAAGTAAAGGAAGATTTAAAGAACGCAGGCCTTTATCTGAAAGTCAGTGAAATGTTCAGAACTAAGTCCCATATACAGACATTCCTCTCCTGCACGATAAAAATGTTTTCTGGTGAATTTTCTTGCATATCTTAGTGGATTAAAAACAACAACCCCGAAGCAGTCCATCCCTAATATATTCCCAAACTGAAAGAAAGGGTGCGTTTTTATATAAGAGCAATTTACATACCTCTGATTAATACATATAATCTCATTAATATTCGCTGAGAAGGGAAAACAAACATACACCCATGAAGAGAGCAAAATTTACTCAGTCAGAAAGAATGACTTGAGCTATGTGTGCCTGCAAGGCAAGGTGCATAATAAAATATGCAGATGCAGTTTGATCTAGGTCATTATGAAATTTATTCTATGGACAAGATATAGTCAAACCAGGTGACAATCAACCTGTGAACTTAAGATAAGGTCTTGTCCTCCGAGGCCTACTGCAAGGTTTCCAAAATCTTTTCATTAATAGTTTTATTCGAAAAAAATTCACATCTGTCTCTCCCCTAAATTTTCCCATCTTTGTGTCTCTCCTCCTCCTCCTTCCCTGACACTCCTGATGACACTTCCACCATGAAACACAGGGAGTTGAACATGTTCCAACGCAGGGGTGGGGAACTTCTGGTGGCTAGGCCAAATTTGGCCCACCAGGATGTCATGGACTGGGCAGGACGCAGAGAAGTGGTGGGAGGGAGCAGTTGGGGAACCCCGAGGGGAAGGAGGCTCAGAGCCAGGGGTCTGGTGGTGGGACAACGATGAGCGGTCAGAAGGAGAAGGAGCAGACAACTCTATGATGTCAGTGGACAGACTGTAGGAGGCCCTGCCCACCTGTCAAATTTTGGTCCACCAGCCGTGGGGAGGTATATAAGTAATATAAGTAAAAGTTATACATAACAAAAAGAAAGATGATAGCAATATATTATGAAAAGGAGGGAAGGGGAAACAACATTCCCTGACTTTTGATATCCGTAGTTCTGGTTATAGGTAGGTAGCCATGACGTGTGCATGCACACAAAAGCTCTTACCAATAACAAACTTAGTTGGTCTCTAAGGTGCTACTGGAAGGAATTTTTTTATTTTGATATCCGAGGCACAAAGCTATTTTTGAGGTTTTAATAACAATCTGGAGGCAGTTTATGCTCAAAAGTATCTTTCAGATTTCAAGCGTGCATCATCCTTGCAAGTCCAAGTTAGCCAGTATCCCATGCTTAGAGGTAGAGGTACCCCTGAGCGTTAGGTCCAGTCGCGGATGACTCTGGGGTTATGTGCTCATTTCACTCTATAGGCCGAGGGAGCCGGCGTTTGTCCACAGACAGCTTCCGGGTCATGTGGCCAGCATGACTAAGCCGCTTCTGGCGAACCAGAGCAGTGCATGGAAATGCTGTTTACCTTCCTGCCAGAGCGGTACCTATTTATCTACTTCTTGCACCTGACGTGCTTTTGAACTGCTAGGTGGGCAGGAGCTGGGACCAAACAACGGGAGCACACCTCGTTGCGGGGATTCAAACTACCAACCTTCTGATCGGCAAGCCCTAGGCTCTGTGGTTTAGACCACAGCACCACCCTCCTCATTTCACCAGGGATCTACAAATCCAGTCAACTGATGGCCAATTATGACTGCTTCTCTCTGGCTTAACGCACCTTCCTCCATGTCCAGCACAACAGTCCCATCATGTCACTTTGCACTGTCCTTTTGCAGAAGGCAAGAAACAGTAGGAATCTCCCTCACTTGTTAGAAGGTTCCCTCTTTCCATTAAGAACATAAGAAGAACGTGCAGGATCAGACCAATGACCTGCCAGGCAGCAGAAGAACTGAGCCCCACAGCAGGTTGCCAGGAAGGTACAAGACAAGGGAAAGTTCTTATCAACTGTGTTTTATTCAATATTCACAGAGAGAGGCTTAGAAATGCAGCCTTTCAGAATACTTTTGCTCTCCTACTTTTAAGGCTCACCGGGTTCTGGAATGCTTTCTAGTGATAACGTGCCAGCCTCCTCCTCTCCCATTATTTCCCAACTTTCCCCCTCATCTTCCTCTGAGCTGTGACCTCCCTCAAACGGACGTTGTAATTTTGAACTGTCTTCTTCTCTGGAAGGCTCAGGCTGGGGAGGAGGTCTCCATCATTCCTCCTCTGCCCAGTCCCTGAAATGACCCCTCTAGCCTAGCATGCTATTCCCACAGTGGCCATCCAGATGCCTGTGGGAAATCTGGAAGCAGGACCTACTCAGAAGAGTACCCTTCCCTCCTGTGGTTTCCAGCAACTGGTATTCAGAAGCATATATTGTCTCTGACCATGGAGGCACGGTTGTAGCCCTTACGGCTAGCAATCACTGATAGCCTTATTCTCCCCAAATTTGTCCAATCCTCTTTTAAAGCATTTGATTATTATTTATTAAATTTGTATCCCACCCGACCTCCCAAGGTGACAAGCACACAACTAAAACATCTAAAAATATTTGCCGTGATGGAATCTTAACCAAGCAAGCCCGCCATCTTTAAAGCAAGATCTCTGCAATCCATCTGTGTGCAAAACTGTCATGAATGATGTTCTTTGAATCCACAGTCATCCCTAGGAGATACAGGTAAAGGTAGCTCTGTGTGCGTGTGTGTCAATTCACCTTAATATCCAAATTCAAAATGTTATCTAGGCAATGTATCCTTGAAATGGACTTGTATGAAATTTGCAGGGAGACTAAACCTAGGGGGGGAAGGGCATTCAAATTTTAAACAGGCAGCAAAGACAGACCCGAGAGGCAAGGAGAGGCAATGGCTAAGAATGGCCTGGCAATCATTTCTGGCAAATTCTGGAATATAAAGCTAGCCTGAACTTTAAATAGTAATATATTTATATCCTATATTAAGAAAACTGGATGGCATGAGGTAAAAAAATTGGATCACTTGATATGGAACGACCCATTTGTAGAATGCTCTCCTCAGAGAGGTCCGGCTGATGCCTCCATTATACACCAGGCAAAAACATTCCTCTTTAACCAGGCCTTTGATTGATTAACATCCTATATACCCTTTTAAATGTGTTGTGGGAAGGTAGGAGTACTGCTTCGTTTTTGTTCTTATTTTTATTATGGATTTTGTGTTTCTTGTATTTTTGTTTTTGTGAACCACCCTGAGATGTAGGGGTGAAGGGCAGTATACACATTTAATAATAAAATAAAAATAAAGGCACACACACAGGATGATGGCAGCCACGTAACTACTGACAAGCGAGGCCTCGTTCTTCATTCCTGCCATGCCCCTGACTTCTGTATGGTGAATAGCAGAAGAACTGTTCGCCATTCTCCTTTCGGATCCATTTAAAAGTCCAAGGCTCTGAGCAGGTATTCCTCACAACGCTTTACCTTATTACCAACTAGCAGACTATGCAGATGTGTGCCTCGAGGCCAAATCATTTAATGCACAGGTAAAGGTTGCATATTGCGTTCAATTATTTCATTTTTTTAAAAAAAACGATATTCTGTCTTTCCCCCTCAGGCAAACGTCCAAGGTGGCTCACATATAAACCCAATGCAAAGAACCATCTAGAAGTCAGATAATTCCAAAAAAGAGAGAGCAAAAAGCAGCGCATACAGCAGACACAACAAAAAGTATAAAATAAAGCTCTATCTGCAATCACAGCCAGCTAAACACTGTAGTCTAAACCACAGAGCCTAGGGCTTGCCGATCGGAAGGCCAGCAGTTCCAATCCCCGCGATGGGGTGAGCTCATATTGTTCGGTCCCAGCTTCTGCCCACCTAGCAGTTCGAAAGCACGTCAAAGTGCAAGTAGATAAATAGGTACCACTCTGGCGGGAAGGTAAACGGCATTTCCGTGCGCTGCTCTGGTTCACCAGAAGTGGCTTAGTCATGCTGCCCACATGACCCGGAAGCTGTCTGAAGACAAACATTGGCTCCCTCGGCCTATAGAGCGAGATGAGCGTGCAAGTCCAGAGTCATCTGTGACTGGACTTAATGGTCAGGGGTACCTTTACCTTTTTAAACACTGTACATCGGGGGCTGCAAATCTTTTTTTCAGGAAGAGGGCAACCTTCATGGGGCCTCACAGCACTGATGGGCAAGGCCTAAGCCGAAAGTGAGCAGAACCAGAGGGAAAAGTGTGCAGAGCGCTGGATGCGACTCTAACGTTTGTATACAATCCAGCCATGTATGTCAGAGGTTTCTGCACACAGACACCAAATTCAGGCAAGAAATGCACAGAAGACAGGCAGGCAGGCAACTTTCCAGAGCATATGTAGATGCATATCTATACACACACTTATAGCTCTCAGCCTAATGCCGACCACTCTGTGCAGTCACACAGATGGTGCAATGTGCAATCTCCACGCTGTCTCACAGATGTTGGAATCGCCAAACAACAGCCCATATTTCGCTTGCTTTTATGAAGGCAAAACGCCTCATCTGTCACAATAAAGACATTTATGCCTCACTGTGGCCTTTCAGTAGTTAAACATTCTAGTAATCCCATCTGCTGTGATTTATCACATTATGAACTCTCCAGTAAGCAAGAACAAGCCACGCTTCGCCAAAGGCTCATCCACACAATTGGGAAGGGTTTCTGAATGGCCTATTACCACTGCTTGGCGTTCTGCTCCTCACATTAGAGTACCCTGAACAACTGTTGTCAAGCCAATGGCTCTGGTGCTGACTACAATCTTCTCCTGGGAATAACCTCTCAGACGAAGAGATTTAACATATACCTGTTCGTTTATTCAAGTTTAAAGCAGGATCAGACTTTTGAATCTTTGCTATTTTTACAACGGTCTCAGCTTTGCTTCTTTCAGACGGCAGTTTGCAGACTCAGCAGCACCATGGTCTCCCCAGATGGAAAAGCAAGGAAGCTTCATGAGTTTTAGGCTTGTAAGCTCCTCAGGGCAGGGACCTATTGACCTCTGCACACGGATGATGTCATCATAATGACGGTCACATTGTTTCCCCATCATTCTAGACTCCAACCAGACAATTCGGACAAGGTTCTTTCGTATTGTCTAAGCAGGACGGCAAGGATCCGTAACTTGTTTTGTGAATGCAGCCACATCTAGCAGTTAGTTTTGGATGTGTGTGTGTGTGTGTGTGTGTGTGTGTACACACACACAAACACACACACAAATTGGTTTTAGGGTGGTTAGCTAATCTTTCCCAAAGTGACTGGAGAAACCCAGCCAGACGGGGTATAAATAAGAAAGCTGTCATTATTATTATTATTATTATTATTATTATTATTATTATTATTATTATTATTATTATTATTATTATGCATTTATGTTTGTTTTGAGTCTTTTCATCCTTACAAGGTCCTCGGATCCTACAAGATGAAGGATGGTCTAGAACAGTAGTTTTTTCACACCTTTAACCCAGATATGTATTTGGGGACCCCATTTCTTCTTTCTTTCTTTCTCTTTACTAAATATTTTTATAGTGGGAGTGCCGCTGTTGCAACCTGCCTCAGATCAGGCCGTGTCCCAGTAGCTGGAAAGACTAATGGTCTGCTGAAAAAGACAGGCCAGGTCTAGAAGCACAACAAATGAACGATGATACTAAATAAATAAATGTGCGGTCACCGCTCTGGGAACAGGCCAAGTATTTGACCAAAGATTTTGATTGCGCTCACAATAAATGGATGAATTTGAAGCAGCAGGTCAGGGGGGCACTTTAGGAAGTGAAACTGCCTTAAAAATCCATCAATTTTATTGGATTTAAGCCAGCTGAGATTTGATTCAATGAGTGCATTACTGCAAATTAGTTCCTTGAAATCTCATCTTTGTGCTTGAACCGATATCCTTTCCCAATCTAAGAAAGGTTTTTTCCCTCCCTTCTTTGCTATTCAGTACCTGTGTTGCTCAGGCTAGATGTTGGATTTCTTCCAAACAAGGCTGCCCTTTGTCCCCATTTCCTGCGGTTGTAAATGTCTGTGTCCTTGGCCAGACTCGGAGGTTCTGCCTTGCTTGCGCTGGAACATGATAACGCTGTGGCTGCATCCTTTGTTTCCAAAGCACAAGCAGCGATGCTGTTGTCATTTGGCATAATTGGTACATGCTTGTATGTGCTCCCAAGAGTTCCGAAGCCTTTGCTTGCATGCATAGATGCAGTTGCCCTGAGCCATTCCTGGTTACAAGGTCACTGAGCTCACCAGTGTGCATGTCACTCCACTTAAACTAGATTATTCTCAGGGACTGGAAATGGCCTTCCTTGGCACGGGCTTTGACTTGTTTCAAATGCATGCACATTACTTTGATCGCCACTATAATCATCGCCTGTATTCAGAAAGACAGAAAGGGAAACAGCAAAAAGAATCTAAAACTTAGAAGTCCTAAATAGCCATTCACTTCCTGATTTAAAAAAAACACCAATTCTGAAAACAGCTGTGACTTTTGTATGCTAAGTTAAGCGTGCACTTACGGATGAACTCTCAGTCTGCCTTGCTTCGTCACTACAAACCTGACGTGCTCTGAGATGAGGGAAATGGCAAAGCAAGATTGTAGGCAAGGGGGAGGAGACCCCTACAAGCACTGCAGCATTTGGAACTTTCATGATCTTTCGGGCTCTTCCAGACAACCTGTATATTCAGCATTTGTTCCGATTTGCTTGCACAAGGCTTTTGCAGCGGTTAGACTATGTCTAGTTTTGCTGAACATTCATCCCAATGTATTTGCAGGGCTGCACATTCAAAGTATCCTGGTCCCTGTAGTTTATCCCTTATAGACCTACAGTTTCCAACAACCTAAAAAACATACCCCTAGGGTTCCCAGGATTCTTTGTGGGGAATAATGTGCTCCAGATGTCTAGGGCGCATGCAGCTTTACAGAACAATGAACACTCAACTTGCACTTGTCTTGATTTGCTCGTAAGGCGTTTGCACATCTTCCCATTAATCACTTGCTCATTCCACACTTTTCAATGCATAAAAATCTGTGTTTTTTTAAAAGGGGATGTGTTGTGCTAGGGCAACCTGAGTGCTTTAATCCACTTTAATTGAGCAATTCTAAAGATCCACTAGTGCTCAGATCTCTCCCACAAACAAAAGACAGTCTGAAGACACCCTCAAACACCCTGATTTCAATGTTTACATACAGATAAGATACTGAGTTTCGCAAAAAGCAAACTCTGGGCTTTTCAAAGGCACCTACAGATACACAATTGAGTAGCTAAGTCAAGGACATCCTTCACACAGCTACACACATTTTGACCAGCTATTTATATAAACGTAACCGTGCGCAGAATTGAAGCTCAGGATAAAGGAGTAGCAAATTTGACCTAGGAGCTGCTCAAAAAAAAAAAAAAAAAAAAAGGCATTCCTGGTGTATGAGAAAAACAAACACAAATCCAGTAAACCAGGAAACCAGACAGAGGGCCTTCTCGGTAGTGGCGCCCGCCCTGTGGAATTCCCTCCCTTCAGATGTGAAGGAAATAAGAAGCTATCTTATCTTTAAAAGACATCTGAAGGCAGCCCTGTTTAGGGAAGTTTTTCATATTTAATGCTGTATTGTTTTTAACACTTGATTGGGAGCCGCCGAGGGTGGCTGGGGAAACTCAGCCAGATGGGCGGGGTATAAATAAATTATTGTTGTTGTTGTTGTAAGGACATCAAACCTCATCCCCATCTGTAGGCAAGAATGAGCAGATAAGATCCCAGCCCAAACAAAAAGCATTGCTGTCTAGGAGGAACTACTGGCCAGGTGAGGTCAATCAAGGTAATCCACAGCCTGAAAATACTTCACTGCCAGGAAGAGCCCCCCCAAGCCCCCCCAAAGGCCTTTTGTCCCAGAGACATCCACTGTATCTCACTTTACAGAAGGGCATCAAATGACGGTTGAATATTTGGACTCTAAAATTTGTTCATCTCACCTTATTGTTTCCATTGGTGAGTTTTCTGGAAAATTATTAATTGCATAAATTTCCCCCCCAAAAGATCCTGGGATTTCTCCCCCTCCCCCAAACTGATCTTGTGCAACATGATTATTTGACTTACATTTGGTAAACAAAACTAAAATACTAAACTAAAATACTAAAATAAAAATCATCATCATCATCTCTATTACACTATTAACATGTTGTAAAATGTTGTATGCAAACACAGCTTTTTGCCCAGGCTTTCCTTGACCTATAAGATCAGACCCTGTTTTATGAGTTTGAATTCCCTTAATTTCTGCTTTTATATGGTTTTATGCTGCTGTTTCATTGGTTTTAGGTTGTATTTGCAGGGTGTTGTTGTTGTTGTGTAGGTATGTATTGGTGGACTCTCCTTCCTTGGAGGTTTTTAAGCAGAGGTTGGATAGCCATCTGACATATACAATCTAGCTGAGATTCTGGCACTGCAGGAGGTTAGATTAGAAAACCCTTGGGGTCCCTTCCAACTCTACAATTACATGATTCTAGTTTTATAATACACCTTTTCAAGGAACTAGTGCATAGGCGCCGACTCCATGGGGCTTGAGGGGGCCCGAGCCCCCTCAAAAATTCGTTTTGGGGGGCTCGGCCCCCCCATAATCTCCGGCGCCCCTCCAGCAGAGCGCCGTCGCCGCCCCTCCCCCAGCCCAAAATGCACAGGGTCGGGCTGCATGCCTCCTGCCCTCCCTCCCGAGCAAAAGCTCCACCCACTTTATTTGCATATTCATGAGCTTATTTATTATTCATGAGCTTTCCCGGGCCCCCCCAATATTTTTTATAAGTCCGCGTCCCTGAACTAGTGGCAAGCCTACATACACTTCCTTTGCTTTGCTTAGAAATAAAAGGACTAAAAACTTACTAATTTTAGCATGCCCAAAAAGCTGTGTGCGAAAATACATTTGCTTCCTAAGCATAGTCACCTGAAAAAAGTTAATTACAACTTTGATTTTAGATGTGACTGGTATTGTACGCATTCCCTTTGTTCAAGTTGACTTGTATTATATTCATTCAATATGCTCTGAATTTCTGCCGTGAACTCTGAAAATTCACTGGCTATCATATGTTTCCTGCTGTTGTGCTTAAAGTCGCTTTTTTATGCTGTTGTGCACACCAGATAGGAGGGCAGGAATGTCTTCATTCCATGTGCATTACCTGATTTCTTTCCTCGTTCAATGAAGCTATCATCTGCGCATTCTCAACAGCTGTCTCGAATGTTCCCAAATTGGATGGAAGCTGGTTTGAGGGGAAACACATCAAAGTACAGCAGTGCTTCTCAAGAAACTACAGAATACATATGGATTGCAACTAATATCATGTGTACCCAACTTCAAATAACAGTGGTAGGAGTACACTGGAGCCATAGTAAATAGTAATGTGTACACAGCCTTGTTTAAGTAATCATCAGTGCTCCTTGTCTCTACCTTGTTATTCTAATGTATGGCTTAGTCTCACTTTACTCCCATGTGCAAAAGGTTGTGTGAAATCTAGTTCATTGTTCTGCTGTGCACGCTCCACAGTAACTTTTTCAAACTTTGTCCTTACCAAGAACTATCAGTCTCTGTACCCAATACAGTGGTACCTTGGTTCCCGAATAGCTTGGCTCCTGAACAAATCAGCTCCTGAACACTGCAAACCCAGAAGTAAATGTTCCAGTGTGTGAATGTTTTTCGGAAGCTGAACATCATACGCGGCTTCTGATTGAGTGCAGTAAGCTCCTGCAGCCAATTGGAAGCCACGCCTTGGTTTTCGAACAATTTCAGGAGTCGAACGGATTCCCGGAACAGATTAAGTTCGAGAACAAGGATGGAAGACTGAGGAAACTCCGACTAAAGAAGTATGATGGAGTATGTAGACTTGGCAAAATCGACACATAAACAAGGATAACTGTAACTTTAAAGATGAATGGGAACCTTTTACAAAGTACCGTATTTTTCGCTCTATAACACGCAGATTTTTGCTCCTAAAAAGGAAGGGGAAATGTCTGTGCGCGTTATGGAGCGAATGTGTGTCCCTGGAGCCGAAAAATGAGGCAAAAATCAAACCGCGCTTCAGGGAGAAGGGAGCTCCGTGAGACAGGAAGCTGCTTTCCTTCATTCTGCCTCAGGGTCTTACTGCCCACCCTGCTCTGTTTCGTTGCTGTGTTTGCTCAAACGGAACAAAGAGCAGGGAAAGCCCCTCCCCTCCAGGCAAGTAGAGAGGAGAGCAGAGCGTCCAAACAAAGAGCAGGGAAAGCCCCTCCCCTCCAGGCAAGTAGAGAGGAGAGCAGAGCGTCGCTCTATCCTCTCCCTGCTCCGGAGGGAACAATGTTTGTGAAGGGAAGAGAGATTACAGGTTCGGCTTAAAATTCTGATTTGACTTCCTGCTTTTTGTTTTTGGAGACACACAGCATTCAAATATGCTTTCTTCCATTTAAAAGGATGAAATCCTTAAACAGTGTTTTGCCTGTAAATTCATGCGATCTGGAAGATTACAGTGTCTGTACCTCTTAAGGGATGGCAAAGCTTAGGTTTCGCTGCTAAATAGTTCTTAATGCAGTTAAAATGCTTTCTTCTGTCATGCTGGTGGGAGGGAGAGAGAGAGAGAGAGAGAGCGCACGCTGGCTGGCTTGGGTGGGTGGATGGGGGGAAACTTTTGCCTTCCTTTCCTCACGTTATAGCCCTCTCCTGCATTCTTAGCCTTCTGTGTTTTTCCTTCCCTCCCCACTTAAAATGTGGTTACAAAGCATGGATCCACATGGATCCTCAGGATCTTTGCATTGGGTCACCCCAAATTCACCATCAGATCACATGTCTGTGGCCACAGCATGAAGCACAAAAATGATACGTCCACTGTTTCATTCAGAATATTTTTTCCCTTGTTTTCCTCCTCTAAAAACGATGTGCGTGTTATGGTCAGGTGCGTGTTATAGAGCGAAAAATACGGTACTTAAAGACGCAACAAAGTGAATTGGACTCCTTGGCAGGTTTTGAATAAACACTCACAAACTTTTTATTGATAACAAACAGCTAGACAAATTAAGGATCTATACAAATTTGTAACATGCAGAGAATTGCAATTATAGAGAAAACAGTGATTGGAACTGAGGGAAGTCAGGGTGGGGTGGGGAGGGTGGGTTGTTTTGTGGGAGGGAGGGGGGGAAATGGGGAAAAAATAAAGGATGATATGTTTTCAGATAATATGTTTTGTTTAAATTCTTAATAAAAAAATCTATTAAAAAAAAGATTAAGTTCAAGAACCAAGGTTCCATTGTACAGAAAGTAGGATTTCAAAGGTCCTCCAGTCCAAGATTCTGAATATATTTTATGAACTTGCTAAAGCAGCATTCCTAAGTGCTTCCAGGACTATTTTATGCATTCAAAACCTCCCTGCTACTCAAGAAACACAAACCCTCCTAGTCATATTTATCCTTAACGTGGCATTTGAGTATGTCTCATTTGAATGTAAACACAGTAATATCCGTTCACAACATAATTGGCAGATGGGGAATAGCCTGGCTTTCGTGCGAGAGTCTGACTGTTTACCCCAATTTTTTACAAATAGGTGTACATTAATACTAGTTTTCCATATCAGGAGGCAGCAACTACTACCAAGGACAAGCAAAAGACATTTTTTTATATTAAAAAAAGGTTTAAAAAATGTCAAGGAGGGAATGGGGTGCTCCAACTTCTTTTTCACCGTTTTGAAAAAGGTTGGATTTATGCTGGAGCAAGTTCCATAGTCACTGAAGGCAAAAGTAAAATAAAGAGTAAATGTTCACAAAACAAGATGAAATGTGGTAGCTTATGAAATCTAATATCCAACCGGTCCCTGCCTATGAAACTCATGCAGCCCAACAACGACAGTATTATTGATTGATTGATTGATTGATTGATTGATTGATTGAATTTCTATACCACCCTTCATCCAAGGATCTCAGGGTAATTTACAATATACTGGGTTACCACTGGGCAGGAAGGAAGAGGCTGCACTGTCTTTTCCTAAGGTACAAAATTTGATATACTCTACCCTATCCAGAAAGGAATAAGGACATGTAAGCCAAATATACACACACATATACAGTGGTACCTCGGCTTACATACGCTTCAGGTTACATACGTTTCAGGTTACTGACTCCGCTAACCCAGAAAGAGTGCTTCAGGTTAAGAACTTTGCTTCAGGATGAGAACAGAAATCGTGCTTCGGCGTCGCGGCAGCAGCAGGAGGCTCCCTTAGCTAAAGTGGTGCTTCAGGTTAAGAACAGTTTCAGGTTAAGTACGGACCTCCGGAACGAATCAAGTACTTAACCTGAGGTACCACTGTATATGCTGCACAAGCTCCTGATCTTGCCAAAAGATCCACATAGTCTGCAGGAGCAAGGCCTTTTCTTAGATGCATCAAGCACTGACACCATACAGCTCAAGTGTTTCCTATGCAGCGCAATACTCACTCTGTTCCTTGTGCAATGCTTCACTTGCTTTCACTTACACAAAAAAAGTTTTCCTTAGGACGAATGGTGAAAATGTATGATTGGTCTGCTAATTTTGTGTGCCTAAATCTGTCAAGCAGGGACATGCCCTTATTTGCAATAATAAGAATGATGATGATGAAAATGAAAAATGAAAGTGCTGGAAATATTGGAAAATACACTGCAATAATAGAAGGCGCCAGAGGTAACACTTGTTAAGAGGGAATGAACCACATTCCGATTGCAGCTCGAACAGGCTTCAAAACGTTATACTGCATTCTACCAACTTGTAGACGGCATGGCTTTTCAATATTCCCTACAATGTTTTTTTATGCACTGCCAATGGTGGGCTGGCAGAGCCTGAGACAATATTGTCTAGCAAACACTGTTCAAAAATAGCACCCACATCTGCAAAACCCCAGACACCATTTATTTTTAAAACACTTTTTGCTATCTCTCCTTCGCTGGCACCATTAAACGCCAACGAGTTTAACTCCTTAAATTCCCAAGCTCGCTATTGTTATAGTCGGAAAGGGGACAGCTCTGTTTTCTTGCGAATGCTTTAGAACAGTCGCAAACGTCAGAACGTCCCTAAACGGGAAGAACTTCAGAGAAGGGAAGATAAGAAGAAGAGCCCTGCTGGATCAGGCCCTGTCTAGTCCAGCATCCTGTTCTCAACCAGTTGCCCACGAGAAGCCTGCAAACAGGACCTGAGGGCAACTGCTCTCTTCCCTTCTGCTGCTTTCAGCAACTGGCGTTCAGAAATATACTACAGTGGTACCTTGGGTTACATACACTTCAGGTTACAGACTCTGCTAACCCAGAAATTGTGCTTCAGGTTAAGAACTTTGCTTCAGGATAAGAACAGAAATTGTGCTTCGGCGGCACGGCAGCAGCAGGAGGCCCCATTAGCTAAAGTGGTGCTTCAGGTTAAGAACAGTTTCAGGTTAAGAACAGACCTCCGGAATGAATTAAGTACTTAACCCGAGGTACCACTGTACCTCCAATAGTGAAAGAATGCACCAGGCTTAGTAGCCATTGAAAGCCTTCTCCTCCATGAATTTCTACAATCCTCTTACAAAGCCATCTAATTTGGTGGCCATCACTGCCTCCTTGGGGAGCAAATTCCATAAGCTTGACTTTGACTGCATGAAGAAGTAACTTTATTTTGTCTGCCCCAAATCTCCCAACATTCAGCTTCTTCATCGGATGTCCAGGAGAGATCTAGTGGACAGTTTCTTTCCTTTAGTTTTGGTGGGTCTTCTCTGAGTAGAAGTTAACTGAATACAAACTTTTTCTCTATCTACTTCCTTCACACAATGCATCATTTTATTCCCTTCTATCTTGCCATCTACTCACCTTCCCTCACAGGGGACCTGTAGCTCCAGCCCCTGTCAATTTCAATGGATCTACTCTGAGTAGGTTAGAAGACCCACCAAAACTAAAGGAAAGAAACTGTTCTATGTCTATTAATTTCAATGGGTCTACCCTGAGTAGGTTTGACACTGGATACTACCCTGTTGCTTGAGGCAGCAGGAATACAAACTAGGCCACTTGGAAGGTTTTTGTGGTCTGTTTTGTACCTGCCCCTCAAAGTGCAACAGTTAGAATCCAGTTAATGGAGTTTTGGCTTTAGAGCTCAGGTGTAAAAGGCTAATAATTTGGAAGTCCCCTAGTTCATCAATGGTTGTTAAAATCTATACAGTGGTACCTCAGGTTACATACACTTCATATGCTTTAGGTTACAGACTCCGCTAACCCAAAAATATTACCTCAGGTTAAGAACTTTGCTTCAGGATGAGAACAGAAATTGTGCAGCGGCAGCAGGAAGCCCCATTAGCTAAAGTGGTGCTTCAGGTTAAGAACAGTTTCAGGTTAAGAACAGACCTCCAGAATGAATTAAGTACTTAACCTGAGGTACCACTGTAGTTGGCTGCTGTTCCGTGTTTTTCATGTGCTTTTCATAGTGGGCTGCTGTTTATGTGAAACGAATAGAAACATTTCCCTTCATAACCATCTGCACTTGCTTTGATAGATTAACTGTTACCTTCCCATTCCGCGTGAAGAATTCTGCGTGGCTTAAGAAGTTCCACCATGTTAACAGAATCAACAGTGCGCCTGAGTAACAAATCTGCTATATTCAGGGAGTGCCATAGCAACAGCTCTACATGCCAAGCACGGTGACTAGGAAAAGTAGGCACTGTTTTACAAAAGAAACCTCCCTAACAAAGGATAATGCAAGGAACCCAAAAGCATGACCTGCATGTTACTTCAAGGCTACTAAGTTCAAGCTTGCCTCGAGTAAAATGCCTTTGAGATGAAGAGAAGCTGTCAGTGGAAAGCAGTGTGCCCCATGCCCTTTGCAAGTCGGCGCATCAAAACGAACCTTGTATCTGCGTGACAACCTGATCGCAAAATCATTAAGAAAATCACTTTTGCATCATTTGCTCTCCCATCTGCACAGAATGACTAAGACAAAAGGATGCGAGGCTTGCTGCCTCGTCTACATTTTGCAGCTTAACTTGGTGACAGTAATTGGCCTCTTCAAGGTTTGCAAGCATTTTCTTAACAATGCTACAAACTGCAGTTATAACACAGCACTGCACTGGCTTCTGCCAAAATCGTCCTCCTCCTCCTCCTCCTCCTCCTCTTCCTGCTCCCAAAACAGTATTCTCCTATGTTTCAAAAATAGCACAAATTCTCTTATTTCCCCCCCCCCCACCCTTCACTGTGCAGAAAACGACCGCTTACTTTTCAAGACCAATCGAGAACAAAATGCTGTTAATCATCCTTTTTGCTATCAGGGACACCTCAGCCAAATGAACATGAACATGACAGTGACAATGACATGCCTGACATTAAAATGTGTTTTAGCAGGAAAACAGTGCTTTTAACACCAGTGCCTGCGCGGAACAAACCCCCTCCTCTTATTCAGCCGGATGATGTCTTCAGTTAATCAAATCCCACCTCCCATGCAAATAAGGTACAAGTTAGCTTTTTGCAGTATGCGACTATTGAAATGACATTATAATGAAGGCATCTGCACAAGAGCAGCGGCTAATGATACCCACCCCCACCATGATCTTCACCAATTAGTTTTGAAAGATGATGAAGAAGAAGTGGGTGAGCTTCCTTCTTATTTGCAACCACAAAGTGAAAGGCCAATGAAGGTCAGAAAATTGAACATATCCCTGTATTGTTTTGTTGCAGATAAGAACAAGCCTAGGATTCACTGTGTTTCATATGCATTTTAAAAAATCTGCAGGGCTGCAAAGGAAAAGTTAGAAAAGACTTACCAAAGCCCTCCCCCCGCTTCCATTTCTCAAAAAAGAATTATGTAGAACACAGCATTTAATACCACTAATAAAAAATATTATTTTTCTGCACCTATTAAAATCTCACCAAAAATACAACACCTCTACTGATATCTAGAGCATTCTATTTTCACCAAGTGGTTTTGCTGAAATACTGCAGCTACGAAACCACAAGTAGCAGACATACCGTATGTACTGAGCAACAGCTCCCCAGCCTAATTCCATACATGCTCCATCCAAGCATCTATATTTCAGCCCACACAAAATTAACTATCCTTTAAGAATAAACGAATAAAAACCAGAAGAGAAGCATCTGTCATGAGCTAAAAACAGCAGCAACAACAACAAAATACTTTTCATTTTTCCCAGCAGAAGGGTATGTTTTTATGTTTATGACTCTAGGTTATACTTGCAGTTTCAGGCTGCAAAAGCGATTTTTTAAAAAAAAAATCCCAACAAGGCGTTAGATTAGAAGCTATTACTCATCTCTGCACTTCATCATGCAGTTAGCTATTGTTTACCTGCAGCTTATCCTTGACACACCCACCTCCCAAGCACTGGAGAAGGGCTACGATTCTTACACGGAGGCAAAAGCACCCCTTTTACAACTCAGAAGCCTTTTTTTCTTTTCGCGGCCGTACAAGCAGCCTGACATTACACAGCAAAATTCCTGCAAGAAGGGGAAAAAGAAAGAAAAGAGCCAGTCGTGCTGTTACGCAGAGCCTACCTGAATTCTTCAAATGCATACATGGCCCAGGAAAGAATAATGCACAGGCCTCTGAGGTCTGCAAAATCCCCTCCGTAAGGCACAGGAGAAACATTTAGTTGGTCAAGCTGCAGACATAACTGAGAGCTGTGTGCTGGAAAGCTTCTGGGAGAAACGAGGCTGCAGATACTGGCCTGCAGCCTGCAGCTCAACCAGCTGCTGACAAGCAGCAGCTCGCAGGGAAAGGCGATAAAATACCATGTGATCATTCCAGCAAGTCTGATTAATGCAGCATTACTCCAAGAATACAGGCTGATATCTTTATTATTCAAGCCCAATCAGGGCCATCCGTAGAGAACCTGGCACGCACGACAGTTAACGTATCTGATTTTGATGGACGGTTTTTATTTTATTCTAAATGTGGACAATGAATTTATTCACAGAACAAGAAGCAAGACAGGGTGGAAGGTGGTGCTGGCGTTTCAACAGTTTGCACCCATTACACCCCCCCTGCAAACTAAGGGCATGCTGCAGTCCACACTGAGGGTATTTTAACTCCTGCTGATTTTAATCAATAGGACACAGAGTGTCAGAAGAACTGGACCACTTCACCTGCCCCAACTGCAACAAAACATGTCTCTCCTGCATCGGTCTCAACAGTCACACCTACCAACAGTTTGACTTCTCGCCCAAAGGCGTACTCCTCCATCGTCTCCCGAGACAGACAGATGCCAGCAAGGCTAGATCATGCTGGTTATGCTAGATATGAAAATGTTGCAAACCGTTATCTGTGACAAAGGCTTGTAAGCTCAGGGGCAGAGCACATGTTTCACATGCACAAAGTCCCAGGTTCAGCGCATAGCTGTCAACTTACAGATTTGAAAATAAGGGGCCAGCAGCCTCGAAAATAAGGGATCAGCAGCCAAAATAAGGGATTTTCCAAGCACAGGTATGCTCAGCTTCTGAGCCCCTCTGAGCCAAAGGCAGAAAGCCCAGCCAGCAGCCAAACGAAGCCTCAAGCGGTGGTTCCCACAGCACAGCAACCTGGCAAAGGGGATGCAGCAAGGAAAAGCACCGACACCTCCCCGCTGGGAAGCGCTGAGCAAAGGCGAGTCCCCAGGCAACGTGGCCGATTTGATCGGCACAAGGCATGCAAGCTCCATCCCCCAGTTGTTCTTAGACTCCTTATTGGGTGAGCAACGCAGCCAAGCAACACAGTTGGAGCCTCCCTCCTCCCTGGCTGGCAGGGAGGGAGGGAGAGGAGCTGCTTCCTTTGAAACCCGGGAAATTTAAGGGACATCGTCAATAAGGGACAGCAGCGGGACACAGTGCTGGGATAAGGGACTTTCCCGACAAATAAGGGGCAGTTGACAGCTATGGTTCAGCGTCTGGCATCTCCAGCGAAGGCTGGAAAATATCCCTGCCTGAAAACCTCCAGTGCTGCTGCCAGTCAGTGTAGACAGTACTAAACTAGATGGACCAATGGTATCACCTTGGTAATAGCCAGGTTTCTGTTTTCCTCACACCAGGGAAGTTGAACCCACTCGTTATAGCAGCTAGACACTTGAAGAAATAGAAGTTTTGCTCAACAACACACTTTTGCTTCCACGTCACCGCCTAGAAACTGCCATTTTCAAATGTCGCTAGAGCTTCTTCCAGCTCTTAGCATGTCAAGGTATTATTGTGGAATACAGCCAAAGCAGAAGAGATGGCGTGACTTGAGAAAAAGGTCAAAACAACGAAGCCGCGTTTCGAAAATAACACTGAGAGGAGCAAGGCTGAGGAAAGTTGGAAGGCCTCGGGAATCGAAGCGTGTTAGCGGCGATGCTTGAACCGCCGAGCAAGGAGCAATGCGGAACATTCTAGGTCAGAAGACAACATGGGGTCATGGGAACAAAAGGGAAAATGCACCGAAACATGAGCAAGGCTTGCTACTAAAAAAACATGACATTAGCGCAAGTGGCAGGAGGGCCGGGGGGGGGGGGAGAAGCCATTTTGAATGACAGGACAATTAGAAAGGGCGATGTATTGTAAGATAAGAGAGGGGCAGGGAGGAGGGAGCACCCACAGCAACATTTCCAGGATATTTTCAAACAAATAAGTAAAAGCTGGTTGAAAACAATACAGTGGTACCTCAGGTTACATACGCTTCAGGTTACATACACTTCAGGTTACAGACTCCGCTAACCCAGAAATAGTGCTTCAGGTTAAGAACTTTGCTTCAGGATGAGAACAGAAATTGGGTGGCAGCAGCAGGAGGCCCCATTAGCTAAAGTGGTGCTTCAGGTTAAGAACAGTTTCAGGTTAAGAATGGACCTCCAGAACAAATTAAGTTCTTAACCTGAGGTACCACTGTACCTCACTTATTTACTCTGAAGCACGTTAGGGACAAAATTTGGCCCAGCAGAAGTCACAACCCAGGATTCTTGCCACACCTTCTGCTAATGTCCATTTAAAGTCTTCCAAGCGCATGTCTACACTAAACGAATATCATTCATTTTTTTAACTGCAAAGGCTCCCAAACCAAGAAATCTTGAGATCGGCTGTCCTCTTGAGATCGAATAACAATTGTGCACATTTTGCTACTTTTTCATTCATTTTAAAGAGGGGTTGGAACCAGCGGCCCTTCAGGGGTTGCTGGACTACAACTCCCATCATCCCTGAACATTGCCCAAGCTGGATGGGGCTGATGGGAGTCGGAGTCCAACCAGACCTGGGACACGGCAGGTTGTCCATCCCGGCTTTCGAGGAACAGGGAAGTCCATCATTAATAGCCTTTTCATTTTTCACAGAAGTAATTATTTCTGCTCAGATATGTTTTCTCAGAGCGTATGACCAACTCAAAAGGTATAAAAGAAAATTAGCATCTTTACTTCAGCCAATGGAATTGGAAAGCCTGTTCTAAGAGAAGTAAATGACTTGGCACCAAGAACCTTCTGGTATGCCCCAGAGCTAAGGTTACAAAATTAGGCGTTCCCGAAATCTGCTCACATGGAGTGACTAATTCCGAATAATTACAAGATGTGTTCATAGGCTGATGCTTTGGAGGTGAAAAATACCCTTAGTTCTCTAGAAATTCAGGTGATGTTCTGTTTGGTTGGTTGTTTAAGAAATTTTATTCCACCCCTCAGCTGGAAAAGGCTCAAAAATCAGGTCAAAAATTGCTAAAAGAAAAGGTAGCCTCTGGCCTTGGAATTATAATCTAAAAAGACATGACACGAAAGGAAAATAGACTGGGAGGGAGGAGGAACGAAGCAATCTCACATACCAGTTCTTAGTTCTAAAAATAAACTACAAGTTCTAAAAATAAGAAAACATCTACAAAAAAAGAGACACTACCAGATGTTGGCCTTGTTGCATTCACAAGCCAGATTGTTAAACACTAATTGCCACAGATGAAATTTGTCATATGTTGACTCCTACTGCAAGTTCAGTGTCAAATATTTTCCAAATATACATCCACCCATAGAATGCTCTTGCTGTCAAAATTCACTGAGGCAGATCTAATGGAGTAAATTCATTTCAGCTCTACTTGCCACAGAACTATAGTGCCTATTTCCCCACCCCGTGTAGAAGACTGTATTTGCGAGCACGAAACAGATAAATGCGACAGTCTTGGTCCTGTCAACTAATCTGCGCCGTCTCTTGAATAGCTGGAGCAGAAAGGACCTTTCTTGTATAAGAAAAGTCTGGCTGCATGAACGTTCTAAGGAACATATAAATTTTAAATTTCAACCCCACATCTCTGCAGTGAGGCCAAAAGGAGCCTTGCATCCAGAACAAGCATAGTCTCCAACCTACAGAAGGTTAATAGTGTAATTTATAGTCATTAATTATTATTAAAGTGCTCCCTAGCATGTGCAGATAAGGCAACACCATATCGTCCACATGAATAAAGATCAGTAAAATGATTTCCTAACGTAATTTTTAGCAGCCTTTGTGTCTAATCGGTACACAAGGATGACTACATACATACATACATACATACATAATTTTATTTGTAAGCCATAGCTCAGTGGCAATGCACATGCTGTACACACAAAAAGTTTGCAAAAGATTAATCCCTGGCACCTCCAGGTAGAACTGGGACAGACCCTTCTCTGAAACCCCAGAAAGCTGCTGCCAGTCAGTGTAGGCCAACTCAGTTTCCCGTGTTCCTGTGAAGCCCCAAAACCTCATTGTCCTCCTATCATTTTTATATTCCTGCATGGTAATTAACGATGAATGGAAAGTAATGGGATAATTTCCCTTGAGGTCTCAAAATTAAACTTGAAGATCCTTCAAAATCAATTAGTATGCTGGATGTTTTGATTAGTTTGATTAATTTATTGGTATCAATTAGTATGCTGCACTGTTTCTCAGGTTTCACCTTATCACACACCATGACAATGAATAAAATCTGGGCCGTAGTCAACAGTCCCGCCATCCCCACCCCGTCCTCCATAGCAGATCATTAATCCGAAGCAGAAATTGGTCGCTACAGCAGTAGCAGCAGCTACTTTTGTACTGTTTTATTTATTTTATTGTTGTTAGCCGCCCTGAGCCCGGCTTCGGCTGGGGAGGGCGGGATATAAATAAAATTTATTATTATTATTATTATTAAGAAGGCTGCTTTATGTTGTGAACTGCCCCAAGGTCTGCGGACGAAGGGCGGTATACAAAATTACTAAATAATAAATGATACAGTGGTACCTAAGGTTAAGTACTTAATTCGTTCCAAAGGTCCGTGCTTAACCTGAAACTGTTCTTAACCTGAAGCACCACTTTAGCTAATGGGGCCTCCTGCTGCTGCCGTGTCGCCGGAGCACGATTTCTGTTCTCATCCTGAAGCAAAGTTCTTAACCTGAAGCACTATTTCTGGGTTAGCGGAGTCTGTAACTTGAAGCGTATGTAACCTGAGGTACCACTGTACTGATAATAAGAGGAAGGATCCTAAATTCTTGATCAGCAAATGCTAGTGCTAGTAATAAAAGGGAATGGAGGAATTAAACAAACCAAAACAAAAATGCACATTGCACTCCACACCCTCCTTGAACAACACAGCAAACAAACCGCTAATGTGACATACCGAGAAAATGTAAGACCATGTATGTTTCCCTCCCCACACCCACCCTTCTTCATGTAGTCTGCATTTTGTTCTGCTGGTTTTTAAACACGTTGACACTGAAATAAGATGACTTAATACATAAACATCAACTGTGCCCAGCTGATAGCTAACAGGCTCCACCGCCATTTTGGGTTGCCTAGGTTTTTAAACGTGCCAACTGGATGTGCATTTTGGGCTGCTTAATACAACCTGTATGTTCCTCCCTCCTGCTTTTGCCACAACTGTGCCCCAACAGTTAAAAAAAAGATGCACATAAATAATATTAAGTGCAATATAATTATTTGTTGTTGGTTGGCATCCGTGTGTCTCGGGAGACAGTGGAGGAGTGCGCCTTTGGGGATGTTGGAAGGTTACAAACATTCACGGTCCAGTTCTTTATTATCCAGTACTTTAACGGCAGACCCAGAAAACCACATGGAAACTGGGTAAGCCTTGCTTTATTCATTCATGTGAGTCACTGGGGTGGCTGGCGGTTGTGGGGAGAGAGAAACTGAGATACTGCCAAATCATAGCCCACATTTCTGTAGAGCTACCATGCAATCGTACAGTCTGGTGCACAATATGGAGTTCCAAGCAATACACAAAGTCTCATTTTCGAACATTCTAGCTATTAAGACTTTAAAATGCTAAACTAGATGGGCTAAGGCAGCCTCCTAGAGCTAAGAACGGCACAGGCACTTCAAGTGTTAACCCTAAAACCACTTTTTTGCTGCTATTGGAATGCGTGTGGCCTTTTCAGGCGAAGGAGTCTCTAAGGTGACATTTCCGTCAGAAATTCGTACGACACACACACACTTTCAAGTTAGAAGCGAGACACTCAGAGTTTCCAGCTTAACTCTGTGTCTGCTTTTGACTCCTCAGATCCCGTTGCCAGACCATAAGTAGAAAGACATCCTAGGAAAACTATAGACATCAGATCTCTACAAACACTGAAGAGGCTTTCAAACCCCCCCCCTTTTTTTTTTGTCTTGGGAAGCCAAAATATTTCGCAGCAAAGGCAGCCAAGACTGGAACTACTTTCCATATAGGGAATTTATTTTTATTTTTTAAAACAACATCCCTTTAAAGCCCTACAAACTGTCATCGCCTCATGGGGTGAAAAAATCTAACTGTTTAGAAATATATGATCTACTGGTATTTTTAAAACTGGGAAGACGGTGCCCCTGCCCTGCAGAGAAATGAAGAACTTTACGTGTGTGTGTGTGTGTGTCTGTGTGTGTGTGTTCGTGTGTTCAAGTGAATTGCCCTCTTAAGTGGACAGGAGTATGCAGCAAAAACAAAAACAAAAAAACACCCACCCACCCACACAAAAACGCTTTTTAAAGCAAAGCTTCCTTCTGGGCTGCCATCATTCTGTCTTCTTTTACATCAGGGGTCAGCAAACTTTTTTAGCAGGGGGCCAGTCCACTGTCCCTCAGACCTTGTGGGGGGGGCCATACTATATTTTTTTTTGGGGGGGGATGAACAAATTCCTATGCCCCACAAATAACCCAGAGATGCATTTTAAATAAAAGGACACATTCTACTCATGTAAAAACACCAGGCAAGCCCCACAAATAACCCAGAGATGCATTTTAAATAAAAGGACACATTCTACCCATGTAAAAACACGACGATTCCTGGACCGTCTGCAGGCTGGATTTAGAAGGCGATTGGGCCGGATCCGGCCCCCGGGCCTTAGTTTGCCTACCCATGTTTTACATCATGCCTCAGCAAAGCCCCTGGTCAAAATCTTAATAACAGGGTGGGTCCTCCAGGTAAGCCAGTCCCAGACTTTGGGGGTTTCACTGGCCAGTGCCAACACTTGAGAGGTCACATGATGCAGTGCACGCACACCATCTGAATGGCAATGCCCGTCAAATATTTTATTGGGGGTCCAGCCCCTAGGAGTTGGCTCCTATGCTTGCCAAGTTCCAAGGATCTCAGAAGCAGCTCGGAGCAGGGCTTTTAGTGTGGCTTCCCATGTGCTATGGAACAGCATTCCTGTTGAGGCTCTCATTATCTGCACTTTCCAGAAACAAGTGAAGACATCTTTGCTCCAGCACGTTTTCCCCAGTTCAGCGTTTCCCAAACTTGGGCCTCCAGCTGTTTTTGGACTACATTTCCCATCATCTCTGACCACTGGGTCCTGCTAGCTAGGGATGATGGGAGTTATAGTCCAAAAACAGATGGGAGACCCAAGTTTGGAAAACACTGTCCCAGGTGGATAAATGAGTGTCCACTTCTGTTAGGGTTTCTAAAAAAAAAAATTGTATTTGTTGTTTTTGTGTTTTTAACTGTGTTTAATTATCTTATGTGTAAATCACCTTGAGGTGGTGGTTTAGAAGGCCATTAATAAATTAACAGTAATAGTAATCAACTGGACTATAACTGGAAACAAACTGGTAGCCAGCGAAGTCCTTTCAGTACTAGTGAGACATGTTATCTGTCAGTGAATACTGTTTAACATCCTTGCTACTATTTTCACAAACAACTGCAGTTTCCAGAATGCTTTCATAAGCAGCCACAGGTGCGTATTGATGGAATCTAATCTGCATCTGACCAGAGCTTCCATTTATTCCCATTTGAGTCAGGGCCTGACCTATCTTCTCACAATTCTGGCCCCGTCCTCCTTTTGTCTGCTGCAGCTCATGTGGCAAGAGAAGGTGCTTTTGCATACAGAAGGCCCCAGGCAGGGTTGGGAAAGACCCACCAGTCAGTGTGTACACAATGGAGGATAGCTGAGTTGGTTAGAGCAGTGTTTTTCAACCTTTTTTGGGCAAAGGCACACTAGTTTCATGAAAAAAATCACGAGGCACACCACCACAGTGTGCAGAGAGGGAGATGTCAGAGCCCCGCTGCTCTCTATGGGAATCGGATGACAGCGGACCGTCTGTCCGCTCTCATCCGATCCCATCCGATCTGATCCCCACCCAGGACGGATGGGAAATAGGGTGGACACAGTCCGGCGCCCGCCTAGTGGGCGGAAATTTGACATTTTTTTAAAAAAAAATCTTTTGAATTTTTCAATTTTTCCCACGGCACACCAGGCAACATCTCGCGGCACACTAGTGTGCCGCGGAACAGTGGTTGAAAAACACTGGGTTAGAGCATGGTGCAGATAATGCCAAGCTTTGACTGCTGCAATGTGTTCTATGTGGGGCTTCCCGGAAGCTGCAGTTAGCCCACAATGCTGCAGTGCAATTGCTGACAGGAGCGAGGCCTTGCCGGCACCTGTGCTCAGGAGCGAGGCCTTGCCGGCACCTGTGCTCAGAGACCTGCACTGGTTGCAAATTTAGCACCGGGCCAACCTACTACTATTACAATAAAGCACTGAACAACTTGGGACCAGTTTACCTGCTGTTATGTACTGAGTTGAATAGGATCCAAAATGCAGCAGACTGATTGGTCCTAGAACAATAGGATTCAGAATGCAGCAGTCTGATTGGTCCTAGAACAATAGGATCCAGAATGCAGCAGTTTGATTGGTCCACAGGAGCCACCCAATCCAGCTCCAGGTGGAAGTGAATCAGCAACCTGATTGGCCTACAGGAGAATCCCAGAATTAGCCAATCACGTGGGGCCCATTGTGTAAATAATGTATATAAAGCAGGCATTTTGGGGGAACTGGCATTCCTCACTACTATGAGCTGAATAAAGAGCATGAAATCCACACTCAACTCTAAGTATGTATATTTCACCTGCAGAATTGCCTTACACTCAGTGGCATAGCGTGGGCGGGGGCCCATGGGGCGGATGCAAAATTGTTAGGGGTGCGAAATTTCAACACCCGGTGCTGCCTCAATACAGTTGTGCACTTCTGTCGCTGGGCTCTGCTGAAAACGGCTTCTCCATGTGAACCAGGAAGTGACTTCTCCAGACAAGGGAACAACTCTTCTTTTCTTATCTCTGTGATCTCCTGGGTGATGCAGAAGCCATCAGGCAGTTGAATGCGCATGCGTACTCCGTTTCCCTCCAACCCACCCACTCCCCTTCAGGAGGCCCCGGGCACTGGCAACCCACGCTATGCCACTGCACCCACTCAACTGCTTTCATCTGAGGAAGGGGCACTGTTACAAGTGCCACATAATTCTCATCCTGCATTTGTAAGAAATCAGTCTTCGAACGTGGAGGGCATTCACATTTTGGAACTCCCTGTCTACTGACACCAGGCAGGCACTTTCACTGTACCCTTTCTGACACATGTCAAAACCATTTTTTGTTTAGACAAGCCTGCCCCAGTAGGTAGAATGCTGGTGTGTGTTTCAGAATCATGAAATTACAGAACTGCAGATTTGGAAGGGATCCCCAAGGGGTCATCTAGCCTAACCCCCTGAAATGCAGGAATTTGATTTGTTTTTAATTTATCAGTGATATTGATTCCCCCCAATGTTGTTTTTAACTGTTTTTACTGATAATTTTATTGTTCTATTCCTTTTGTAAACGGCTTTGAGGCTTTTTACAATCAAGCAGTATATAAAATTTATGAAATAAAGATAATGAATAGGGACAGCTGGAGCAAATGTGTTCATCGCCATTTATTTTTCTAAGCAAAGGTAACACAATTTACCAGCGATTTTCCCTACTCCAGTTCTCATTCATTTGTAGTGAATTGCTTCTTTACTAAAAACGTATCCCTACGGGCTTTGGTGCGCTCGTTCTGCATTACTGAATCAACAAAACTCACCAGGTACACACTGACACAGGCAAGCGCATAATGTATATCTGTTGTATTGCTCTGCTGTTGCTTTTCCTTCCACAGATGTTCCATCTTAAAGCTCGGAGGCAACAGCAACAGCCTTCTCGGCAAATGCATTATGTCATATTTAGGGCACCGGTAATCAAAAATTCCCTGTTCTGCAGGTGACATATGTAGAATAGAGCTCCAATTTGATCACAGTTCCTTTGATCATCCCACAAGGAATTCAAGCCTAACCTACCATTCTCGTCAAACCTTTATTCAAAGAAGGAACATTAGATTCTAACTGATCAGATCAGTGGTGGGAGGGGAAATTTCTGATCATTACTACAGTAATAGGGAGCCCACATCATCCCTTAAAGCAGGGAGTGGACTTTGGCCTGTTCAGTTAGGTCCCATCCGCACTATAAATATAAAGCGGTATCATACCGTTTTTAACAGTTATTTTCATTTTGCTTTTGGTACTCTCTAAAGCAGTATTTCTTGACTTTGGGGGACCAGATGTTGTCGGACTACAACTCCCATCATCCCAGACCACTGGCCCTGCTAGCTAGGGGTGATGGGAGTTGTAGTCCAACAACATACAGGGACCCAAGATTGAGAAAGGCTGATCTAAAGTGTCATATACAGTCATATCTCAGAAGTCGAACGCAAGCCATTCCGGAAGTCCATTTGACTTCCAAAATGTTCAGAAAGCAAGGTGTGACTTCTGATTGGCTGCAGGAAGCTCCTGCAGCCAATCGGAAGCTGCGGAACCTGTGTCGGACATTCGGGTCCCAAAGAACGTTCGCAAACCGGAACACTCACGTCCGTGTTTGCAGCGTTCAGGAGCCAAAACATTCAACTCACAAGGGGTTCGACTTCCGAGGTACAACTGTATATGAAAAGGCTGCAATCCTAAAACACATTTACTAGGGTGTAAGGGCAATTGAACATAATGAACACACTTCTGAGTAGAAACGTAATAATTCTAAAATGTGTGTTCTACTGATTTCCAATCTGTTTCTTAAGAAGTCCTAAAATTGAAATGACTGTTTACACTGCCACAGTACATATTTCATATTTTTAGTGAACTTTGCACTGGGATTTCCATATCTCTTTCCTGGAAAACTGAAGCCTATTTAAAGCCCGTTAGGGTATTATGTGGTTTGGGGCTTTATTATTATCATCATTTCACCCCAGTGTGGGTTTCCCCCCTTAAGTTTACACTTACTTGCCCTGAATTGCATCTGCAGTACTGTTGCCCAGCACATAAATGCGTCCTTCAATGCTTCTCAGTGCCCAGTTAAAAACTGACAAGACGACACTCAATTTTTTAAAAAATGGTTTCCCTTTCCTAGCTCTCAGCTGCAGAAGATGTCCTCTGCTGAAACCTGCTCTACTGCAGGTCTAAATGCAACATAAGGGAAATATTCCCTTGGCTTTCATTAAATCCCTGTGTGCTAAAGCCAAGCCAGTGTTTTAATCTCTAGTATTAATGCCACAGCATTAGCTGACTTCATTACTGCTTTCAGTTCTATAGCTCAGGTCTGATCAAAGGGAAGGATCCTGCTGTCAGTTACAAGGTCTCTGGGATCAAATGCACAGTCTTCTTCCTGTGAACAGCTTTCCTCAACCCAAACACAGCCACCTTGTTATCACAATGCTTTTAAATTTGGAGGCAATTGTTTATCTGCTTATGCTGCTTGCTTGTACTCTTTCTCTCTTGTGTGTTGTCACTGTAAAAACCATTGGTTTTTGGTGTGTGTTTTTTTAAAAAAAGCTTGATGCTGCCCCTCAATGGTAGCTTTTATAATAGTTGTTGTTGTTGTTGATGATGATGATTACTATTATTTTAATACCGAGTTCTGCCGGGCAGTCAGTTTGAAAATGTAATATAAATGAGGCCGATTAAACAGGGAACGAGGGGCTGTTAACCCTAAGCCCAGTACAGTGGTGCCCCGCAGGACGAATGCCTCGCAAGACGGAAAACTCGCTAGACGAAAGGGTTTTCCGTTTTTTGAGCTGCTTCGCAAGACGAATTTCCCTATGGGCTTGCTTTGCAAGACGAAAAATGAAAACGTCTTGCAAGTTTGTTTCCTTTTTCTTAACACCGTTAATACAGTTGCAACTTAACTTCGAGGAGCAACTCATAGAACGCGGTGTGGTAGCCTTTTTTGAGGTTTTTGAAGACTTTGGTGATTTTTGAAGCTTTTCCAAAACTTCTTTTAAACTTTTAAAACTTTTTGGGGGGGTTTGGATTTTGGGTTGGGGTGTTTGGAATTCAAGGACTTGGTGTTGGGGAGGGGTTTGCAAGAATCCGGAAGCTTGTGTGGTTTTTTCCTGCATTTTTATGATTTTCTGTGACCATTGGGCCACTCTGCTGTTTAAAAAAAAAATCTGGATTTGAATTTCTGTGTGGTGGGTGGCTGGGGGAACAGTTGAGGAGGGGTTTGCAAGAATCTGGAAGCTTGTGTGTTTTTCCCCCCTGCATTTTTATGATTTTCTGTGACCATTGGGCCACTCTGCTGTTTTTTAAAAAATATTCTGGATTTGAATTTCTGTGTGGTGGGTGGCTGGGGGAACAGTTGAGGAGGGGGTTCTTCAGCAAGAAGCAAAGAGTGGAAGAGGAACCTTCTTCGAGTTGTCCCCCAGAGTCTTAGAAAATATACTGTACACTTTGTTGATTTTTAAATGTTTTTCTGTCATGTTTAGAAACTTAATTTATTGTTCCTTCAATTTTTGAAATGCTCTTTACAGTATGTGTGACTTTAAAGAGCACTTAATAAACTCTTGTTGTACCAAATTTGGCTTTGTTTGGACTTTTTTTGACCATAGGAATTTCAATGCATTCCTATGGGATTTCGTGCTTCGCAAGACGAAAAATTCGCTAGAGGAAAAAACTCGCGGAACGAATTAATTTCATCTTGCGAGGCACCACTGTAATGCTTCCTTAAATTCTGCTAACTAGAGAAAAATCTGGTGTGCCTAACTATGCATCAGAAGGCAGCCACAGAAGGATTAACCTATACCCAGCTTGTAAACATTTCTTCCATAATATTATTAATTTACATACCACCAGTAGCGTAATGACAAATTCAGAAGTGCAGGTTCCTGTCTTGCTAGCCATAGTCATCCCTCCCCAGCACACACCTTTCTAAGATTCTACAGTCTTCTAAGATTATTCAACAATAATTAGGGATGCATTGCAAAAATCAATGCAGTTCTTAGCACTGATTTCAGATCTATTGTTTTCTGTGCACGTACACGGACAAATGATTTGGAGTGTGCCAATATCTTTATTTGGCGTGACTTTTGTATTCTCCTTAGTATTCCGTGGTATGTTACAGAACTTGCACACTATTCTCTTGAAACTGAAATTAACTTGTATTTTCAACATTCTTACATCATGCTTAGCTTTGGAGCATGCAGAACAAGAACTCCTCAAACTTCTTCCCATGCACTTTCTGCAGAGTGACCCTAGGATCCGATCCACAGTGGCCAACTCACCTCCTTTCGCTCTGATTGGCTCCAATCAGCACGAAGGGTGAGGATAAATATTCTCAGAGGCTAAACAATTTCCCCTTTCATGCTGATTGGGCAGCTCTAGGAGGCTGGAGGTAAGGACCCCGCTGCAGAAACTGTCTTTGACCTCCCACAACCCTGGAGCTACATGCCACTTAATGCAAAAACAGGCTTCTAAGCAGTTTACAGGTATAAAAACCATTTGCACAATTGATCCCATATCATCAAGTAAAGACTTTCGAGATTATCTTACATTCTCCTCCCAGGTAAAAAGGGTAAATACCGAATATTGCACCTTTAACCACCTCAGGCCCAAATCATAGAATATTTCTGCAATACAGTTGCTGCTGCAAATTCATGCATGGCTCCTATGCCAGATCAGTGGAGGAAGGGCCATAACTCAGTAGCTGAGTGCATGATTTGATTGCAAAACACCCCAAATTCAATTCCTGGAAGTAGGTAACTGGTGATGTGGAAGACTTTTGGTCCGCAAAAACCTGGAAAGCCACTGCCAGTAAGAACACGCAATGCTTTCCTGGGCTAGATGAATAAATGTCATGGCCTGTATAAGGTAGATTATAATGCTCCATATGGATGTTTGTGTCATGTGGGTAGCTAGCTAGGATAATCCAGTGGCTTCATCAAGACAGCTGATGGTGTTGGCATTGAAAGTAGTTATGCAATCAAGCACATGGAAGGAGTTTTGTGATGGGGAAAGGGTAGCATAAACTAGGCTGTCATATCCATCAGTCTCCTCTGACTTACATCAGCACCAATTTAATACTTCTTGTACAGGCATAGGCAAACTCGGCCCTCCAGATGTTTTGGGACTACAACCCCCATCATCCCTAGCTAACAGGACCAGTGGTCAGGGATGATGGGAGTTGTAGTCCCAAAACATCTGGAGGACCAAGTTTGTCTATGCCTGTTCTTGTGTTTTCAAGCTCTACAAAGTCAGATGAAGGCCCAAATGCAAATCTAGTCCACCAAACGTTAATGAGACTCAAGTTTGTTGCTAACTTCTCTGAGAGTAAACCCCATAGGATTGCATACTATTGCTCCATAACTCAGCTAAACCAGGCTTGAAATGTAAAGACACCCCCATCTCTCTGATATTTTACAAACTGAATTAGGCTTACAGTCTGTTCTTGATGCTGTTGCAGCATACAACAGAAAAAAGCAGAATGAACTAAACTCTGTACTGGCAAGCATGCTTTCTAGAAGCAGGCATGTATGTCCAAGAGGTATTCTCTCTCTGTCCCCTGTCCCCCCCCCCAAAAAAAACCCCCAATTAAATTGGCCAAATGCATCAAGAGCATTTGCAATCTGGTCAATGCTGGATTGGCTACAGTAAACAATATTTGCTCATGCATTGCTTCTCTCTTCTTTCGGTTTAATTTACTACCACCACTGCTTTGAAGTACCTTGCATAAATTCTTGGGTATTTGCAGCCCTACCACGTTTGGTAGGCAGGAGGATCAGGGCAACACTTTGGCTGCAGATTTAAATGGGCAGGACATTCCCTTCCCAAATACTGTACCGCCTTGGTGTATAAAGCTCTTGCAGCTCAAGAACAGAGGTAAATAAATTAGCAGTGGGCTGGATGATGTGCACAAGACATTCTGTAACAGCGGAGGAGGACAGGCAACGGGCCTGGGATTCAGGGCAAGCAGCAACCTGTTGGGACTTAATCTGACCCGGGCAGGCACTGCTTATGAAATAAGTCAATCGTGGGACACGGATTGCACCAGGGTAGAACAGGTAGTGTGCAAAAGTGCAGGAGGCAATCCCAATGTTCAATAAGGCAAATTCATTGCTTTAACTCAGAGTCAGCAGACCTTTCAATGTACTACATTTCCATATATAACCTGGCCCTCAGTGTTAGAAGCTGAAATCTGAAAGTTAAGAGCTGAATGGCACCTTAAACCTAGATTATGGGTACAACAATTGAATGTCTAGGTGCGCTTTTTATAACAAGAATACAAAGCTGAAAATGAATGAACTGCAGCTGAAATATTATGTTCATTTTTCACATGGTCTAGTCTTTCCCCTGCCCAACCCCCTAATATTCCTAAGAGGGTCTCTTCTCCAATCTTCAGAGAGTAGCTGGAAGTGGGGAGGCATAAAAAGCTCCTCCTTTCCTTCCACTCTGCAGTTTTAAATCTGAAATCTTAGGCACAGAGCTCGGAAACTGCTCGCGCTAAAGAAATTCCCTGTCGCAAAATGTGCCTAGAACGATGGGAGTTTTGCACACTGATGGCGCTTTAGCCCATAAGAAAAGCAGAGTATTTAAAAGAAAAAGAAAATATTTTCACTAAATACGCACAGCCCATCAGGGAAAATGGCATTTGGACATAAAGGGCTCAGAGATCAAGGAGAATGAACAAGGATGCATTTCCCCTGTCTCTCTTTTCCAATACAGGTCATCCTACAGGGTGATCAAAGCAGTTTCTGTACAAAAACTGGGCCTAAGCCCCAATTTGTGCCTTCTTGGATGCCTTTACTGCCACTGCTTGATGAGAACCCATCAGTGTTCAACTGCAGGTTTCCTCCACTCATGTTCAAGCCGTCTCCCATCTTGTTTCCTAAATTCTGGAGTATACCAGAGGGCCAAGCGGTAGGAGGCACTCAGGCACAGCGTCAACAGCCCTAGCCATCTGGATGTTCCAGAAGTCAGCCAGAGCTTCAACAGGAGCACCAGTGACAGCAGCCAGAAAATCCTTCAGAACCACTGGAAACCCATTGACTCCATCAGCCTCCAAGGGCAGAGAATCCTAACAGGTCCCCTGCCTCTGCAGAGGAGAAAAGGTGCTGAAAGCCTAAATCTCAGCATCTGACTATAACAAGGGACTGGTGTCAATACCCCCTCCCCCACTTTTGGATCACCCTCTTCCTGCCCAGTTGTGAAAACAAGGTCCAGTGTGGGCCAATGGCATGTTAGGAAAGTCCCATGGTCGTCATGGCAGCCATGAAGTCCTGAGCCATCTCAGAACTATTTTGAGCCTGTTCCAATTTGGAGAAAGTTAAGGTCTGTTAGCTGGCTGTGTACTTTTGAGATTTGCTTCCAGATTAGAAGTGAACTGTTTGTGGTGTGTACACAGCAGAGAGCTAATCCCATCCCAAGAAGCTTCTTCCCAGTTGGCACCTCATTTTGCTTGCTTCCCACCCTCATCGATTATCTTTCTTCTCCACTGTGCTCATAACATCGCTGACTTATTTGATAGAACATCTAGTTGCGCAATTTCCCTCCCTCTCTGCCCCAAAATTTTGGTTCAAGTTTCACAAGAAGACAACTGGAAGGGAAATGATCCCAAGGAAATTTCAGCGCAAAACATCCATTTGTGCAGAACCCACCAGAAAAAGTGGAATAACATGGATTGCCTGAAGTTCTACCACTTTATTATGGCAGGCACAATGGACCTGGACAACAGAGGATGAACAGTGCATTTTGGTCATCAGGAAGCAGCTATGATGGTTGAGCACAAGCCAACTATTTATATCTCTTTTTTGTAGCTTTTTAAGCCTCCATCCCAAATACTTGTGCATATAAGTCCTAGAACCATAGAGATATCACACTAACCATACTGAAGAACCCAAACCATGCTTTCAAAGCTTTCAAGTGCACAGCAGGCAAAATATGGCTGAGAGTAGCTTGCTGGCTTTGGTTTTCAACTGTCTCTGTACTCTTTTTCATACGTCCAATCCTGCTCTCCAAGGTGCAACAGGCTCTGGAGAAAACACAGCGTCCGAAGCTACAGCTGGTCGATTCATAAATAACAACAGGCCAGTTAGCACAAACCATGGTTTCCAAAGCTGCTTCAAACCATGGTTTCCAATTCTGGTTCCGCAGTTAATCACAAAGCATAGTTTGCCTATTTCACACAACACATGAATCCATAATTAAGGTTCCTTAACCACATCTTTGATGTGATCTCTGAACTGAGCTTAAACATGGTTTAACTAAATAGGACAATGTAAGAGGCCTCAAGTCCCGAGCACAAACAAACATCCTTAAATTGGCTGTAATCAAGATTGGTCGCTTTTTAGATCACTGTAACACAGGGTTCTACTGACCACAACCCTAAAAGGCATGGGTAAAACTGGAGCGTTGAGAAACGCACCAAACAGCATGTGAAGTGTCAAGGATTAGCAGGAGACAAAATGTGCACAGGCACACACAGCGCCATGCTGGTGGTGAGCTATTTTGATGTGTTGTCTGCAGCTTTTTATAACCCCTGACATAATCTGCCATATCAGTTTAAGTAATGACAGTCAATTATGGGTGGGGGGACAACAACCCCCAAAACATCACCCACTAGCATTTTATCAATTTATCCTGGGAGACAATCTCGTTTTTTTCCAGGATGCCCAATTCCTCCCTTATAAATAACCTGCCCTTAAGAGGAAGAAGCTAAATTCTCTGACACTGAATAATTATCTCAGCATAACATGACCCAGCCATTGTAAATATGAGTGGTTCTGTTATTGTGGACCTCTGAATCGGGAGAAGAAGTTATCTCAGAGAGGCAAAGGTCACGTAAAGATAGGCTCTTTCCTTCCCAAGTTATTCTGATCTCTCCCCAACTGGTTGTCATATAAATAATGAAATGCCACGCACACAAGAGCAATTATACCATCTGCACAGAATTTGCACTGCTAAACCAGTAGCCTCAGCCAGAACTCTGTTCCTGGATCTTTTCCAAAGTCACTGGCAAAAAAAAAGGGGGGGGGGAGTGTGTTCCCATCACACAAGCTGCAGTATCTCTAACTACACCAAGACAGCCACACTGTTATAAAGAAGATCCCAGGAGTGTTTTTGTTTCCTGCATCTCCAGAAGAAACCAAGAGGCGTTTATTAGAGAACTCCCATTCCCCTTGTCTCCCTTAGAAAATACACGCAGAGAGGCAGATACTGCAAATATATGCCTAGCCAACATCTGCATCTTACAGGCACAGAAAGCCGAACTGAATACGGAGGTGGAAGGGGCAAGGAGAGGAATCAGCTGGGCAAGGATCCATCTGACACACACGTTTTTATAAAAAGGGGAGGGGAGAGATTAAGGTCGTCCCCCCCATCCAACACATCACCTGTAAACAAATAAAAGACGTAGACAAACATCACACCACGGAGATAAAGCAAGAAACCTCTGAACACACAAACACACCCAAGCACAGGGCATGCAAGGCTGCAGCAACGGAAGGAATGAACACACCCACATTCTTGCCAATGGAGGGGAGTTGCGCGTTTCCTCCATCTCTGTTGCTATGCACCTTTCTCTGTGTTTCTCCACATGATGCACTACGTAGTCATTTGGCATACTGATGCCCATTCCCTCTCCCTCTGCATGAATTGGGAGAGCTAGCACACCTATATGCACACACATACACCTCGGTGGAAGACCTCGTGTTTCTTGGAAAGCTACCAAATTTATTTGCGGATTAGGATGGCAATCTATATACATATGCACAGACATGGACACTTAGCAACAAAGGCCACAACACACACACACACAGTACTTTTCCCCAGTGCTTTTTCTTTTCCTGGGGATACTCAAGAGTACATAGCACAGGCACCTAGAAGAAAACCGCTGCTTTTTCCAGCACAGAAATTAAGGCGTTGTGTTACATTCACGGAAGCTGCACATGAGAGCAGAAACAAGGGCTGGGGCAGAAACGAGATGTAAAAATAAAACCCCACAACCGCTTGCCAGGATGCAGAGTGTGCAATCTGTCAAAAGGCTGGAGGAATGACAGCCAACCGTGTCTAAAACACACCACCCACCAGCATGGGATCCATTCTGGTGAAAGACTGGGAGGCGCAGTGACACTTAGGTTTTTTTTCAATGGAGGAAGGATGGAGATGCACACTGCCAGAACAGCTCTGCTTACATTTCCAAGAGAAGCACTGATGCTGAATCCCACCTGGAAGTGTGCCACCCTCGTCTGCCTGCCTGCCTGCCTGCCTGCCTGCCTCTCTCTCTCTCTCTCTCTCTCTCTCTCTCTCTCTCTCTCTCTCACACACACACACACACACACACACACCTTAATCTCAGGTGCCCAAGTGGCTGGTTTTACTACCTACAACCGACTCAAGACTTTGTAGGGCAGGTTATGATTTCCAACACAGTGTGAAACCTCTATCGTTTGAAGAAACAAGACATGCCTCTCTGCTGCCTCCAGACTTTAAGTTGGATCCAGACTTAGTTGTGCTTAAAGTAGACCCACTGAGATCAGTGGGACTACCCCATGCATGGCTCGGGCAACATCCAGCACTAGGCGAATTGTGGCATTGCTAATTCCTGCAGTGGGCAAGCCAGAAAGACATGCACCACATGAATAAGGCCTCCGTCCTGAGGACAGGGCGCTCTGCATGTGCTTCCTCCCTACTTATTATCCCATCATCTCAGTTTTAGGGTTGCCAACTGTGAGGGAGGCAGCGGCAGCTGGAGTCTAGCTCATTCTTGTGTCTTTCACAGCAGCTTGATCCGCAGAAACCAGCTTCCCACAGCAGAACCGAGATCAGCAGGATATGTGGCAGATCTCAGAGGCATAGCCGTGTTTGCCTGTCACAACGAAACACCCCAAAAGTAGATCATCTCCTGGCACCCAACTGAGGCATAAATTCTGACAGACGAGGAAAAGTCCTCCCTTAGGAAGCTGACCCTTGTGCCACAGCAAACCTGCCACAAAGGGTTTTGTTGTTTTTTTAAGAAAGGTTGCTCGGAGCAGCAGATTGCAGCGGTTAAGGGGCACAGGCAACTCCCCTCAATTCCTAGGTATGGAGGGGTGGGGAGGAAGGAAGATAGGTGCTGGGGCTCCAACGAAAGCAGCTGCTAGGCCCGAGGAAGCGAGGCAGGCACCCCACGCCCAGCCTATCCCGGCGCCGGGGCGCGTCTCTGCCCCAAGCCCGCCCGTTCTTCTCCTCACGAGGCGCTGCCTGCACCTGCCCGGCTGCTGCCAGGTGAGGGGTCCCTGCCTGCCTGCCTGCCTGCCTGCCCGAGCGCGCCTCTCTCCCTTCGCCTTCTGCCGGCAGCATCCGGGAGGGAGGGAAGGAGGGCGCTCGGCGCGCAGCAGGAGGAGGAGGAGGAGGAGAAAGAAGGACGGGGCAGCCGCAGCTCGGCTGACTCACCTCATTTTCCCCGCAGTCGAGCTCTGCGCAGCCGCCTCTGGCCGGCGTCTCCCCGCCAGCTCCCACTGCGCAGCGGGAAGCTCTTGCCCGGGCCCCGGGCTCGGCAGCGCGGCGGCGGCGGCTGCAAAAGCGTCGTCGGCGTCTCGCGCTACTGCGGGCTGTCAGATGCTCAATGGAGGAGCGGCGCCCGGGAGAAGGAGGAGGAGGAGGAGGGAGCCCGGCGGGCTTTGGCGTCGCTGCATCCGCTGCTCAGTCGCCCTGCTGCTGCTGCTGCTCCTGGCGGCCTGCGGCTGGCGCGCAATGGCATCTTCGTCCCCGCCGGCCAAGGGCGCTAGCTGCCGGGGAGCTTCTCCACGGCGCCGGGCAAGCGGTCCAGGGGCCCGGCCATCCTCCTCCTCCCGCTCCGCTTTCCCGGGATGTGGCGAGGCGAGGGTGGTGGGCGTGGGGCGGGCGGGGAGGGAGGGAGGCGACGGCGAGGAGGAAGCGCACAAAGCCCGCGGGGCTCGGCTGCCCACTGCTGCTGACAGACACTTCCGCCCGTCTGTCTGCCTGCCTGCCGCCGCTACGGCTCTCGCAGAGGCATCGCCGACCTGGCGAGCCCGTCCAGGCACGCGCACAGAGCGGGCGGGGAAGAAAAGCGCACACGCGAGGCGGCCATGCAACGCCCGGGCGCGGCGAAGCGCGCGTGCGCCACCACGAAGCGAGGCGCGCCTCCGTACCCGGAGCGGTCGTGGATTCTTGCAGGATATTGGGGGGCGGGGGGCTCCTCGTGCGCGCACCAGACGCCTTGGCATCGACATTGCAGCCCTTTCCCTCTTCCTCGCCTTTATCCCGATTTAGCCTTTTTGGTGGAAAAAACTATTTTTTGAAATGGAAAAAAAGAAAGCCCCTGCCTATGACCCTAATCTGGAAATTCACGCGCATACGGGGGAGGGCTGGGGCTCCTTTATGCTCACTAATCCAGATTTATTTTTATTTTATTTTTTACCAAAAAAAACCCCAAACCCTTTCGGGGTGGTTGCAATGTATATTGCAGTGTAACGGGGCAGTTTATTGTGGACTCTGCTCTGCGCAACGCATGGACATATTGCACAGCGCCTGTATGACGTCGTCCTCATCAAAATGCCATCACATGCCGCCCCCCGCCCCTCGATTTTACCCGGATTTGCCGTTTCTCAGGAAAATCCGATAATAATAATAAAAGCTGGGCAGCAGTTAATCCGGATTAAAGGGGAGGGGGTAATGCAGGGCGGCGCTTTGGTGAGGGTGACGTCATGGAGATGTTGGAGAGGCTGGGAACTCGCAGGCTTCAGAAGGACCAGTGCCACAATAAACTGGTGTTTGGAAGTGTCGTAGGAGTAGTGAAAGGTCTCAAAACCAAGCAAGGGATATCTCAGAAGAAGCCTGCTTCTCTGGATCAGTTTCTGTTTGGGGAAATATATACTTTTTTATTCCAATACATTAACATTGCCAAGACAAGAACAAAACACCCCAGTGACAAAAACAAACACAAATCAAGTAATTTTTGCCCCGGGCCCTCAGACTGGGGTGGGGGTTCCTCTTCATCCTGGAGAAGAGTGACTAGTGGGGTGCCACAGGGTTCTGTCTTGGGCCCGGTCTTATTCAACATCTTTATCAACGACTTGGATGATGGACTCAAGGGCATCCTGATCAAATTTGCAGATGACACCAAACTGGGAGGGGTGGCTAACACCCCAGAGGACAGGATCACACTTCAAAACGACCTTGACAGATTAGAGAACTGGACAAAAACAAACAAGATGAATTTTAACAGGGAGAAATGTAAAGTATTGCACTTGGGCAAAAAAAATGAGAGGCACAAATACAAGATGGGGGACACCTGGCTTGAGAGCAGTACATGTGAAAAGGATCTAGGAGTCTTGGTTGACCACAAACTTGACATGAGCCAACAGTGTGACGCAGCAGCTAAAAAAGCCAATGCAACTCTGGGCTGCATTAATAGGAGTATAGCATCTAGATCAAGGGAAGTAATAGTGCCACTGTATTCTGCTCTGGTCAGACCTCACCTGGAGTACTGTGTCCAGTTCTGGGCACCACAGTTCAAGAAGGACACTGACAAACTGGAACGTGTCCAGAGGAGGGCAACCAAAATGGTCAAAGGCCTGGAAACGATGCCTTATGAGGAATGGCTAAGGGAGCTGGGCATGTTTAGCCTGGAGAAGAGGAGGTTAAGGGGTGATATGATAGCCATGTTCAAATATATAAAAGGATGTCACATAGAGGAGGGAGAAAGGTTGTTTTCTGCTGCTCCAGAGAAGCGGACACGGAGCAATGGATCCAAACTACAAGAAAGAAGATTCCACCTAAACATTAGGAAGAACTTCCTGACAGTAAGAGCTGTTCGACAGTGGAATTTGCTGCCAAGGAGTGTGGTGGAGTCTCCTACTTTGGAGGTCTTTAAGCAGAGGCTTGACAACCATATGTCAGGAGTGCTCTGATGGTGTTTCCTGCTTGGCAGGGGGTTGGACTCGATGGCCCTTGTGGTCTCTTCCAACTCTAGGATTCTATGATTCTATGATTCCAGCTCAAGGGACGCATTCCCATCTGGGCAATCCAGTATTTGCTCTGTTAAGAGGACCTTGGGGTGGTCTCCGAAATGCCCACTCGCAGAAACTTCCTAAGAGATGGATGCCAAAGTATATCTTCTCCCAAAACACATTTGCTCTGTTTCGACATCACAAAGGTGCCAATGCTGATTGACAGGAACCTTCTCATTTCTTAAACCTTTCAGATTTTTAAACAGGCTTGTTTAAGTAAAGTTCATAGATGTTCTTAATTCAGGCTTGTTAGCCCAGAACTATTATCCTGAGAATTACAGAGAATTTCTAGGACAATTGTAGGCACTCCTCCTTATTGACTGTCTTGTCTTGGGTCACTCAAAGGTCCCTGTTTATTATCCATTAAAGCCTTAAGTCCTAATTCATGTGTGGGCAGCGTTTTCAGAGTTGAAGGCTGCAGTCCCTTGGTGAGAACTGGTGGAGACAACACACCACGTGATGGTGGGTGGGGCAAAGTGAAAAATGGGTGGAACATCCCATTTGTCCCCTTCCTTGTCCTTCATTCCTCATTCATCATCATCATCCATGCACCCAAACTCTTCCCTTCATTCATCCATTGTCCATTCATTCTTCTCCATTGACTATCATTCTCTCTAGACTTGTGGGGGGCACTGCATGTGCCTCCTGGGTCATGGATCAGCCACACCTGTCACCTAAACACACTGTTATGTACTGAGTTGAATAGGATCCAAACTGCAGCAGTCTGATTGGTCCTAGAACAATAGGATTCAGAATGCAGCAGTCTGATTGGTCCTAGAACAATGCAGCAGTACGATTGGTTGGCAGGAACCACCCAATCATGCTCCAGATATAAGTGAATCCACAACCTGATTGGCTTACAGTAGAATTCCAGAATTAGCCAATCATGTGCAGCCCATTGTGTAAATAATGTATATAAAGCAGATACTTTGAGGGGACTTTCATTCATTCCTCCTCACCACTATGAGCTGAATAAAGAGCATAAAATCACTTTGCGACTCTGAGTATATTTCACACACTTATCTGAAAAGGGAGGAGATATTTTGGAAAGGAGGATTGTGGCTGAGATGCCAAAAATAACAATGTTAGAGGGGTTTTTTCCTCTGGTGGCAGATGACAGAAGCTATTACACCACGGGGCCGGTGTAAAACCAAATTAAATAAAGGTTTTATTACAAAACAACAAACAGCAAAGCTTGTGGGTATTTTTCCTTGCAGACAAATCCAAACTGCAACTTTTCCTGCTTTTGTAGTCATGACCAACTGTGCCCAATCTGCCCAAAGCTCACAGAAACAGTTCTTAAAGGTACAAACATATTTACTGTTTCTTTGCAGAATGACTCCCAACAAAAAAAGTCTGATGTCAGCAGTGACCCCTGTGGCACTGAACAGAGGCAGATTTAGGTGACTGTGACCAGTTTGGTCGCGAAGGTGATAAATTTTGGTGTCACACAGGGCACTGCTGAAATTTGAGACCCCAAGGTCATGGGCTAGGAGTCGGCTTCACCTGCTGAGTAGCAGCCTGAAGGAGCAGAAGGTGAAGTGACACTCCACCTGCTGCTGATCAGCCTTCTTGCTCCTGATGAGAACCAGGTGGCTCCAGCTTTCTTAAGCAGGGTTGCCAGCCTCCGTCAGTTGCTGGAAACAACATTCGTTGTTCCTGACCAGACCTTGCTGCTTCTTGCTTCTTATGACCTTGGACCCTTGGCTTTCTTGACCCCGCCCCCAATCATCTGACTATGTGAACTGAGATACTCATGATCTTCAGACTGGACCTTGTGTACAGACTCTGCCACCAGGCAAGTACCCTCCTTGAGACTTGGCTGGTTGGCTGGCTTCTTCCTCCGCTGAGCTCTGCCTTGGCTAGCAGCACAGGACTATGACACGAGGTATGCCACTGCATTGAGCAATGCAATTCCAGTTGCCTTGAGTGGTGGTGATTGAGAACTTGGTAGTCCTGCTGCATTGTCTTCTCAGGCACCGCAAAGTCTCAGAAAGTGGTCCTCCCTTTCCCTGTTTTAAACTAGGAGTGCATAACCTGTAGCCCTGCAGATGTTCCTGGACTCCAGCTCCCATGACAGGCCATGCTGGCTGGGGCTGATGGGAGCTGGAGGAGCTGGACAACATCGGGAGGGACATAGGTTAGCCACTGCCGTCTTAAGGTGAAAATACTGGACACTGGACTTGGAATCTTATTGCAACATCAGCTGAAGACATTTTGCTGCCTGAGGCAGAGGAGCAAATTTCCACCTCCCACTACCAAGCCCGAGCCCAAATTCACTACTCACGCATTAGAAAAGCACACACCACCTCATGCAATAGGTCGCTTTTGCTACCCAAGGACAGCCAATTTATTTTGGCACCCGGGGCAGAGAATCCCACAAGTGCCTCTTCCTTGCAGTGAAAATGCCACCGTAGGGAACGATGTCATCTTGTATTAGCATGAATTTACGACTGGCCTTATATTCCTATTGGCTCTTAGCCATGATAGTTAAATGGGACTTAGCTGTGCAGATACAGGGGACAAACAGCAACTGTACTTGTCACCTTCATGCCCTGCTCTTGAGTACCAAAAGGCTTTGCGCCAGCCATTTTTTGGAAAAGGAATGCGAGACTCAATGGGCCATAGCCTGAGCCAGCAAGGCAATTCTCTTGTCCCCATTGTGTATATGTGGTGGTGAGAGGACATGACAAAATGTCCCAGTGGAGCATCACAACCTACTTGCCACATTGCTAAGTCCTCCTTTTGCTTTGTCAATGCTCAGCAGAGGTAGCCAGTAGGTGCACTGGTTGGGCACTTCTTCCCTCTTCGGCAAATCAGCTCAGGATTTACAAGTGCATACCACTATGAGCTGGCGTTAGATAGCATTTCCACCATCAATTGCCCCAGGATGAAGTTTACAGCATCATCCATAGGCTATGTACACGGTCAGTCTTTGCACGCATAAAAAATCAATCACTCGATCAAAATACAGTACATACCGGTAAATGCCAATGCATTGAAGTCATTTCATGTTTGTGGAGTTTCAGCCAAAAGGAGGAAATCAATGTCATGCACTTCTGGTTGTTTTACCTGAAGGATACCTGAAGGAGCGTCTCCACCCCCATCGTTCTGCCCAGACACTGAAGTCCAACTCTGAGGGCCTTCTGGCGGTTCCCTCACTGCAAGAAGCCAAGTTACAGGGAACCAGGCAGAGGGCCTTCTCAGTGGTGGCATCCGCCCTGTGGAACGCCCTCCTACCAGATGTCAAAGAAAAGAACAATTACCAGAACAACCACAGGCAGCCCTGTTTAGGGAAGCTTTTAATGTTTAACAGACCACTGTATTTTAATATTTTGTTGGAAGCAGCCCAGAGTGGCTGGGGAAACCCAGCCAGATGGGCTGGGTATAAACAAATTAATAATAATAATAAATAATAATAATAAATAATAATAAATAATATAAATAATAATAATAATAATAATTTCATTAGTGCAAACATTTTAGCTAGACAGATGGAATTAGCCTCCTCTCCTTCCATGTGCAAGACTACTGCTGATGGGACTTGTTAGTTTAATCCTGTCCATAATTTGCCACCTTTGGAAATATCTGGATCGGAGAACTGGCAGCTCCCCAAATGGGAAGGGAACCCTAATTTTTCTCTATGGGTTTTCTTTATATTGGGATTCCTATTTTAGGCATCCCACCCCTGCTGGCCAAGGGCTGCCTTCATTTCTGAATGAGAATTATGCTTGGGGGAGCATCAAACTATTTGGGTGAGCATGGAACAACATCCACTAGCAGAACTTAACCATCTCCAACTGAACAAGCAAACCGGCAGGTTTGCTCTTTAGATTCTCTACATCTTCCAAGTAACATAGATCATAATAATGGTTGTGTGTGCAAAAGGGCAGAGCTGCAGAATATGAGAGGAGAGGTAGCAGCATGGAAATAGGGGGTGAAGATGAAAGCAGGGGTCCAAAAGGGGTCACGGGACGGGTGGTGGCGGCGGCAGCGGCTTCATAATTGGTCAAAAGGTGAAAAGAGCGCTTAATAGTTACAACGTATGGAAGGAGGAAGGTGCAGAATAGCGGGGGTGGGGGTGTCTCCATGCAAAGGAGGGGAGAGGCGTGCATATGGGAATGAAGGTGAAAATGGGTACAAAGTGACATTGCAGAAAAATGGCTTCAGAAATGTAATTGGAAAAAAGAAAAGGGAAGTTCAATAGGGTGTGATAGGGAAGTGTTGTTGTTTAGTCGTGTCCAACTCTTCGTGACCCCATGGACCAGAGCACGCCAGGCACTCCTGTCTTCCACTGCCTCCCACAGTTTGGTCAAACTCATGCTGGTAGCTTCGAGAACACTGTCCAACCATCTCGTCCTCTGTCGTCCCCTTCTCCTTGTGCCCTCCATCTTTCCCAACATCAGGGTCTTTTCCAGGGAGTCTTCTCTTCTCATGAGGTGGCCAAAGTATTGGAGTCTCAGCTTCAGGACCTGTCCTTCCAGTGAGCACTCAGGGCTGATTTCCTTCAGAATGGAGAGGTTGGATCTTCTTGCAGTCCACGGGACTCTCAAGAGTCTCCTCCAGCACCATAATTCCAAAGCATCAATTCTTCGGCGATCAGCCTTCTTTATGGTCCAGCTCTCACTTCCATACATCACTACTGGGAAAACCACAGCTTTAACTATACAGGCCTTTGTTGGCAAGGAGATGTCTCTGCTTTTTAAGAGGCTGTCTAGGGGAGTACTAGCGGTTTAATGGTGGCAAGTGGGGTGAGAAGCACAGCCCCTAGTATTTAAATGTTTGTTCGATTTAAATAAACACATATGTTGCTTGGATTCCTTTTATTCACTTTGGCGCACCATATTTTGTGAACGTCTTTCTTGCACGCCTCCTGGAACCTTTTGTTGAAGGGTGGTTAATATTTTTCAATAAATACATCCAAATAAAATAAGTATCGGCAGGACACCAGACACTGTCTGGTTGGGAAACTTCAAATAGCCCTGTGGCAACTTAAAAGACCAGCGAGTTTATTATAGCATTAACTTTTGTGGAGTAGAGTGTTTGGGGCATACTTTGCTCATACACACAGGTTCAGAGTTTCACGAGAGATGTTCTTGTGAGAAAACTTACTTGGGCCAAAAGCATGTTGTTAAAAACAATCTTGCAGCTCCTTTAGAAAAGAGAGTGGTCCTGCACATTCTAATCTAGAGAGAATAAAATCCTTGCCAAAACTCGACAAGAGTTAGTGCCTATCTTTGCTGCTAGGTCAACGCATGCAGGAATCTGCATAGCCACCAGCCAACTTCCAGTCTGCAAGGTCTCGGCCGATTTTGACGTTCCCAAGCTTCTGGAATGTTTCATCAGGACTGAACGTATCCATGCTGTTACTGCTATTTCTTTCAGAAGGTGAAATGTTAATGGCTTTTCTACTTATACATGCATGTCGACTGACCAGTAGACAAGTTGCCATAATGAAAGAACTCAAGAAACTGCCTTATACCAAGCCAGATCATTCTGCTGGCCTATCCACCTCAGCACCCAGGGATCGAACCTTCCTTGAAGATATTTAAGCAGAGGTTGGATGGCCATCTGTCATGGGTGCTTTAACTGACATTCCAGATGAAGGTGCGAGGTTTACAGAGTGTTCTACTTTAAAAGAAAATTTAATGAAAATGATGTACCAGTGGTATATCACTCCGGTTAAACTAGCAAAAATGTATAGAGTAACAAAGCTTGTTGGAAGTGTAAATTAAAAGATGGTGAATTTTTTCACATGTGGTGGACATGTGAAAAAATGAAAAAATTCTGGGACATGATTTATAACGAAATGAAAAAAACTTTTTAAATACACTTTCCCAAAGAAACCAGAGGCTTTTTTTGCTAGGGATAATAGGGGATGAATTAAGAAAAGAGGACCATAAATTATTTGTGTATGCCACGACCGCCGCTAGGATCCTAGTGACTCAAAAATGGAAAACGCAGGAAATCCCAACTTTAACAGAGTGGCAGACGAAAATGTTTGAATATATAGAATTGGCGAAAATGACCTATAAGATTCGGAACCAAAAAGTAACAAAGTTCGAAGAGGAGTGGAGTAAATTTGTTGAGTACATACGGAATAATTGTAGCAGCTTAAAGACTGTAGCAGGGTTAATATAAATCTTGTGACATGGACAGAGCGTAAATAAGAATCTGTAAGAGAGGATGTTAATTCTGAAAGCCGATGTAGGGAAGGAAGGAAGTCCGGGCGCGATATTGCGCATGGTAAATAAGAAGACACAAAAATGTTGAATGTAAGAGTATATGTTTTATTTATCTTTGTTTTGGAAAATCAATTAACCGACGTTCCAGTATTCCAGGGAGGTAAGTCGAGATGACACTCAGGCTCCCTTCCAATACTAGAGTTCTATGGTTCTATGAACCTTGGGCCTTCTGCATGCCAACCAAATTCTCCACCATTGAGTTATGGCCCTTTCCCTTAAAAAAGCCAGAGATACAGGCTATCCTCATCAGTAAGGGTGAAACTAATCCTGAGAGGAAGGATAGGATGGGAAGCCACATAACGCAATACAGAACCAACTTACGAGGGAAGATTCTCTTCACTGTGAAGACTTCATACTTTCAGGCAGGCAATGGCTATTTCCAACGGAATATGGATTTCCCAACAATTATATTTCTTGTCGCGTATATGCAACCATGTTGTACATGATCCCACCCCCGTTACATCCGATTCCCAAATTCAGGGTGGAGGGGTTGTAGGGCTAGCTTGCTTGAATGATGGGCACTGCCAACCCTTTGTTGATTTTCTCGATCCAAAAAGAAGCATTTGCATTTGTCCACATTCTGGGGTAGGGGGATCTGAAGTGGGTAAACAGTGAGTGGTGAAAAGGCAAACCACGCTCTGGGCTTATCCACTTTACCTATGTGCTTTCCAGGCATGGTCCGTGCTTTAAAGCTCCTTATCCAAGCACTCTGGTTTTTGCTTCGGAGCTTTCCCCACGAAAACCCACTCTTTAAAGCTGAATTGGAACAATTGACAATCTGGGGGGAAACGTGAATTGTTGTTTGCGCCGACTGAGTGTAATAAAATAATAATAATAATAATAATTAATAATAATAATAATTTATTATTTCTATCCTGCCTATCTGGCTGGGTTTTCCCAACCACTCTGAGCAGCTTTCAACAAAACCTGAAAAAGAGAATAAAACTTCAAACATTAAAAACTTCCCTAAAAAGGGCTGCCTTCAGATGTCTTCTAAAAGTCGGGTAGTTGTCTATTTCCTTGACATCTGATGGGAGGGCGCCACCACTGAGAAGGCCCTCTGCCTGGTTCCCTGCAACCTCTTGCAGTGAGGGAACTGCAAGAAGGCCCTCGGTGTTGGATCTCAGTGTCTGGGCTGAACAATGCGGGTGGAGACGCTCCTTCAGGTATACTGGGCCGAAGCCGTTTAGGGCTTAAAAGGTCAGCACCAACACTTTGAATTGTGCTCGGAAATGTACTGGGAGCCAATGTAGGTCTTTCAGCACCAGCGTTATATGGTCTCGGCAGACAATCCCAGTCACCAGTCTTGCTGCCGCATTCTGGATTAGCTGAAGAGTGGGTTTCTGTGGGGAAAACTCCAGGACAAAAAAAATAGTGCTTGGATACAGAGCTTTAAGGAACAGACCTGTGCCCTCTTTGCTGCATGCTTGAGCACTGTTACTCCTTCTCTGGAAAGCCAGTGTGGTGTAGTGGTTAAGAGCGGTAACTCGTAATCTGGTGAACCGGGTTCGCGTCTCCGCTCCTCCACATGCAGCTGCTGGGTGACCTTGGGCCAGTCACACTTCTCTGAAGTCTCTCAGCCTCACTCACCTCACAGAGTGTTTGTTGTGGGGGAGGAAGGGAAAGGAGATTGTTAGCTGCTTGGAGACACCTTTGGGTAGTGATAAAGCGGGATATCAAATCCAAAATCTTCCTCCTCTGGAAATGGTTTTATTCTTTTTTTATATAAAAAGGTTGTTAAAATAATACAGAAATATGCCAGTAATGCCTAATTGGTCCAATATTGTACTGGAATACAGAAGCTGGGAGGAAACGGAGAAGTTCATCTTTTTAATCTTTCTTTTTTAAAAAAGCAAAACACGAAACTTGGAACATTAAAAGTTTCCACTTGGCAATTCACTAGGCACAGTGCCAAGTCTACCACTGCCCTCAGGATCACACTCTCGAGTCTGGATATTGGGGAGGGGGCCTTTAGTCCTGGGAGGAAAGTCACTGCACATTTATTCATTTAAATGCTTATACCTCACTTTTGCCTTATAAAAGAGAGAGAGACTCAAGTTGGAAGCAAAACATTAATGCAAAAGAAATACAGTGGTACCTCTGGTTATGAGCTTAATTCATTTCGGAGGTTCGTTCTTAACCTGAAACCGTTCGTAACCTGAAGCACCACTTTATCTAATGGGGCCTCCTGCTGCTGCTGCGCCGCTGGCACGCAATTTCTCTTCTCATCCTGAAGTAAAGTTTTTAACCCAAGGTACTATTTCTGGGTTAGCGGAGTCTGTAACCCGAAGTGTTTGTAACCTGAGGTACCGCTGTATAACAAACAAAACCATACACACTAAAGGAAAAGACTAGTGCCATTTGATAATAACTAGGTTACCTGATCTCAAAGGCTGTCTGAAGACCCAGGGTCTTTTAATGGAGCCAAGTAGATCTTTTTTGAGTGCCCATTTGGTGGTGTTGCCTGCACTCTCCAACTCCTGACTGAGATTTGCCTAGATACTCTGTAATTACCGTTTAGAAGCCAAGGGGAAAATGTAGTATAAAAAGGCATTTTTAATGTGCCTGGTTTCTTTAGAAAATTGCATTTTCCCAAATGCACATTAAAAACAAACAAGCATTTCTAGCATTTTTCTTAAGAGTTTGTCTCTGTTTTTGTTTCCTTGGTCACACTGCAATACTTCCTGCATTGAGCATTCACTTACGCTCATGCAGTTGTTTTGTTTTTAAAAAGCCCAACTAATTATATGCAAAACTGCTTGCAAAATTAAAGACCAAAAAATAATCTGTAATTCTGCAGCATATTTTTAATGAATATGTAAGTTATATTTATACAGTTATATTCCTGTATCCAGTACTATGTGCTGGTTACAGTAGGAAACCTGGAGTGTATATGTGTAATGTGTAATATAGATAGATAGATAGATAGATAGATTAGATAGATATAGATGGGCGTGTAATGTGTGAGAATTGTTTGTGTTCTTAGCAGAACTGGTTTTTTAAAAAACTTGTTTATACAGCATGGGAAAAATTATGAAGAGAAGATTTGGAATTTACAGTGTGCTATACATTAAAAGAAAATTATATGAAAATGATGTATCGCTGGCATTTAACCCCGACCAAACCAGCAAAAATGTATAGGACCAGCTCAAATGTTTGTTGGAAATGTAAGGAATAGGAAGGCACCTTTTATCATATGTGGTGGAATTGTAAAGTGATAAAGAAATTCTGGGAAATGATATATTATGAATTGAAGAAAATGTTTAAAATAACCTTTGTTATAAAAAACCAGAAGCTTTTTTCTTAGGAATTGTAGGGGCAGAGATACTGAAAGAATTGAAAAGACTGCTTATGTGTGCTACTACGGCTGCTTAGAATGCTTTTTGCCCAGAGCTGGAAAGATGATAAGATACCTACCCCGGGTGGATTGGCAGACAAAACTATTGGACTATGCAGAGATGGCAAGATTAACCGGCAAAACCAGAAACCAGGAGGATCAAAACTTCAATAAAGATTGGGACAAATTTATATTATATTTGAAAGACCACTGTAAAACACTTGAACTCTTTAGCAGGTTTTAAATAACTCTTGCAATGATACATAGATTTTGGATACAATGGAGGACAGTAAACTGGATGGATTTATAATATGCAGTTTAAAAGTTACTTAAAGAAGCGAAGTCTTTTTTTTTTTAAACTATGGATGAATGTGAATGTGAACAGATTTGTAAAACCAAATAAAAATCATCCCAAAAAACCCAAAAAACTTGCTTCTTGTCAAAATCAAGGATTGAACAGGAATTTGAAAATATAATCCATGTTGGTAAATCTGACATCGATATTTTCAGAAAATTTTATCCCAATTTGTAATTGAAAACACAAAGGAAATGTTGTTCTTGCTGTTGCTGCGGCATATCACAGCTTCAATGCAGAATTTAATCCACGCTGAGTCGTGCGATATAAACGAATCAGAACAATTTTTCTTGATACATGATGTTTATTGGTGTCCTGCACTTTCAGTGTAGCAGGTTGAAGATGTAATTAAAAAAGCTTCAAAAACTTATTAAATCTTCATCGAAATAACTCTCAACAACCCGTGCTTCAGAGCTCAATTAATTCACATGTTCCTATCCTTTGTAAGAAAAAGAAAACTTTCCTATTGAGCTTTACAGAGCCTGCTTACAACAACGCTGCTCGTTTAAAGTCTTTAGATACATTCCCCAATGTAAACAATAATTTTTCAGTCTGTGTCACAATCAAAACGAATAAGGCCTTCTTAACTATTTTATGCCACCTCCTCTCTTACTTCATTGCAAAACACAATCTTATTTCATACTATAAATATTGGTCCATGCAAAACACACGGGGCGGGGGGGGGGAATACGGTGGAACTTATGCACTGCGGTGTTGGACATCCCCCCACGTTTTGCTGTCCCAAATGGCTGCATCGGAAGATGCTCTCTGCTTCGCCAGAGGAAAGGACTAGAACTGACGGGTGGAAATTGCGGGAAAGCAGGTTTTGGCTGATCGTTAGGAGAAATTTCCTAACAGCAGGAGTTGCTCAAGGGTGGAACTATGGCCTCAGGAGGTGGGTGGCCTCTGCTTCGCTGGAAGTATCCAAGCAAAAGGTGGACAGGCATCTCTCAGGGATGCTGTGGTCACACCCTCCATTGCAGATCCAACTCTTATGACCAGCACATGATCTGAAGTCAGGCACCCTCTGCCACACTGCAAAGGCTCCTGGGGCACACATGTCATGACCTGCACATTACTTTGTTGATAGTCCTAAAAACACTGCAGCCCCAAGACAAGACTTGGGTTGCTTGTGCAGTCCAGCTGGTCTTCTTAGCAGTTATTTGTGTTTACTTCCCCATCTCTCCTCTGCAGGTTAGTGGTATGCTTCAAAGGATCCCTTTATATTTTTGTCTACTTGACCTTAAAATACGAATATACAATATCCATAAGCAACAGGCAAGTAAAGCTTAGAATGCTTTACTATTTCTTATGAATTGCTAATTTGTTTATTTTTTTACACGTGTATAAGGTAGTTGCATACATGCTGATCAATATACAGATTAGGGTTCACTCTGCCAACTGAATAATGGAGATGTGGCCATATTGGTTCGTTATTTTTCAATAAGGAATTGTGAAGATATATGTGAGAAAAGCTTCCACCTTGAAAACAGATTACCTGAAGCTGTAATCCCTGCTGAGATATTCAAGTTAAAATTGCTTTATTTCAAAGAGAGAGAGAAAATATTGGTACAATCTAGCAAATGCTTATTCCACTGAAACCAGTTAAGACTCAAGTCGATTACAAGTAAACCCCATTCCAGTTTTTCTATGGAAGTCAAGTCTTAACCAGCTTTTGCTAGATTGTATCTTTGAACTTTTAATATTTTGCTATGCCAGGAAAAATTGCAAGTTAATGACTATTCCAACATTCACATTATTCAAACAAGTTCTTTACTATGGGAGCCAGAAAACCCAGAAAGGACTGCTGAGTGAAACATCTGTTTCATTTCTTATGACAAACTTACGCAAGTCCCATTAAAATGACTACCACGGAACAGCCATACTGAGTGGCTTGTTCACTCTGTTTTGTTGAGCTTGGGTTAAGCTTTCCATACAAATTCTTTGCTGCTGCCATCTATGGGAATGCCATCAGTTTTCCGACTATAGATATTCTAACTACGCAGCTAGACAGCACAAAGTATAAATAATGAAACTGTGAAGCACATATATGTAATATTACAATAAGCTTTTTTGTGACTATTTAATAGAAAAGTCCTGTTCATATATATTGCATAAGCATCCAAGTCAATACTTCATTTTAGACTTGTACAGCTTCATATGTTGTACAACAAAAAGAGCAGTAACAATGTGTTGCTGCTGTTGCTGTTTTTTCTTTTTAAGTGATACTTTATGAATTACTGAAATAAGTACGGCAGCCAGCCAAGAACTTAGCTTTCCTGAGGTTTGTAAGGATTTGAAACTTAAAAATCACAGTGACTAGGCTAGACGGCAACCATTTGTTAACTCTTACATATACAGTGTGTACAGAACTTAGGTTCACAGCCAGTCCTTGGTTACACATGTATGCTCGTAGAAGGTTTACTCTAAATGACTCGCCACTGCATAATACTGGTATCTTTTCCACCTGTGGAAATGAGATGAGTATCTTCATATAGAAAATCGACGTTGGTTACATGACTACTGTGTCCACCATACACATGACTTGGAGCCTGGAAGACATTGTGAAAAGAGAGGGCCATTAGCAATGGAAGTGTAAACAATGACAACACAACAAGTTACGGTAACCAATAGCTGTATGCCAGGTGACAAAGAAGTAATGTCACATTGCTTCAATCGATCAAACCACGATATTTGGGGGGGGGGGAGAAAAAGAAAGCTATTTGTCCTGTGTTTGTTAACTGCACTTCCCAACAAAGACACTTTGGACAACACTCATTTTGTGTGGTCTAACTGGGAGGCGGTACAGGCAGCAATCCGTGCTGTTTTTGACAAGGTGCTCACAGATTTTATCCAGCTGTTTGCAGCAGGCACATGCAATGTGCAAGCGGAGTGCACTAGAGCATGATTTTGAAGAGCAACTGAAGCGATAATGTCTTATTGGTTTGGTGGGTTGGGGGGGGCATGTACCGTATTTTCCATATATAAGACGAGGGTGTCTTCTGCATTGGCTCCCAGAGAGATCTGCATTGGCTCCCAGTACGTCTCCGAGCACAATTCAAAGTGTTGGTGCTGACCTTTAAAGCCCTAAACGGCCTCAGACCTGTATACCTGAAGGAGCGTCTCCACCTCCATTGTTCAGCCCGGACACTGAGATCTAGCGCCGAGGCCTTCTGGCGGTTCCCTCATTGCGAGAAGTGAGGTTACAGGGAACCAGACAGAGGGCCTTCTTGGTAGTGGTGCCTGCCCTGTGGAACACCCTCCCTTCAGATGTGAAGGAAAGAAGCAGTTATCCTATCTTTAAAAGACATCTGAAGGCAGCCCTGTTTAGGGAAGTTTTTAATATTTAATGCTGTACTGTTTTTAACATTTGATTGGGAGCCACCTAGAGTGGCTGGGAGACTCAAGCCAGATGGGTGGGGTATAAATAATAAATTATTATTATTATTATTATTATTATTATTATTATTATTATTATTAACCCCATTTTTTAGGTCTAAAAACGTGGGTCGTCTTATCCAAGGAATATAGCAATTAAATATATAAATAAATACGGAACTTGCTCTAGCAATGCCCTGTGGGGCATTCTCGGTCTGCTTGCCTCCTCCCACTCTGCCCGCCCTACAGGCAGAGGCTGCTTGGGGGAGGCTGCATGTATGGTCTGTTTTTTCTGCGTGGCAGCTCCATTTGTGTGCGGTGGTGCAACGTTACACAGGAGGAGTGCAAGGTGTGATGTTTCGCTGATGTTAAAGGCGCAGAGGGGGGATATTACGTCAATCGCCGCGCTCCTCCTGTGTAACGTCGCGCCGCACGCGCACAAATGGAGCCGTGCGAAGACACCGCACAGCAAAAACGGACTGCCGACAGCCTCCCTCCCAGCTGTAGGGCGGGCAGAGTGGGAGGAGGCAAGCAGAATACTGTAGGGAGGCTTTGTGGGAAAGGCGAGAAGTGCTAAGAGTAATTGAGGAAAAAGCTTCACCACTCTGTTGGGATACTGCCAGGGAGATAAAGTCCATCATGGCCCCCAAGCCGGCTGCCGGACGATCCATCGATCTCCCGTAGTCACGCAGTATGAGCGATTAGTGACATGAGTTTCCTGAAATATTTTGCCTCATTCCAGAGCTCATGCACAATCTTTATCAGCAGATAATGCACAGCCAAAAGTTGCATCAGGAGAGCATTATTTACAAGCTTTATTCAGCGTTGATCAGAACAAAGAAAGACATGACTGTCTGCGTCAGTGTCTCCGACAGAGAGAGAAAACGAAAGCAATAGAAACATAAACATCCTGTGAACAGGACATGCACAGACTCTGTGACGCACAAAGCCTGCTCCCTTTTAAGGTGGAACGGAAATATCCTAACACACTCTTCCCCCCCAAAAAAGTTCAACTCTGCCCCCCCAAGGTCAGCGATTGCCGGCGAGGGAACAGCTGATAGGTGGCCTGTTAGATGCGTGGGGCTGCTAGCCTCTGGGCAATCCTCCCCCCGCCCCAAATTTCAGCAAGTCAGGGCAATTTCCCCCATTTTCCTAATTTGGGGTACCCAAAAATAGGAGGCGTCCTGTACATGGGGGCATCCAATACACGGAAAAATACAGTATATCAGAAGCAATTTGTCAATAAACTTCACGTTAACGTGCATGAAAGTTTTAATTATGATAATTATATGTTTTATTATAGATTAACTTTCCCCTCAAATCTCCAATAAAATGGTTAGCAGCAATAACATCAAGAAAGACAAATTACAACAATTAATCCCTTTAATTGATGGCTATTTACAAAATAATCCTTTTTACAACTGCAAGGATAACGTGGCTGGGACCTTACCCTAAACTGTGAACATGGATAAGAGAAGAGGTGTACTTTGCCAAAGTCATCACCGGTCGATAACAGTTTCCTCCCCTGCGAGCGGCAGACAGCATTGATATCTGTGCCATCTGAACCTTCTGGCCACACACCTGAAACCAGAGTAAGAACTTCTTTACTGAAATGTTTGGGATGAACCAGGCAGACGGCCTTTTCGGCAGTGGCCCCCTCCCTGTGGAATGCCCTCCCATCAGATGCCAGGGAGATAAAGAATTACACAACTTTTAGAAAACATCTGAAGGCAGCTCTGTATCGGGAAGTTTTTAATGTCTGACATTTAATTATTTTTTAATATTTTGCTGGAAGTCGCCCAGAGTGGCTGGGGGAACCCAGTCAGATGGGCATGGTACAAACAATAACATTATTATTATTATTATTATTATTATTATTATTATTATTATTATTTACTTACCAAAAACATGGAATCCTAAAGTACAGGTGTAAGTAACCCATTCTATATCTCTAGTGGTCTCAACACTTACTACTTGTTTACAAGCTGACGGAACCCCTATAAAATAAGGGGAGGAGCACAAGAAAGAAAGAGAGAGGGGGGGTGACATTGATTATTAACTTGTACAGTAAAGAAACTTAAGAGACAAAAACAAATGTCTGCTCTGCAGTGGTTTGTGATTCATATTAGGAATCCATTAGCAGCCAAGCATGAACCCTGAACCAAGGGCAGAATACTATTTGTTACTCACAGTATAGGATTTCATAGTCCCCTGAATTAGACACAAGGTACTGAGAATTAACAGACCAGTCCAAGTGAGTAATGAAGCTGGAATGACCCTGCAGAGAGAGAGATGCATTATATTAATTCCAGCAACATAATGTCCCCTAATAGAATTACACTGGAGCACATATAAAAAGCTGCATGGAAAAGCACACTGAAGCTTTGTTTACATTCAAAGCAGTGGGTGACCTGTGTTTGGTAGCAACCCAGGTCACCATATTGGAACCATAGGCTCCAGTCCAACGTTCCAGGTGCTCTTTGGGCTGGGAGAAAATAGTGGCACATGCCTCCCAAAGTTCAGTTCACATGGAATATAACCAGAGGGGAGGATGTAGCGGCTCAAATGCCGTCTGGGCTACAGATCAAAGCACAAAAAGGTAATAGGCATCAGTATTTAGATACATCTTTACAACCCTAACAAACTATCCTTCCACTGGTGGATTTGTCAGGGGAACTGGGAGCTTCTAGACCCTCTATCAGTGTCAAAGAAAGGTTTTATTTGCCTGTTATATAGATCCACCTTGTAGCCATCTTGACTGTAAACCAGGTATATTGAATAAGAAAGCCTCCTTAGGTAAGCGTCAAAGGTTCAACCTCAGTTGCTAGTGATTTTACTGGAACGGAATTGAGACCAGTTCATATCTCTCAGAGAGATAGCTGTGGGCTAGTCTCTTGCAGATAAAAGAACGAAGGATGCTTCCAGACAGGAGTTTTATGTTGCAAGCAGGTCATCCAGAACTGATTTTTCTATCTGTGTGAATGGCATGTGAGCTGCATACACTCCTTTTTTCAGCCTTAGGCTTTTGTAGGTATTTTGCTGTTTCCTATCCAGACCAATGTGTGGTCCTTGATAGAATTTTTCCATGCTGTGTTCCTCAACTCTCTCGCACCTTGATCCTTTTGGGTGGAGGGCAAAATTCATTTCCAGATGGTGTATTTTTGTTGTTGTTTTGTTTTTTTAAAAAAAATAAAAAGATGTCTTCAATATTTCCAAACTTCTCACGCAATAGTCTTCCACAAGAATATATTGTGCAAGTTTTGGAAATAATTATGCTTGCATAAATATTTAGCATTGGAGAATGAGCAGTGTTTCTACAGAATATTGTTAAAGTTATTTTATAAATGTTTTGAAAGGGTTGTTGCCATTTCCGAACCTTTAGGGATATTAAATTAAATCACGAAGAGAATGTTAAACAACTTTACAAAAAAACAAAAAAAAACAAAGGGAAAGGCTGGAGATGATTTTTAAACAATTATGTGATCACTTACTGAGCATTTGCCAATTCTACTGTATTTCCTCCCATTGTCATTAACACTGTATATATAAATGCAATTGTCATGAGAACCTATTGCCAAGAAATTGCCATCTGCAAAACAAAGATAATACATATTTTATCATAAGGCTGAAATCACACTGATTAGGAAGAAGCAACGCCCCTTGGACTGGAATTTCAGTAATAAGATTAAATGCAAAACTACTTCCTTTGTTTATTTATTCAAAACAGGGATGGAGAACCTGTGGACCTAGAGATGTTGCTATATTTAATGCTACTGCTCTGAACTTCCAGCTGCAGAATTGCAAGCTGGAATCCAACAACCTCTGAAGGACCACGTTTCCTATCCCCAACTGAAAACATCCGCACCCTACATTTCCTCACAAAAGTCTAATAACCAAAGATTAATAATCTAAAACATCAGCTACCAAAATATTTAAATTACTATGTACAGCATCAGAAAATCAACAATACAGCATTAGCGGCATCATAAGTTATTAGTAGTAAGTGAAGAAGTTTGGACTACAGCTCCTATCGCCTCATACTGGCTGTGTTGGATGGGAGTTGTGGCCTCTGGATATTTTGGGCTACCAGATTGGGTGAGGTTGGTTAAAACCAGTATTGTAAGACACATATCTACAAGCCGAAAGCTATCTTAAAATAAGGTTTCCACTAGCTCCTAGAAGATCTTTAAAGAGGAGTGACATATCACTCTTGGGAGGGAATTTCAGAGCCTAGGCCCAGCCACAGAAATGTCCTCTTTCTGGTCCCAACCAAGCATTTTAAGGAACATTTGAAATTGTTGTATTTACATGAATTTTATAGGATATTTGGGGGGGGGGAGAGAGAATACATGGACCAGGATAGTGGCAAGGCTGCTCTTTCACCTATGTACCTCTCCACATGGGCTTAAAATAAAGAATTTGAGAAAGCCCTGTTTCAGGTGCCACAGCCTGGCCTTTATACCAGTATCTATAAAAAGCAGGCCTCTTAAGTGGCGGAATCTGTGTTGTGGGATTCTCCACATAAGCTGTTTCAGGAAGCCTTTCAAATAGTGGGCTGAGGTGACTGATGTATTAATTAATTAATGTGTTTTAATACTGCCTTTCATAGAAAATTCCAAGGTGGATCAAATTTTTTTTAAAAAAACACCACCATTAAATATATTATTAATTTGTTCTATGCCGCCATTTTATTATTATTATTATTATTATTATTATTATTATTATTATTATTATTATTTTGCTAATATTAGCCATGAAATTAATTTAATTGGGGTTTTGATCTGTTTTACACATGGGAGTTTTAGTTCATATTTTGTGTTAAGGATCCTGTCAGGGCGATTAGGCAGAATATAAATTTATACTTTTGGTGACAATAACATGGTATATAGAACAAGATGGAATACTTTTCCCTAAAGCCTTAAACAAATTCCTCTTTCTGTATACCGACACTGTGACACGGCACACGATTCACATGCTTTTCAAATGTATTCTTAAACACAATGCATGAGCTGCATCCTGGCACCACACTAAAATTAAGCGAGCTGACTGAAAAGGTCAGCTCACGGCGCCTTTGCCATATTAAAAACTGCTCCTGTAAATTGGCAAATTAAGGGAACCACAGGTCACTTGAGCTGTTCCAAAGTAGGCATCAATTTTTCTATTCAAGAAAGAGAAAATTTAAAAATGAATCCATCATTAAGCTATGCACCTTTTTATCTCCAGTGATTAAATACGCTGACAGCAAAAGCATAAAATATAAGACTGTGATATTTAGGGATTGACAAACACTTTTTTATACAGTATTCAGTGCCCCCCCTTATTTTGTTCAAACAGCTGAACAAAGAATGCCAAACCTGGCGAGTAACGCATTGTGGAGAGCTGTTCATTTCCGTCTGTATGTACGGTGACCAAATCTTTTGTTTCGGTGTCAAACACAAACCACCTGTTGAAAACAGTGGAAGGAAAAGTCAACAAGCCGTATAAGATAGAACTGGCAAGGGGGTGAAGTGGGGCAGTCAGGGATCCCAGTACAAAGAAACATAGCAACAACGCTGCTGGATAAGACAAAGGGTCCGTCTCTGATTCTGATCTAATTCACAGAGTTTCCAATAAAAGAGAGGCATCTAAGCGTGTTCAGCTGAACAGCAGAAGCCCCTTTCAGTACTTTCCCCTCAATGTGGGCGGGTGTGGAGGACTCCCTGGTCCTGAATGGGGTAACTGTGCCCCTGAAGGACCAGGTGTGCAGCCTGGGAGTCATTTTGGACTCACAGCTGTCCATGGAGGTGCAGGTCAATTCTGTGCCCAGGGCAGCTGTTTTCCAGCTCCACCTGGTACGCAAGCTGAGACCCTACCTGCCCACAGACTGTCTCGCCAGAGTGGTGCATGCTCTGGTTATCTCCCGCTTGGATTACTGCAATGCGCTCTACGTGGGGCTACCTTTGAAGGTGACCCGGAAACTACAACTAATCCAGGATGCGGCAGCTAGACTGGTGAATGGGGGCGGCCACCGAGACCACATAAAACCGGTCTTGAAAGACCTACATTGGCTCCCAGTACGTTTCCGAGCACAATTCAAAGTGTTGGTGCTGACCTTTAAAGCCCTAAATGGCCTCGGGTCCAGTATATCTGAAGGAGCGTCTCCACCCCCGTCGTTCTGCCCGGACACTGAGGTCCAGCACCGAGGGCCTTCTGGCGGTTCCCTCACTGCGAGAAGCCAAGTTTTTTTTGTTTTTTTTTTGCTCTTTAGATATATATTTTATTCAGGATTTTCTTGTTTTACAGAAGTGTAGTGCCTCGTATTTTTTTCCCATGTAACATTTTTACAAATCCGTTTCATTTGTTGAGGCATTAGGGGGAGAAGAAAAGAAAAAAGAAAAAAGAGAGGGGGGGTGGAGAGAGGGAGGATGGATAGGGGTGGGGTCGGGTGGCGGTGTTTCTATTATGTTTAATGTATGTAGAGTTTGGTGTCAGCGTTGCTTGTGTTGTTCACTTGTGTTGTTCACTTGTGTTCCTTTGGTGGTGAGAGAGGTTGGGGTTGGCCTAGGGTGTGATTGCTTGCTTGTGATTGGCTGTGGTGATCTTTGTTTTCGTGTGTGGGTGAGGTGGGTGGGTGCGAGAAGCCAAGTTACAAGGAACCAGGCAGAGGGCCTTCTCGGTAGTGACACCCGCCCTGTGGAACGCCCTCCAACCAGATGTCAAAGAGAACAACAACTACCAAACTTTTAGAAGACATCTGAAGGCAGCCCTGTTTAGGGAAGCTTTTAATGTTTGATGTATTACTATAGTTTAATATTTGGTTGGAAGCCACCCAGAGTGGCTGGGGAAGCCCAGCCAGATGGGCGGGGTATAAATAATAATAATAATAATAATTATTATTATTATTAATTATGCAGGAAGGCTAGAGTGGGTAGAGATAGGGATGATGGGATAAGCAGGCACCATACCTGTCCTGAATCCATTGTGGATACATTTTACTGAACGAACTCAAGTTCTAAGTATTATGAGAAGCGAGAAAAACTTGTCTTTCTGCAAACCATGTGCATCTTTTATAAACCTTGATCATGCCACCCCTTAGCCCACTGCCCTCACGAAACCATTCTCCATTTCCGAACAGTAACTTTGTGTGGGGACCAGAAACTGAACAACGAAAGGCAAGATGGCTTTATTTGTGACAAATATAAAGCAGAAGATAAACGAGAAGCATTTTCATCATTATAGAATCGAAATATATTATCAAATGTTATTAAACTGTAGCTCATTACTGCTTTGAGACAGTCAGGATTAACAACATCTGACACATGGGAAATATTTTGCTGGTGTGGAATATTTGCCTTTTACAAATGCAAAACACTTTGCACCTTGTACTAAGACCCTATGGGGCGGAAAAGTCTCCAGTGCTTCATATAATGAACGTATGTCAATTTCCAAATGCAATATTAGGGAAGCTGGCAGCTTTAGCCTTGCTTGCTAAAAACATGTAGCAAAAGCATGCTATACTAGATTACCCTCCAAAGCATCGCAAATGTCTTATGCAAAGTACCCTCTTCAAATTATGGTAATTTGTATGGGAAAACTTCCCAGAAAACCCACATCACTGGTTTTATGTGGTCCTTTGGAAAGAAAGACGCCAGGGAGACGGGGCAGACAGGAAGTGGACTTTGACGATGGGAACTCAGTTTCTGAGTCATTCTGCGCCATCCTTTGCATATTTCACCAGGAAATAAAACATTTCAAGTAGTGGATGGACATTAGGAAGAGGAGAACTTTTTTGATGAAAAATTATGAAGGCTGTCCCCATGAGGGCAGTGGTGTGCAGTCAGTGGATTAGGGGAAATAAGCTAGTCCCCTAAATGTTCCCGGTAAATTAGATTATTAAAATATTAAAGCCTGGCACCTCCTTCCCAAAGCCCAGGAAGCTTTTGCCTGGTTTAGCAAGAGAGGCATGGTGTTCACACATGCGACACTGTCCCATCTGGCTCGCAAGCTGGCGCATCTGGCTCTCACTGTTCCACTTTGAAAAGTTTCACTGCACGCCTGCACGAGGGGTTATATGAATACGTATCCAGGGTTTACGACTGCGGACTACCCCCAAAGCAAGTGCCCCTGCTCTTCTTATTCTTACCTTCCAGTTAGGGTTCCTACTGCAACCACGGACCCTGAAGGATGGAAACCAGAAGACTGTGCTGGATCCTACGAAGTTTCAAAGAAATTGCATATTTACAGCAACAGTTATAGCAATCTGTAACAATAATGCATATTGGAATGGTTAAGTTTCAAAGAGCTCACTGTACTAGGCACTTCACCTGTGAGTCCTCTTTGAAAGGAGTGGGACTTATAAAACAGCAGGCATGGTCTGTGCCCTTGCTATATGCAGAAGCTGAGCTGTTACCAAGTCAAATGCCAAAGGCTGTTTTGCCTCTGGGATGGGGAATCTGAACAAAAACCTAACGTATTTTTTAAAACCGAAATATGATGGTGTAAAGAAATATTATTATTGTACAATGTATGTGTTTAATACACACTCAGAAATGAATTATGTAATATATTTTAGATATATAAAGAAATACGCAGATGTGGCATCCATGATATATATATCAAAGCAGCTGGAAGAGGAGACCTGTGCAGAGGCCAGAGAAAGAACTGAGAGTGGAGGAGAGTCCAATTTGGGAGCCCCTGGTAAATTCACAAAATTCCCAACCTGCTGTAGCCTGAAACTGGGTGTGTGCAATGCAGCTGGTGGGACACAGCTGTGGGCAGCCTGAGGGTGAGAGCCAGGAGACTGAGAGATGTTGAGTGGGGAAATGTGTCAGAAGAAGGAATTTAGCCATATTTATTTATTTCCAACTTGCATTTTTGTACTATTTTGCTGTTGCTGTTTTAGTTTTCTGTACACCACTCAGAGATATTTTTAGATATTAAGCGCTAGAAAAATCGCCCAAATGAATAAAAACACATTAAGAAATAAATTGTTGTTGTTGTTGTTGTTGTTGTCTTCTAAAAGACCCCTTACGGGGTCTTCGCTGCGAGATCACATTCACCCAGTGCTATACCAGCTGCACTGACTCCCAGTGGAGTACAGGATCAGGTTTAAGGTGCTGGTTTTAACCTTTAAAGCCCTATACAGCTTGGGACCCTCGTACCTATGGGACCGCCTCTCCTGGTATGCCCCACAGAAGAACTTACGGTCTTCAAATAAAAACATCCTGAAGGTCCCAGGCCACAGAGAGGTTAGGCTGGCCTCAACTAGAGCCAGGGCTTTTTTGGCTCCAATCTGGTGGAACGCTCTGTCACAAGAGACTAGGGCTCTGCGGGACTTGACATCTTTCCGCAGGGCCTGCAAGAGAGCTGTTCCACCAGGCCTTTGGTCAGGGCACAGCCTGACTCCCTCCTTTGGCAATCTTCACAGAACTTTAGCTTAATGGTTGCCATCAATTTGATTTTAATTATTTTTTATAATGAAATGTTTTTAGAATGCTGTACTATTTTATTGTTGTTAGCCGCCCTGAGCCCAGCTTCGGCTGGGGAGGGCAGCATATAAATAAATTTTATTTGTTTGTTTGTTTGTTTGTTTATTATTAAAAGTTGTGTAATTCTTTATCTCCTTGATATCTGAAGGGAGGGCGTTCCACAGGGAGGGCGCCACTACCGAGAAGGCTCTCTGCCTGTGTATATGAAATATTCACAATATGTAATACATTGGGATGAAGAGCCCTTGGCTAATAGTTGGATGGCTTTAGTTTGTTTTAAATTGCACTGTTTTCGTTGTTGTAACCTGCCCTGGGTGAAGGTTAGAGGCAGGAGCGAGATCTAATTGTCAGCAAAGTGTAGTGTATTTTAATTGATTTCATTGCTTTGCTTTTGTTAATTCACTTAAGAGACTTTTGCATAAAGCGACCAGAATATTATGGTCATTACTGGTGATAGTAATAGTAATAGTAGTAGAACTGTTTTCAAAAAGGAGAACATCTTTCAGGAAATCTGCCATTTAAGAAAAGAAACACTTCCTTCTTTTTAAAAGTGACTGACTTGGGAAGCAGACTGCAGTGGAGGTGCCTGGGCTTCAGAAATATACTTAGGAGGGCTCTAAGAGAAAGCCACCTCTGCAGGCCTTGGGAACCCCTAGTGGTGCTTGGGAGAGAACATGGGAATCTACCTCAGTATCTCCTGAAGGTGCTAGTTTTCATGTTCAGGTGAAGTGATGCCTAACAAACAACAGGCCGACCGCCACACAAAATTGGCTTCTGCTGCTCAGAGCAAAAGGTAAGTACAGTGGTACCTCGGGGTTAAGTACTTAATTTGTTCCGGAGGTCTGTTCTTAACCTGAAACTGTTCTTAACCCGAAGCACCACTTTAGCTAATGGGGCCTCCCGCTGCCGCCGTGCCCCCGGAGCACGATTTCTGTTCTCATCCTGAAGCAAAGTTCTTAACCTGAAGCACTATTTCTGGGTTAGCGGAGTCTGTAACCTGAAGCGTATGTAATGTGAAGCGTATGTAACCTGAGGTACCACAGTATTTGCCTTCATCAGCACCATGCTCACAAAGCGGTCGATGCACATTTATTCTTATAGAGTAAGAGGTGAACTCAACCTGAGAGGTACAAGTGATAATCAAGAGGAATGGGAAATAGGAGTTAATAAATATTAATCTCTTTCTGTTTGTTTTATGTCCATTCACTACAAGAGAAGTGCATTTTTCCACTTTGAAAATGTACGGCCGCAATCTGTGACAGAGTAAGCCTGTTTAAACCCAGTGACTTCAACTGCCCTCTTGTCAGACGCACTAGGAACACGGTCACCAGCTCTGCTCATGGGCGTAGTCAAGGGGGGCCAGCTGCTCCCCCGATCAAGTAAAACAATAGAAATACTTAACTAACTGACCAAACACGTTGGTCCTGCTCCCAAAACAAAAGTCCTGCCCCCCCCAACAAAGTCCTTCATCCCCAAACAAGAATCCTTGCGATGTCCATGGCTCTGCCCCCCAACACTTTGAGAGTTGGGAGCTTTTATTCTGTTATATTACAGTGGTGCCTCGCAAGACGAAATTAATTCGTTCCGCAAGTTTTTTCTTCTTGCGAGTTTTTCGTCTTGCGATGCACGGTTTCCCATAGGAATGCATTGAAAATCAATTAATGCGTTCCTAGGGAAACCGCCTTCAGACCAGGTCCGGGGACAGTCTGTCCCCCGACCTCTTCTGAAGGCTGAGGGGGGGGGGAACAAGGGCTTTTCTTCCCACCCCCAGCCTTCAGAAAGCTGTTCTGAAGGCTGGTGGTGGGAAGAAAAGCCCTTCTTCCCACCTCCCGCCCCGCAAGCTCCGGGGACAGGAGGGCTTTGCTGCCGACCTCCAGCATTTTAAAAGCCCCTGCTGTCCCGGGGCGATTTTAAAATGCTGGCGGGCGGGAGCAGAGAAGCAGCCCCCTGCGACCCTCTCCCGGCTGGAGAGGTGACGTGCGCCTATGGCAGGAGTCTCCATAGGCGCGCGTCACCTCTCCAGCTGGGAGAGCGCGCGGGGGGCTAAAGCAGCCCCCTGCGACCCTCCCCCGGCTGGAGAGGTGACACGCGCCTATGGCAGGAGCCTCCATAGGCGCGCGTCACCTCTCCAGCTGGGAGAGCGCGCGGGGGGGCTAAAGCAGCCCCCTGCGACCCTCCCCCGGCTGGAGAGGTGACACGCGCCTATGGAGGCAACTGCCATAGGCGCGCGTCACCTCTCCAGCCGGGGGAGGGTCGCAGGGGGCTGCTTTAGCCCCCCCCCCGCGCGCTCTCCCAGCTGGAGAGGTGACCCGCGCCTATGGAGGCTCCTGCCATAGGCGCGCGTCACCTCTCCAACCGGGAGAGGGTCGCAGGGGGCTGCTTTAGCCCCGCGCGCCCTCTCCCAGCTGGAGAGGTGACGCGCGCCTATGGAGGCTCCTGCCCCGCTCGGGATGGCAGTCCCGGGACGGCAGACAGCTCTGCGCCGGCATCCAGAGCGGGGCAGGACTTAGCGCCCCGCTCGGGATGGCGGCACACATCTGCCTGCAGTCCCGGGACGGCAGACAGCTCTGCGCTGGCATCCAGAGCGGGGCGGGACTTAGCGCCCCACTTGGGATGGCGGCGCAGATGTGCCTGCAGTCCCGGCAGGGCAGACAGCTCTCCGCCGCCATCCCGAGCGGGGCGGGACTTAGCGCCCCACTCGGGATGGTGGCGCAGATCTGCTTGCAGTCCCCGCAGGCAGCTTTGCGCGGCCATCTGGAGCGGGGCGGGCTTCGCCCCCGGCTCCCGATGGCCGCGCAGAGCTGCGCTGAACCCGGGACGGCAGACAGCTCTGCGCCGCCATCCCGAGCGGGGCGGGACTTAGCGCCCCGCTCGGGATGGCGGCACAGATGTGCCTGCAGTCCCCGGACGGCAGACAGCTCTGCGCCGGCATCCAGAGCGGGGCGGGACTTAGCGCCCCGCTCGGGATGGCGGTGCAGATGTGCCTGCAGTCCCCGGATGGCAGACAGCTCTGCGCCGGCATCCAGAGCGGGGCGGGACTTAGCGCCCCGCTCGGGATGGTGGCGCAGATGTGCCTGCAGTCCCGGCAGGGCAGACAGCTCTGCGCCGCCATCCCGAGCGGGGCGGGACTTAGCGCCCCGCTCGGGATGGTGGCGCAGATCCGCCTGCAGTCCCTGGACTGCAGGCAGCTTTGCGCGGCCATCTGGAGCGGGGCGGGCTTTGCCCCCGGCTCCCGATGGCCGTGCAGAGCCCGCGCTGATCCCGGCACGGCAGACAGCTCTGCGCCGCCATCCCGAGCGGGGCGGGACTTCTCTGATGTCCCGGGGAGATTTTAAAATGCTGGGGGTCGGCAGCGAACGCTTCGCTCCCGCCCGCCAGCATTTTAAGATCGCCCGGGGCAGCGGAGAAGTCTCCACTGTCCCGGGAAGGCAGGCGGGGGGGAGCAAAGACTTTTGCCCCCCGCCGGCCTTCAGAAGAGGTCCAGGACCTCTTCTGAAGGCCGGCTGTGGGCGAAAGTCTTTGCTCCCGACCGCCAGCAATTTAAAACAGGTCCCCGGAGATTTCCCTATGGGCTTTCGTCTTGCGAAGCAAGCCCATAGGGAAATTCGTCTTGCGAAGCGCCTCCGAAACAGAAAACCCTTTCGTCTTGCGGGTTTTCCGTCTTACGAGGCATTCGTCTTGCGGGGTACCACTGTATATTGTTGTTCCATCAGTGTACTGACAGTGTTTATGTGCAGGGTTATCTCCAAAACATGCCCACTTAATACAGTGGTGCCTCGCAAGACGAAATTAATCCATTCCGCGAGTCTCTTCGTCTAGCGGTTTTTTCGTCTTGCGAAGCAACCCTATTAGCGGCTTAGCGCTATTAGCGGCTTAGTGGCTATTAAAGGCTTAGCGGCTATTAAAGGATTAGCGGATTAGCGGCTAAAAGGCTATTAGCGGCTTAGCTAATAGGGGGGGGGGAAGCGGAAAAAAATCCGAACACTTGCAAGACGTTTTCGTCTTGCAAAGCAAGCACATAGGGAAAATCGTCTTGCAAAGCAGCTCAAAAACGGAAAACCCTTTCGTCTAGCGGGTTTTTCGTCTTGCGGGGCACCACTGTATTTACAGTATATATGATCAGCAGATGCACAGGAACCCCAAGGTTTACAGAAGTGCAAAATATGTTCAGGAGGAAAACAAACAAACTTCAGGGGCATCCCCCACCCTCAAAACAGCCCAGTGAGGAATGAGCTTGTTCAGTGAGCATGAGATACAATACCATACCTAACAACCACCATTATTTCACAACAGAAATATTATTCCCACCTTTGTCCCAATGCAAGACAGATCAGTTTTGGAGCAGACCTATTTATTATCATCCAGGCACCAAACCATAATTTGGTTAATGAGATAATTTCTCATCTGCAAAAGCAGTTGATTCCTCATAGACTATGGAAGGTCACCCTCACCAGCATAAACTGAGATTTGCCAAACTGAAATGTACCATTAGCGGGCTGAAATGTAACTTCAGAAACGACCAAGGCTCAGCAGGTATATCCAGCTTGGAGGAATGCCTGTACAGTGCTGCACTGGATGGGATTTCAAATGTTAAGAGTCTCTCAAGTTGAAGCATACCATTCTTGAAATAAAAACTCATCCGTGTCATCAGACTCACTGCCAGTAACGTGATATTTGCTTGAACTGCGTTTGGCTATTGCTCCAAGCGGTCAAGTAGACTACGCAAGCAGACAGGGGCAGAAGCCATTATTGCTGGGGGAAACAAATGAGCCACCTCGTTCCAGTCTTTCTGACACCGAGCGACATTGCTGAGGGGGCAGCTCAGCTACAGATTCCCTTTGCTAAGCCAGCTGTGAGAAGGTGCAGTAGAGGCTTGTGATAGAAAATTATCAGCAAGCTACCATTCTCAGGATTCCTTGGGGGAAGTCAGGCCTATTAACTTGGTATAAAAGCAATATAAATCTGCATTCTGAAGAATAAGTTCAAAAAGCAAGATGTAAGTTCTTAAATGGGAACTGACAAGCCTAAACAATACCGAAACAGTAATTCCATTTCCACTTCTCCCAAAGCACCTTAATATCAGAGTACCTTTTCTACAAGTTTAGATCAGAGTATTATTTAGTTTTTGTCAATCAGTATGGGTTAAACCACAGAGCCTAGGACTTGCTTATCAGAAGGTCGGCGGTTCGAATCCCCGCAACGGGGTGAACTCCCATTGCTCAGTCCCAGCTCCTGCCAACCTAGCAGTTCAAAAGCACGTCACAGTCCAAATAGATAAATAGGTACCGCTCCAGCGGGAAGGTAAACGACATTTCCGTGCGCTGCTCTGGTTCGCCAGAAGCGGCTTAGTCATGCTGGCCACATGACCTGGAAGCTGTACGCCGGCTCCCTTGGCCAATAAAGCAAGATGAGCGCCGCAACCCCAGAGTCGGTCACGACTGGACCTAATGGTCAGGGGTCCCTTTACCTTTACTCATTCAAGGACGAGTATAAATCCCTATTTGTAGGTTTTGTAGGCAAAACTGTATCCTTGCCATGCCAAGACACTTTTAATGGTTTGTTTCTCCCTCAAGCTCTGACTTCCTGTTACATCTAAGCTAAAGCATGCACGGCCCCTGCTTCAGAGGTTAAACTAAACCAGGAATTGAGACATTGCTCTCCAGTACTAGCAAAACAGAAGAAGTGAAGGGGGTGCGCGCGATCAGCTTGTGCACAGTAAACCGTTAGCGACAGTTTACCTTGATGTCTGAATACTGCCACTGTGGTTGTTAAAGGTGGTGGCAGTGGGGTTATGAAAAACGGATATCATACCTCTATAATTTTGTTCCAGATCGGACGGTGACTGATTGCATCCCAGAGTGTAATGTGTTTGTCTTGCCCACAAGTGAAGAACTGAGGTTTCGAAGGATGGGCTGTTAGTCCCCAAAGCTCATCAGTATGACCCTTAATAAATACAGCAATGTTTCATCAGAACATGAACAACAGAACACTGTGAGTTTCTCTAATACTTTATTGGTAATAATGGGAGGGACGGGACATATAGAATCCTTCTCCCTCTTCCTTCAAATCCCACTTCTGGTTCCTCTTTTTCATTAATAGCTTAGCTTAACTCTTATATTTTCACCCGCAACTGAAATGAAACCTATGCGGATGTAACTTCGCTTATTGATATTTGCTCCACTGCCCTTCTCCTCTCCCCTTTCCTTCTCTACTACCCAAACTGAGTTCGTAAGTTTTGAGGGACAGCGTCCTGTCCACCTCCCCTTTCGTACATCATGTGACAGCAGCAATTACACATTCAGTAAGCTCTCAGCTCCTCCGGAGTAGAGATCAAGGAACCTCTTATAATTCAGATTTTTAAAAAATGAACACTATGATTTTGTCTTTTAAAAACTTTGGTCTTAAGAAGAAGAAGGAATGGGCTCAAAGAAGTACTTACCTGGGTAATGGGAGAAAAGTCTCCTGAGAGGGAACCTTGTAGAACAAAATTCCGAGTGGTGCCGATTAACACAATGTCACCTTTCCCTTCTGCTATTGTTCTTATTGGCCCAAATTGCTCTGGAATCTATTTTCGAAATTCAAAAGCATATTGGTTAATCAAGCTGGCATGTAGTTTCCCCCCTCAAGTGTACATTTTCTACAGTGCTTTCCTCAGAAGGTGGTGGACTCTCGTTGGAGGTTTTTAAGCAGAGGTTGGATGGCCATCTGCCATGGATACATTAGCTGAGATTCCTGCATCACAAGGGATAACCCTCGGGGTACCTTCCAGTTTTACAATTCTACAAAAGGTATCTATTGTTTTCTTTGCACGATTTGTTGTTGTGTAACGGCCATTTCCCTCCTCCAATGAGACACTTAAGGGACGTGTCTTGTGTTCGTGTTGCACAAAAGTAGTGGTTTTCATTTTTATTCAGTAATCTATCTGAACACTTGAGTTGCTCAGCAGCGGGCTTGCCATCACTTCCTGCTCCTTGTTCCTCTTCACAGAATCATAGAGTTGGAAGGGACCATGAGGGTCATCTAGTCCAACCCCCTGCAAGGCTTGATTCTTTTGCCTGACATGGGGCTTGATCTTATGACCCTGAGATTAAGAGTCTTGTGCTCTACCAACTGAGCTACCCACCCTCCAGGCCAATATTCTGCTTTGCTGTCATTACTAATTTTTTTTTTACATCTTGTTCTCTGTTGCGAGACCCATGGCTGAAACAATGCAGACTGGCACATTATGAGCGTAAAACTCGACTGGTTGCCCCTTTTCTCAATTTGGATCGAAGCTGGGGAAGCCACAGCATTCTGTAAGAAACAACAGGATAGGCATGGATGGTGGAGGATGTTGCGTGTACACTGCTTCCCCTAACCAGTGTTTGGAGCACGCTGGATGCAATCAGGGAATGGCTGTAGCTCCACGGTAGAGCATCAGGGTTGCATACAGGAGGTCCTAAGGTTCAATCCCCAGAATCTCCAGACAGGGCTGGAACCCTGCAGATTTGCTGTCGGTAAGTGCTGACAATGAGCCAGATGGACCAATAGCCTGGGCTCAGTATAATACATGTTCCTATGAATCTTTGATGAAAATGGTGAGAGTGTACATAGCCTAGCTTGTATGTAAGATAAGCTAGAAAATGGGGTAGACAGAAGGTTGTGGAGTCAGACACTTGAAGAGCTGCAAAGGAGAGAAAGGGGGCTTAAATGCTATAAGAGAGCTGGAATACTAAAAAGAAAGCACAGATGGGAACTATGGAAGGAAGAAACCAGGAGATGACCAGGAAGGGTGCAAACTGATAAATATCGGCTGATTTAAGGAAACAGTCCAGAATAGGTTGGGTGAGCTTTTTCCTCTATCTGGATTTTCAATTTGCTCTTATGAGTAACTTAAAACCATTTGCTCAAAACCTGTTTAATTTCTTGCTCTACAAAACTATTAAGTAAAAGCGTAATTGGGTATTTGGGGGGGGGGAATAGTTCGGAGCTCTATTTTTCTTTCTACTCCAAGTACCAAGTACTGGAAGTACGTGAGGCCAGTTACAGTCCAGGGCTGTTTAGTGAAGGCAGGCAGAGAAAAATAAAGGTATCAACTTGGTGAGGTGAACAAGAAGGAGAGGTTGCATTGAAGGGTTTGCTTGTTTCCTTTCCCTCTCATGATTCAAGCAATGTAATGTATTTCAAGGTAGAGACGTGTGCTGGGCAAATGTCTGGGATCTGTATCTAGGTATTCAAAATCTATGCATTGTATGACCCTTCTGATATTATATCATATTCTTAGTCTGAGGACATAGGCATTAGCCACAAGAAACAGTGATGTCTTTTAGAAGTCGATGGGGTGGGGGAAAGCTTTTTCAGGATTCGAGCTACAAAATAATTCTCTTTTCAAACAGGAAATGCTAAGATGTCGCTTTTAAAGGATTGATGACATCACCTCTGTTTTGTGAAGTTTTTGGTAATTCCCGTTCCAAGATATTAGCTTTCTGTCTTTTCCACCTCCAGACACAAGCGTTCCGTCTCGCAACATACAAAGTGCAAAAATGCCACCTTCGTGGGCTCCTTGAACTGCAGAGCTTATTCTGTTGGTACCTAGATATGGGAAGAAAACAAGTTATTAACCAAGCAGTATATCTTATTTGGCGATTCAGTTATTTATTTATTACGGCAAGCCTGTTTTGTCACATATGAAACTCCCTCCCTACTGAAGTTCATCTGGTCTCAGCCCTGTAGTTTAAGGCAGCTGCTTAAGACACACCTTTTTCAGAGGGTGTTTGGAGGAGGAAAGACCTGATTAGATAATTGGATTAGCTGCTATTTAAAGTTGTTATGCTATGCATTTTAAGAACTGTAATATTTTATATTAAAATATTACAGTTCTCGAAGCTACAAACATGAGTCTGACCAAACTGTGGGAGGTAGTGGAAGACAGGAATGCCTGGCGTGCTCTGGTCCATGGGGTCACGAAGAGTCGGACACGACTAAACGACAACAATATTTGATATACTTTATGTATTTGAATACACATTTTCTTACTTGGTTGTAAACCAACCTGGGGGCTTGTGCAAACAGCCGTATATAAACCACAGAAACGTAAGTAAATAAGTAATATTGTGGATACTGAAAGATACCTTTCGTCTAAACCAACAGGTTTAAGTTGGCCAGAAGATATTTGTGGCTGCAGTTAGCCTTGGAGCTTATTTCTTAAATGTATTCGTAGAACTTAATTAGCTGTTTAATTTGTTAAACCATGTTTAAGACTGAAACATGCAAGATGTCTGCTATCAATTTAGGACCATGTCAAATGTTTTGCAGGTGATTATTTTCTGCTTCCGGGGGACTGAAATGCTCCTTGCACATCTTGTTTTCTTCATGCCCGTTCGCTACCCCCCTCTTGGCAGGTATTTTAACGCCATTTTTGCCAATCACCATCAAAAGGCTGACAACATAATCCCAGCTAATCAGGAATCCCATAGCCAGCATGATGTAATTATTAGGCCACGTAGCCAGAACCACTTCACAAGATGGCTTCCGAGTCAGGGCAATGCTTCCTCCCCTCCCTTAGAAAGGGAAACAATTTTTGCTCTACTCGAACCTTCTATTACTAAGAAGTAGCATATTTTTTTGCAGGGGCAATAGTCCTCACATAATATACCCCCCCCCCACTGATTCTGAATAAATTCTATTTCAGTTTCTTTCCATGAAAAATTAAATAAGCACTTGCTTAAATCTAGAAGAAATAACTGTTAAATCTATGTCATATGTAGTAATTTACTGTTTTATAAGCTTACTCTTCTTACCTTTTCCCCATACTAAGATATTTCCACTTGAGTCTCCAGTAATCGTATCACCGTTTTCAGAAAACGTCACACACAAAACAAATTTTGGTTTTTCTTGTTTCTGTACGGTAAGAGATTTGGTATATTTATAATAATCACAGGGGAATAACATATTTACAATATATTTTTATTTATTTAATTTAGATAATTTCAAAACCGTATGCTTACCACAAGGTAAAAATCGAGAGAAATAAGTAACAAGAGATTGCAAGTTTTACAGATTTTATCAACATATGTTTACAAATTCTTGACATGTATTAAATAGAATACATTGCACATATGCCTTATCCATGCCATAATACACCTGTTGAATAATGCATTCAAAGCTATCTTCCTTTCTGAAGAAATCCCTTTAAATCAAAACTGCATTTAAAATACCTGGTTGTGGAATGTAAGGTTTTGTTGTTATTTTAAAGTAGTGACATTCCAGATTGTGTCCCTAAAAATACGGGGGGGGGGGGGGATCACATTCCACATGCTTGGCCTGGACTCAACAGTCAGCTATAGGTAGACCCGAAGTCATGCAAATGGCCAGTGGATCTTCAGCACTTCCCTTTGAACGCTTTAAAAAATCACGTGGCTTTTGAACTCTCAGTTTGACAAATACCATATTTTTCCATGTGTAAGACTAGGTTTCCCCCCTAAAAAATAATGCCAAAAATTAGGAGAGCATCTTATACATGGATACATCTCTCCCCATTTTCTTAAATATGAGTCCCCCAAAATAGGGGGCATCTTATAGATGGAAAAATACCGTAGTTTGCAATACAGCAATAGTAGCAGTCTGCAGCTGTTTGAGAAACACAGGCCACAAAATATCACTGGACCTGTGGAACTGGCTCTATGGAGATCTTGGGTTGTGCACTATAAAGATACCATCACAGCCAATATTCTAAGATGCTGGAAAGATATACAAGTTTTGACTAGAAGAAGGAAGAGCAAGTGTGATGAATCAGAGTCATGTTTGCAATAGTAGGTAACGTGGCGCTTTTACCCAAGAACGGAGAGCAACAACTCATATTTGATTCTCAAGCTGTTTTTGGGCTACAACTCCCATCATCCTGAGCTAGCAGGACCAGTGGTCAGGGATGATGGGAACTGTAGTCCAAAAACAGCTGGAGACCCAAGTTTGGGAAACGCTGGTCTAGACCCTGTTGGATGAATCCTGCCATGGGCAGCTTCTCCTTCAGCACTGTGACCTGGTGACACTAGAAGGACAACAAGACCAAGCAAACAACACTGAGAGAAAGACGGGTGAAGTTCATACATTGATTTGAACCAGCCAGCCCATTCTTTGGCTATAGACTTCTTCTATGTAACTTCCGTATGCAACCCCCATGAACATAAGCACTTGTTACCTCAAATAAGCCTTGCTTTTTAATGAGAGAACTGCCTTCAAGCGTCCAAAAATAAAGATGCGATTTCCCACAAGTAACTATTATATTAGTGTCTGTAGGGTGAAAATCAGCGGCAAATACGGCTTCGTTAGAGCACTAGAAGGAGGGAAAAATTATTTCAACATTTGCAAAAAAACCAGACATGTCAAAATGCCCACAGACAACATTAAGAGCACCAATAGTAAGTTCATATGCTTCGGAAGGATGTTAAATGCCTTGCAATACATTAATCTGTATAGATATAGGTCAAATAAGAACATAAGGGGAGGCTGCTGGATCACACCGGAGGCTAGCAGCAATGCTTACAAGATGTTATACACTGAATATGGCACCAATGGGGTAGGAGCGAGGGAGCAACCGGGTGGGTCTCAAGTAGCATAAAAGCAATCTCATTGCAAAATACCTTGACATCTGCTAGCTTTTCTTCTCTCTGCCAGTCCCACACTGAAAGCACATGGTCGTTGGAGTCATCCACTGAACAAAGGTTACTCCCTCCATTCTGAAATAAAACATGAAATATCTCACTGGAGGAATGCACCAAAAAGCGATTTAATATCATCACAAAGTCTAATTGGAAAGGCAGTTCTCTACAAGCCAGTCCTTACAAAACCAAAACAGCATCATCCACACAGAAGATGTGTTATTGGCAGGTTTGAGGGAAATATACAAAAAATTGTTTAGCAAAAATACAATAATAAATAAATAAATGAATAAATAATAAATTTATAACCAACCCATCGGACCGGGTTGCCCCAGCTACTCTGGATGGCTTCCAACATAAAAACACAACAAAACATCAAGCATTAAAAACTTATTAATACAGGGCTGCCTTCAGATGTCTTCAGAAAGTCATGCAATTGGTTATCTCTTTGACATCTGATGGGAGGGCGTCCCAAGAAGGTCTTCTGATGTTCTATTACAACTAGTTTGGCCCTAAACTAAAGGGGAGAAAGGGGAGGAATGAGCAGACCTCTTGGTCACAAATTTAGACAGACAGATCTGCAGCAAGCAAATCAAAATTCCACTTGTAGAAGAAGTAAAAATGTTTGGGAATTCCTTTTTTGTTTGTTTAAACCCTTCTTGCCTAAGAAAAAGATTTCACTGAAGCAAAACCATCTCAGCAAAACTAGAATCCAGTAAAATAATATTTGGTGCATTCCACTGGGGGCAACCTAACACAGAAGTGAATAGCATTTGTTTACAGAGGAAACTGTCCCATTGAGTTATGGCAACAGATTTTAGAACTGTAAATACGGCAAAAAGTGCATCAACAATACATAAGGAGATATCACTTACCGATTTGGAAAATGCAATGCAAGTGACAGCCCGGTCAAAGAACCCCATCCCAATGACATGCAGTGTGTTCAGAGTAACAGAGTCCCAAATGCGGACATGGGGCAGGAGTTGCTGCAGAAATGGAACAAACAAGAAGCAACAGCTGCAGTTAGATTTGGGGCTGGGGTGGGGCAGGAATCTGAGTATAATCAGAGTATGTGAAAATACCTGCAAATGCATCTTAGCCATATTTAACATCTTCCGTTCATGGAAACACAAACATACAGGACAAAAGGTCCAATTCTCTTTCAACTTCTGCCTCTCATCTGCAATATAGGGGTAATAGTGGTCTAACGTATAGTGTGGTTGTCGGGGTTACTGAGACACTGATATGCAGGTGGGAATTTTACTCTATTTCTAGTCCATGTCACTTTTGCCAGTGTAAGTTCCTTCCATTCTGTTTCGACTCCTTTCTAATTTTCTCTTAAAATATATATTTTTTGAATGTGTATTGATATTTTTTTTAGCCAAGAACTGTGTCACAGCATACAGAGAGGTACAAAACCCAATAGAAAGCTGTGGTTCAAGCTGCACACTAGTCTAGGAGATGTGGATTAGGTCAGGTCATACCAGGAAAAATCTGGAAAGATCAATTCCCTATGTACACGTGAAGCATTTTTGAGATCCTATCCTGGAATTATTGGGGGCGAGGCGCACGCCTGCTGTTCCCAGAAAGTTAGGAGTATGATTCAACTACAAAACCATACGAAACTTCGAAAATGGTCCAATACATTACAAAAAGATTTAACCTTCTGACAGCTTCACTCTGCCCTCTAAAAGTCAGCTGAAACAGACAGGTCTTATAACGCTTCCAATTTATAACTAATGCACAGCCTATCCAACTTGCATTTGGTGCTCCTTTCAATGACAGCTAATGGAGTTTGACACGATTATATAACGCCTGCAATGCAGAGTTAGAACGCTAGAGAGCAATCTTTGCAAATCTTTAAAATAGCAAAATGCATGGCCAACTGACAGACAGTATTTGCCTATTGATGACTGCAGTCCCAAGTTGCAGAGGGGCAGTTCTGTCTATAAGCAAGAAAATCTATTCGCACAAAGTCTGAATAAATACTAAAAGGATTAGCCAGAATTGTTCTTGGTCTTTTTATCAATAAAGATCTCTGCAGGGAGAATCCTTTGGAAGATTTAAAGAAATCACTTTATACTTGGGGTTTAACATGTTGAAATAGACAAGAAAATAAGAATTGCATTTCCATTATCTGCAGTCTTTAATGAGCAATAAAAAATAAATAGTTGCAACCACTGAACCTTACTAGTTCAAGTAATAGTAATAGTAATAATAATAATAATAATAATAATAATAATAATAATAATAATAAATATTCTTATTGAAAATGGCTAAGGTCGATAGTCTTTCATACAGATCCTTTCCCACTTTCCATTACAACCACGGTAACTGTAATATTTGCTCTAGTGTTTTTAGCAAGGGCATAAGAAGAGCCCTGCTAGATTAGAACAAAGGCATATCTAGTGCAACATTCTGTTTCCTACTGTGATCAACCAGATGTCTTTGGGGAAATGACGGGCAGCAAGATTCTCTGTGGGTGCTGCACCCACAGTAACTGGCATTCAGATCCTGGAGTTGTATACAACCATCATAACTAGAAAGCTAATGGAAAAGGAGATTCTATATTTTAGTGCCATCAAATGGTGACATTTATGCCTGACAGTTATAAGTACAGTGGTACCTCGGGGTACATACGCTTCAGGTTACAGACTCCGCTAACTCAGAAACAGTACCTCAGGTTAAGAACTTTGCTTCAGGATGAGAACAGAAATCGTGCTCTGGCGGCGGCAGGAGGCCCCATTAGCTAAAGTGGTGCTTCAGGTTAAGAACAGTTTCAGGTTAAGAACGGACCTCCGGAATGAATTAAGTATTTAACCCGAGGTACCACTGTACTCAGTTCTGCTTGCAAGTTTCCCACAGCCTTGCAAGCTTCCCACTACACAGACAGGAAGCTGGATTGCTAGAAGGACCTTGTATTCTTATTACATTTCCTCTATCAAGCTCATGCTTTTCTCCAAAGCATTCCACTTTTTTATGTCATTCATTCTGCCCTTACATTTTATGATCCTGACGTAGTTCCTGGTGCCTTATTTGCAGTTTCTAGTTTCCTATTTGTTTCAAAAGTGCAGAGGCAGCCTGAATAAATAACCACCCTTCATCAGAAGAGTGTTTGTACTAAAGTGAAAGAACAATTTGTACAACACAGGTGCAATATTTTTAAAAACGCAACAGAATGAATGAATGAATGAATGAATAAATAAATAAATAGCATAAAATTGAGGAACAAAAGCAGTTCTCGTAAATATTATCATCGGAAATGCTGGGACAAATGAGAAAGTTGTAACAGAGCACTAAAGAAAAAAAGTGTGTTTCCTTAAGGAGGGCATTCAAACTGAGACAACACTTCAAAATAAGACCAGGTCACTACTGTGAATCATTTACCAACAGAACTGGTAGATACTGCCCAACAAAGTGAAACAGCACCACATCTGACTCAAGGCTTCATTCTGACGTATCGTGCTCTCAAGCCGCAGGTTCTCAGGAATGATATTGATTGATACCAGAAGCTTCTATATGCAACAGGAATTGGGTTTTGGACACAAAATAAACATCCAGCTGCCCCAGATTTACATACATGCATCCAGCAGACTGTGTTGTATGAAGGATCCAAATCAAAACTTCACAATCAATGCATACTCAAGCACGAAGCACCCAAGAATGACGTGGCTTTAGATTGGAAAGGCAACTGGAAATAGGAACCAAACCCAACCTCAATTATATATCCCTACTAACATCATTTCTTCTATCATTTCCACTACATTGGAGCTCTGGTTCCTTCCAACATATAATCCTGGAGGTTTACTTTTAACACACCTGCTCCTTATTAGTATCAATACATTAGCACGTTAGTATAAAAACAACAGATTTCTAACAAGCAAAATTTTGAACATGATCAATAGGCCGACTTACTTTCCCATCCTTAGATGTTCCTGCAACCTGACCAGTTGCTATGGTGATCCTGTCAGGATGGACAGCTAGGCTGAAGGAGGGAGGGGGGAAAAACCTTTGTCAAATCTCATATTACAAACACTGTTCACAATGCAAGCTAAAAGAATTCTGAACACCCTGGACTGGATGGTTTCCCAATTTATTGCAATGCATATGGAAACATTTTCATTTCAGCCCTTGCCATGTCTAATGTGTGAAGACAAGTATCGCAAGACACTGAAGGGTGCAAACAATTACAGTATTTTGCACATGCTTTTCATAAACTATTTAAATTTGATAATTTAATTCCCATGACAAATGCTCAAAGTTGCACTGTCCCCAACCTGCAATCCCTTGCAATAACCAAATCAATATTAACACTAAATGCACGAACTATTGAGGACTAGATTTATGCCTGCATCAGTGCTCTTTGTTCCATTTCTTGTAACCATGCAAAGCTGGTGATGAGAACTGATTATTTATTTACTATGGGTTGCGTTCAACTCCCTTTTGAAATTATTGAACTAAGTGAGTTATGGCCATTGATTTGAATGGGTCTTGTTCTGAGTAAAAGTTAAGTTGTTTTTATATCTGTTGGAAGCTGCCCAGAGTGGCTGGGGCAATCCAATCAGATGGGTGGGGTACAAATATAATAATAATAATAATAATAATAATAATAATAATAATAATAATAGTTGGCTGCAGCCCTATATTGTTGTTCTGCTTTTCAGATGCCTGTCTCCCAAAATGGCCCAAAGAAAAAGAAAGGGGAAAAGCCATGCACCAGACTTATAAACGAAAAAGATAAAAGGGGCTCCCCATGCTTCTGCAACATCATCATCATTTTCTTTGTATGCCACCTTTCCATAGTTAAAACTATGCTCAAGGCGGCTTACAACATGACAAGATTTACATAATTATCAACATAACAAAAGCCATAAGCAATAAATAAAACATCAAAAAGTACCGTACATAACCAAATGGAAAACAATTTCCACATAAATCATAAAATCTAAAACAAAGAAAACAGCAAGGCAACAGGAGTTAGAGCAGTGTGGTATTTCAGGGAAGAAAGCAAGAAGCGAGTTCCCTGAAGCTGCTCCTTCTCTGGCGCCTGGATGAGGTTAGGCTGGTCTCCTTTTTGCCTTCATTCCTAGAAGGCAGTAGTGCAGCCTCATGGTGATCCTAGGTCTTCTTTCTCATGGCAGGAGCCAGAATGTGATTCTTTTCTGCTCTCCAGCTCCAGGGTGGTAGTAGTTACAACTGTGGGCTGTTAGCCAGGAATCTCCCATTCATTACAACATCAGTTCCATGAGTAGAAGAAGAAGAAGAAGAAGAGTTTGGATTTGATATCCCGCCTTTCACTCCCCTTCAGGGGTCTCAAAGCGGTTAACATTCTCCTTTCCCTTCCTCCCCCACAACAAACACTCTGTGAGGTGAGTGGGGCTGAGAGACTTCAGAGAAGTGTGACTGGCCCAAGGTCACCCAGCAGCTGCATGTGGAGGAGCGGAGACGCGAACCCGGTTCCCCAGATTACGTGACTACCGCTCTTAACCACTACACCACACTGGCTCTGTAATGGAAGAAGTATGAATGGCTTAACTTTTCTGCTCTCATTCCTACCTAGGCACTGCATTGTTGGAAAATTAAGACAAGGCAGGTGCCAGTATCACCAGGTGGAGGCCCATGAGGGTACTGTGTCCGCCCCCCCCCCTAAAATTTGGCTCTGTTGCTGTACATTATAGTTGTACCTTGGTTGTCGAACGGAATCCGTTTGACTTCTGAAAACGTTTGACAACCAAGGCGTGGCTTCTGATTGGCTGCAGGAGCTTCCTGCACTCAACTGGAAGCCGCAGAAGCTGCGTCGGACGTTCAGCTTCCAAAGAACGTTCGCAAACCAGAACACTCACTTCCAGGTTTGCGGCGTTCAGGAGCCCAAACATACGAGTGTCAAGGCGTTCGTCAACCAAGGTACGGCTGTATTTACAACAGACGTGGGCAAACTTTAGACTACTTTGTTTTTAATGGAACACTAAAATCTACCAGCCAGAGCCAGGTGCAAAATGGTACATCAGCTAGATGGCCATACGCTAAGAATTAAGGAATATGGGACCTTTGAACAAATGCCCAGCCCAGCAATTTGTGATCCGTACCAGAGCCAAGCTCTCAAGTCCTATCACAAGCAATCTAACTGGACAGGCAGGGCTTTTAAGTTGCTGCCATTATTAAGACTATTAAGGGGTTATAAACTGTTGCAGATTTCTGCAAACCACCTAGAGATCTGCCAGTAGATCCCAATCTACTTTCTGTCCACCCCCGCTTTACGAGAAATGGGACACACTATAGTTTCAATTCTTCCACCTTGTTTTATTTCCAAGGTATCAATGCCCTATACAGCTTACCACTTGACATCGTCATTGTGAGCAGTGTAATGCCGCTGTAGTTGCTCTTCAACATTGTACAACACAACAACAGACGCAATGAAATACACGGTTTCACCCGTCGGAAGGAGGTACAGGTTACTACGGCAGTCCCGACCCCTGTAGCCATAGCTGACATCTTAGTTAAGATCATAATAGTTTGCAAGCGGCCGTTCAAAAATTGCAAGCGCCATTTGATGTGGTAACTTGGGTCCGTACTGTAAGGCTCTATGACTCTGCACTAGTTTATTTGCACCAGATGCTGAACGCAGTTCACTAACCGTTGTTCCATTTCCTGGTGAATCTGGTGGAGACAGATTTCTTTTTGGGGGGAGCGATGGGCTTTCCCTTCAAATGTTCTGTGCTGTATCTCAGCAGACGTGATGTACAACATCAGGTATGCTGCCTGGGAGCCCTTCCTGTTGGTTGAGGTGGGTTTGGTTTCAAGTGGCAGGAGAGCTTGCCATTTGAAACAGGATTCTCCCCCTCCCCCATCAAGCCTGCAGGTGGGACAACCTCCATTTCAAACAAGAGACTGGGACCTTCCCAGTGAACAGATATCCTCACCTTAAGCAGTTCAGGCCTGGAATATTCTGCTGCTGTTCTTCAATGAGTTTCCTGCTTGGCAGGGGGTTGGACTCGATGGCCCTTGTGGTCTATTCCAACTCCATGATTCTATGATTCTATGAATGGGGACAACTCCACAGCCACAAAGACTGTGAAGCAAGAAGGTATAGCCCACCCCCTCGGGAAATGCTAGCACAGTGTACCTATAGACTTATCACCCGAACCACAACACAGATGAGTATACCTCCCCTTTAGGACTTTTGCAATGTACAGTTCACCTGCCTTCCCCTGTATTCTGTCTGTTGTACAGATTTGCCTTGAAATAATTTAAATGATGCAACTGAAGGAGGCTACAACAATACAAAAGCAGTGAATCTCATTCTCCAACCACCAATCTAATTGTGGGAGTTAATCTATATGTTAAATGGTTCTATTTGGCACATGATGCTATTTAACATTTAAAATCATGCAGCTGCATGCTCTGTCATACATGGTTTCTTGCTTATTGAAGGCCAAGATGAACTTTGGATAGATAAATTGATAGACAGACAGATAGAGGCCCTGCACAGTACTTCTGATTTGTCTTCAAAAGACTGGCCAACAGTGACTTGTGTGTTTAAGAAAGAATCTGAAAAATAATTCTAGGAGTAACTAAAAAGAGAACCAGCATAAACTGTCTTTCTATGTAGCATATGACCAAGCAATGACGGTATATATACGAACTAAATGGATGTGCTGAAAATCATGATGTATTTTCTAAGAATTCTGTTCCTTAAAAACTACAGAGACATATAAATACCCTTTGATATGCCAGTAAAAGAGAAAAGCTGTTTAAGTACATTATAATTAGTAACCATAGCGCCCTACTTTTCTGCAATGTGCCTAATTTAACCGTGTGATAATTAACTGGTTTTAAACATAAACCTTCAGGCTACATTCAGCTGAAGCCTTCCTGGAGCTGCTTAATGGGATAAAGATGTGCAGCAGAAGTTTCATATTATTAATACTCATTTGATTGTTTTATCAGTGAAATGGTAATTGCTTCCAAAAAAACCCCCCTAGATTCCCGCTATGTTTAATAACCTTCCAAGATACATTACAAAAAAACAACAACACACAACTGAACCCAAGAAATGAGCAGTGTCTACGTTTAACATGCAGCCATAAGAAAAGGATACACCCATTCCAGTTTTAGCCTCTTGGCTGGTAGTTCTGCTTTTGCTTCCAGACTGTAAGATTCCACTTGATCTTTGGGCATGAACATGGTAACAGGGCGTCCACGCAGAAACATTTTAACGTATCCTTCCTCTACAAAAAGGTCAAAAGACAGAAAGAATTACACACATACACCATTAGTCATGTACTTCAACATTCTTCTATCCCAGCCCACTAATATGTTGCCTAATGACACGTTGAAGTTACATTTGGGGGGGGGGATGCTGTTCCCCACCCCACCCTGGCAAGCAAAATTTGAAATAATCAGATACACACCAAGTCCCCTTCTGCTTTAAATCTCTTTACAATACTGAAGAAGAAACTCCAAAGATTACAATTAACACACAAAAAAAAAAAATATGCCACATGAAATTCTTTTATTTATTTTTATTGGATATTTACACATCTGGGTGTCAGCATCTACAATTTTTAACATTCACGGCATCTTAGTGTAAAGACAAACTTTGCACTCGGCTTATATTGTTAGAGATACACTGGAAGCACAACGAGGACAGGCAATTAATAAAAGATCTGCGCTGAAGTACATGTAAGAAAGAAGAAGACGACGACTAAGTTTTAAAACAGAAGCAGCGACAAGGACAGCACAGAGAAAGGAGAGAGAATCATAAAAGAATGACAGATCTGAACTCTGCCGACATTAAGTAAACACCCTGAACACCACCAGAAATGCTCTAGTCGACGGTGCTTTAATTGAAGTATGAAGCCAGAGGAACTTTAATAACAGATCTGGAAGTACTGACTTGGGGACTTCATGGGGCTTAAAAAGCTAGGGGATCTAGGAAATGTCATGATAGTCTGGCTAGGACTTTTAGGAAATGGCAAAGCCAAAGGAGGTTTCTTGCGAACAGCTGGTGAAGCTTTTCGAGGTTCAGAACTTGCTGCCTCCTGCTGCTCCATCGGCAGATCAAGGGATCCAGCCTTGTTCTCATCCAAATCGGGCAGTTTTGGAGTCAATGACATCAGCAGAGTTACTAGACGGAATAATCGTGGGCATAGAGAAAATGGAAGGGCAGAAGCAATAACATTATGTAAATCAGTGAGAGAATTTTAGGTCTACTAAAAGCATAGCTAAGGATTTTCAAACACCGTTAATGTTTAAAGGAGGAGGGCTTTGTTTTAGTGGACAAAGTAACATAATTTATGTGTTGTCATTGTAGTTTTAATCAGAATTCACAGAACAACAATATCATGTTATAAGCATATTTGCCAATAACAATTTAACAGTTGTTGCAGTGGTTAGTGTTTCTTTAAAACCAGCAATGCACATATGGAACGTACCCAAAGCTTAACTAGACACCTTCTAATTCTTTTCTCTTTTTTTTAATGAAGAACAACAAAACGTGTTGAAGCGAACACATAACTGCAAGCTTAACAAAGCTGTACTTTGCACATATTGCTAGAGATTCTTTCAAAGCACGAAAAGTTGCTACAGTACTTTACAGCTCCGCATGGAAAAACAAAGTACACAATGAATAGCTGGACACTTGACAGTTCCCGAGCTGTACAGGAAAGTTACAGGTAGCTACATTTCTAGGCCTACAACAACAAAACAAAGCACACCTGTCCTTAAACATGGACTATGTAGCACACATCAAAAGCTCAAGGGCTCAGATCACTTATCAGAAAACAATGCGGGTAGCCAATGTTAAAGTCCAATGCTGATGTAATGCTGCCAATCTCCAAAGCACGATCAGGAGGCTGTGAGTTCATGGAGGTCCTCAACCCCCATCTAAACCATGACAACCCTGATTCTGCTCACCTGGCTTCCACTCTTAATCAGGAAGCCAGGTGAGAAGAACCATGGTTATCTTCATCAGGTTTCAAACACAAGATGTTTTGGACTACAACTCCCATGACACACTATTACTGGCTGTGCTTCTTAGGGCTAATGGGAATTGCTGTCCAAAAGATCTGGAGGGCATCACTTTGACTACTCCTTCCCTAGTGCCAACAGGAGATGTGGGGGGGGACTTGGCACTGGGAAGAAGGAGGAGTAGTATATGCCCTGCTTCCAAGTTTTTAGGCACTGGCAGTGCTACATTTGCATGGCACCCACGTAATGTGAGGATTGGGTTTACTAGCGTATTGTTCTTCTGAAATGTTATGCATCCACTTAGCGTAAGCACACAACCACTAATTGCATCCAAGCATTGTGAGACAGCTGCCTTTGGGGAACCTGTCCTAACCTAACATTTACCATGTAAGCAAGTAAATGCTTAGATGGGTGAGCAACAACCACTGTAGCACTAGATCACTACACTACACATTATGGGTACAAACATTTAGAATCAGGGTACAGTCGTATCTTGGAAGTCAAACGGAATCCGTTCCGGAAGTCCATTCGACTTCCAAAACGTTTGGAAACTAAAGCGTGGCTTCTGATTGGCTGCAGGAAGCTCCTGCAGCCAATCGGAAGCCCCATTGGACGTTTGGCTTCCAAAAATAGTTTGCAAACCAGAACAGTCACTTCCAGATTTGCGTCATTCAGAAGCCAAAACGTTCGAGAAATAAGCTGGTCGAATACCAAGGTATGGTACTAAACTCTTGTCCACAGAACACACAATTAACTCAAAACAACCTTGCTATCAGTCACACGCCAGGAATGATTAATAATCCTTTCCAGGCAAACATCTGCCCAAACTTACTGTCCAGACCACCCGTTCATAACAGGTGTGTGGCAGCAGACATAGATACTGATAGGCTAATTCAAACAGTGGCATGCCCACCATCACTTAAAATATTTATGTAGCCTTTTTTGCTTCGGTATTCAAAGACACAGAAAGAACAACAGACGGCAAGTGTCTTAGAATAACAGACTGCAAGAGAAGATACTGGCTAATGGAAGTGAAGCCACTATATAAAAAGGTGAAAGACTGTTAAATTGTTAAAAGCAAGGCTGGATAAAGCACCTGCAGTATTCTTATACTACTTCAGGAACAGCTGGGAAACAGAACTGAGCAGAAAGGTTGAAACTAGCAATGCCTCAAGTTGCTTCCATGAGAGACTGCAAAATTAGTTACATGTGGCTTGTTGAACAACATGATCCACAAGAATAGAAGCAACCATGATTAAGAACTTAGCCTCACATAATATTTAGGAGATGCGGATTAATGAGGAGTTAGTTAGGAATAAACCATTTGTACAAATGCAACACAAATCTGTTTACACAAGCTACAATGAAAACAATTGTGCATCGATTAAAACTTGGTTAAATGTTAATTATCAGCAAGCACTTCCAATATCATACATTCCCTAACTCTAATTTGGCATTCATATATATCCAACCGTATCCCTCTGCTAATGGAAGGCTCGTTGCTTCAATGGAAGCTTCCATGAACGGAAGGAGGAGGGAGGTGATTTTCACCAATTTCCCCTTTGGCCTGCGGCCCACCTCCCACTCTGTTTGGGGGAGTTCCCCAAACCCTATGGTGCAGATTTGCAAGGAGCTGCAGGGAGAAGGGGGGAAATCAGTAAAAATTGCTTCTTGTCACCTATTTCCATTCATAGAAGACTCTGATGGACCTAACAGTCTTTGCATGAGCAGAGGGACACAACTGGAGACAACCTAATATGTTAACAGCACTGACATATCTGTTAGCCACTGCTGTATGCTCGTTGGCAATTCAGGTTAAGTCTATGATTTACCAGGGACAATTAAGGAAGTGAGCAAGCACTGCAATGCCACTCTAAATGCTTTTTTAGGCACACATTAGGAGACTAACCAAACAAACTATATAGTGCAGGCTCTATCACATGGCTTCTCAACTGAAGTGCCAAGCAACTATTATCACACAATGGTACATTCATGTGTTGCCATATAGCTCTCTAACATTTGTCTCTTTCCTTGGCCATTTATTTGACCAGATCAACTAAAAATCAAAGCGAAAATCCATTTGGATTAAATTCCACAAGGCTTACAACTCAGTAGGTGCCCTGCAAGAACTTTGGTCAGAAGAAACCGAACTTGTTTAGCGTTGTAGCAGTAGAAGAAACATGTTGCCTCAATGGAGACAAACTCCTTTGGCTCTGTTAATAAGATTGCTTAGAGAGCTATGAGGTTTCAGAAGCGAGGCCTACCTACCTTTACAATGTGTCACACGGCGCTTCCCTTGTGGTTACAGAGACAGAGATAGAAGGGCTAGATAAAGATGCATTCAAGAACAGTCAGGCTCACCTAAATCCCTGCTCTATGGACTCCCCAACCGTCCTCTTTGATGTCCTGTTCAGGGAATACCGTTTTTGGTTCATGTAAGCGGTCTGAATCTTCCACAGACAACCAGTGAACAGGATGACCCTAAATTGATTCACATGTTGCTGTTTGCACTAACTGCAATTTAGACTGCAAATGACAAGTTGTGTTTGAGATGTACAGACCAGCCATGGGTTTATTTCGGTTTCCATCATCTCCTACCATCCACAACAATCTCAGGATGCTATTCCAAACAGCACACGAAGGAATATCCCAAACTATTTTTCTTTTAACCCAGAATATTTGCCCCAAATTGTAGTTTGCCGACCAGCTTCAAACCATGCTTCTTGCCTGGAGGCCACTTGAAAAACACGGTTTCTTGGATGGTACTGGTTCAGGCATCACAATAAATCATGGTTTGGTGGGATGTCTGAACCACGTCATCATGCAACCATTCTTGCGAGAGAGGCCGAAAGTGGAGGGCTGTGGGTATTACTGCTTATTCTATTTGCAACGGCAGATGTGATGCTCACAGTTGGGATAATCAGGACTTCATATAAAGACATCTACTTCACTGTGCCAAGTGGTAAGGAAGATTTTACCACATGTTGGATGTAGTAAAATAATCATTAATGCGGGGCTTAGTAGCTGATGCTCTCAACAAATTGAATGCATTTAATGGCCAATCCTTCTATACAACAATAGTAGCGTGTACTCCTCTTTTTAAAAGCAGAATAGATAGAAAACACAGGGAAGTAGTTTAACAAGTATGTCCCCCCCCCCCATATTGGCTCCTAAGAAGTAGAAAAAAGGCATTGTTATTGATTTAGGGAATGATTCTGCTTGATTCAAGGAAAGTATTCACATGCTCTAACACTGTCCTTTCCACCTCAACCCCATTTTCTCCTATGAGCTTTGGTTTTGTCGGGTGAGCGGTCACAAATCAGAAATATTGTTGTGTGCTGCTTTTCGTCAAGTGTGGTGGGTGTGTAACTGGAAATGAGGCTCTTTCTCGTGTGCCTGTATTTGTAGGGAAGATTAACCTGCCTACAAAAAAAACACACCTGCAGACCTTTTTGATTTATGTGCTTGTTACATTTATATTTTGCCTTCCCTCCAACAGATGCTAAAGTGAGGATCATTAAAACTGAGGCACAACAAGTAAAGGTTTGATGCTACTCTGAATCCCAAATGAACCCCTCAAAATTCATCATTAATTACTGAATTAAGGACACTGTACATGCTTCTTGAAAAAGATAAAATTAAAAGAAAAGTATTACCTGATAAAACCAGCATATCAAGTTCATTTCCAGAAAATGTGAAACTACTAATTACCATTTGTTAATCACTGTAAAGTAGGACTAGGCCATGTTTTAGGAAATCAACAGTGATAGTTCTGTTGACAGTTCTGTTGACCAGTTAACTCAGTAGAAAGCCTAGCTAGCTACAAATGTTCAAACCATGTTTAGAAAAAGGTTATATCATCATGAAAACACCATTTACATAAGAATAAAGAAAGCAAAACAATTACCTGCACTGAACATTGGCTCCTTAGGCTTGCTGTGAAAACAATCAAGAAATATCCTTTTAACAAGACTTGCATGCCCATCTTTCCTCCCAAGCCCCACTCTCCTTCATGACCATCCATCTCAAATAAAGCAAAATTGCCATCCATTCAGTTCAGCAGGGATGAAGTTCTGGCTTTGTTTTTGATTCTGGCAGGCCCGTGCACAGCTTGTCTGAGGCCCAGGGTGGGAATCCCTGGATGGGCTGGGAGGCATGGGGCATTCTTGGCATGATTAAGGCGGGACTCAGAAGGGGCCCCTGGCCAGCTTTGCGCTCCATGCAAAGTGTACCCCCTGCACCATTCAGAATCATGCAACTAAAATTGCATGAGGCAAGAGAATGGAGCTGTACATGTCCTATGTCTGTCCATCCCCAGTGTCCCACACTGGCCCCTCCCTAGGGATGGAAAAATCTGACAATTTCAGTTTCTCTCAGTTTCTCATTTTCCCAATCGTAACGTTGCTCCTCAACATTTCCACCTCAGTGCAACTGAAAATAAACAAATCATGAAATGTCACCAGCATTTTAAGTGTGAATTTCTCCTAATATGCACGTTTTTGTATGCAATTTTGTCAAATCTAAACTTCTTTTCATAGCAATTTTCACAAATACAATACATGCTATTTTACTGAACATATGCTTTTCTATGCACAGCTTACATGTATTTTTGACATCTTTCTTGGCTGGAGAAAAACACTGCAAAATTCAGAGAAATGATTTTTTTTTTTTTTTAAGAATGGCTGTTTTGGTTCACATATTCATTTGGAAAGTGCAGATTAGGTACATTCACCTTTAAATGTGAACTGAATCAAATTTAACCTCCATCCTTTCCGCTCCCTAACACTAATTCAGCCCTGGGGAGCATGTCTGCAGCTCACAGAAAAGAGCGACGGGCACATGCAGGGCAAATTGCACAGCCCTCCTCTCCTCCCTCGTGTGATTATAGTCTCATGGCCCTGAATGACCGAATACAACTTACAAATCGTACCAAGTCATGTTGCTCATCGGTGCACAAAACTGTAAAAATATTTTTCTTCCTCGCCATCATTTCAGCTAAAACTCTGGTTCATGCTCTTGCGCTCCCTTGCCTTGACAACTAAAGTTCTCTCTCGACTTCCCTTGTCACTTCCTAGTGATTTCTCTTCCATTCAAAACTCTGCTGCCAAAATCATTCACATTTCTCATCACAGAGACCACGGGACGCTTCTCCTCAACCCCAAACAAAGGCTTCCCATCCTCTTCTGCATCTAAGACAAGCATTTTGTCGTTATTACTGAAGTTCTTCATGGACTCTTCCCAGCCTGCAATTCTGCCCGTTTCACTTTTATATCCATGGCTGGGACTTTCCTTTCTCCAAATGGACCACCCCGCAACTGCCAAGAAGTATCCTGCTCTCTTACATTATTAAATTTCAACCCCTGCACCTTCACACGCCTAGAACTCAGCTCTACACAGCAGCATGGTACCACTTCTATCTTTCTCCAACTCCCTCCTCAGAAACGATCTCTGAAGCATCTGACTTAACCTCATGCTGTAGAACTGTGGCCTAAACATTTTCTCTGGGGTAAGTTCACTACTAAATATGAAAGACCACATAAGATTGCTGAATGGGTGCCTGTAACTAGGGTTGGGAAGGCACCGAAGTGCTTGCCCTGAAAAACAATCGAGCCCTTTCAGTGAAAACAATTCAATTGGTTTTGCAAGCATTTGACAAGAATAGTTGCTTGGCTACAAGCATCAACAATCCCCAGTAAAAAAAAGATGCTATGAGATCATCATCTGCCACCAGTAAAGAAGCCTGCCAAGTCTTTCCTGGGTTCACTGCTACCCTCTATCAGCTGCTACCCTCTCCCCCTTCAAGGCAAGGCTTTCCCCCCTCCCTGAAGATGGAGGGAAGACTAGCAAGGATGGCAGGAGTGGGTGCCAGCTTGTTTGCGAAGGGCTATGCATGCTGCAAAATGCTGTTGCTCATTGAGGCTCCCCCACCGCACTGCATTCTTCTGTGTTTATGTTCACTACTGGTTATCCTTACCCTTCCCATTCCTTCCCCACCCCCTCATTTCTCACTAGGAATGGACAAATCCATCAGTTTTTCTTTCTCTCTGTTTCTGCTTTTTTCCAATTCAGATCTCCACATTTGCAATTTTTTTTTAAAAAGTCCTCATGAAAATTCATCGGCATTTATTGCACATTTCTCCTAATGTACTCCATTTTCCTATGCCATTTTGCCTGACACAGACGTTTTTGCAAGCAATCTCCCCTGATATAATGCACTTTATATGCTATTTCCCTAATATATGTATTATTATGCACACTTGTTCCTTAAATACATTTCTTTTAAGCTGGAGAACTACATCACAAAAATCTGAGAAATGCAAATCCTAACCAAAGTAGATTTCTTCCCCATCCCTATTTGTCCCTACTTATTCCATGCCACATTTTTGTCTCCTCCTACTTTCAACATGTTGTTTGCAACTTTCTTGTGACAAGGGATCAGTCTTTTTGCTTTTGCCAAGTCTGTAAAGTGCCATGCACATGGGATTTAATAGTATTTTAATAACCGCAGCACCACCAAACATTGTGACTAGCCTTAAGAGCCAAGTGGATATAGCAAGAGCTCCTTCCCTACCTTTCACTGTTCTTTTTACCGCTAGATGAACTGCTTGTGGATCCAGCTCGATTGCGGCTGATTTTGGAATCTCCATAGCTTTCCCTTCGGCCTCCAGGAGATACACGCTCAGCTGAGTTGGTTCTTTTGACAGTGCTAACAGAAAAGGAAGCATACCCAATTATAAAAAAATAATACATTAGTCTGAGTCTACACGTCAAGCTCTTCAGAAGTACAATCCCCAAACAGTAATCTATGGTGAGCTGAAATTATTAATCCTTTTTAAAAAAAAGAAGAAGAAAAGAAAGAAACATGGGCAAACATGCAGAGGTTTATATTTCACTGTTTCAGGATGCATAACTTTTAACAAGAGTAAAAATAATTTATAAACATAAATGCAAATATAGGACCACATCCTGGTCTCAGTCCTTCTCAGGGATGCACAAGCTTCCCAAGATTCTGTGGGGAAAATGTAGAATCTGTGTGGGTGTGTAGAGGGTCTTCTGCCCAGCAGAAACTGATACACATGGCATCATTTTCCCACTGGGGGTGCTGGGATCTGTTATCACAGTTCCAGACCTTCAGAAAGTATGCTTCACAAGCGATCTGGAGGACTGATCATCACCTTTCCCATCACCAGAGACATGTTGCTTGGCTCTTTGGGGAAAGGAAGTTATAGAGGTGGGGGAAGTGGTTTCCTTCATACTTTGTTTCATGTCTTAACAGGTCATTTGCCTTTTTCATTAAGAGATAGTCTGTAACAATAACAGAACTGACTTGACTCTTTTGGAACGTTTTGTACTCTCAGTCTTGTTGTTTATTATTAATATGTTTATAAACTAAAAGGAAGACTGAATCAAGCTCACCTGGAACCTACTTGCAAGCAACAGAACAGGGGCACTCACTTCTGCCATTTTTGGTGACGTCCCTAGTCATGCTGATACAACGTCAACAGGCATGTTACGTAAGAATATATAACATATGGATCCATGCTTCTAAGTATTTTTACCTGAAACTAAACTCAAGTTAAATGTTTTGTGCCGTAAGTCATTTAACTGGGTTTAGTTCAAGGTCATAAATATTTCAGTCGTGGTTCAATATCTTTCACTGAAACATAGTCATATTGTTAATTGGCTGAAATATATCAACACTTTAGATTGCTCTCATTAGAGAAATTGAGACCACGAGGCAGTGACCCACGCAACAAACTCTTCAAGCTCAGTAGGACTTTGGATTTCTGTTTTGAGAACAGCGGTTATCTCCTTTAGCAAACTGGTTTGGAAAATGGGGGAAAGTTCCAAAAGCAATTCACAATACTGACTGGTAGTAGTCAAATTCCTCTTCGGGTACCCAAAAGTTCCCAGACAAATGAACTGAGAAGGCCTTACATATGGTATAAAAAAAGATTATATAAACTAGATAAACCTTTACAGAATTGGTCAGAGAGCTTCCCTGGGTTTTGCCCTTGTGGGATAGCTCAGCAATGGCACCTTTGGGTGTTCCGATTAGGCCGCACACCTCCCATACATTTGCATCTAAGACTTGGATAAAAAACCGCAAGCAGATTCAAAGCGGCTTCAAAGCCAACAGCAGCACAAATTCCTGTAGGAGAGGGCTATCAATGGCTACCAGCCATGATGGCTGCTGTTCTACCTCCACAAATGGAGGCAGAAATTCTTCTAAATAGCAGCTGCTGGAAACCACAGGAGGGAAGAGTGCTCTTGGGATCATGTTCTGCTCACTGATTTCCCACCAAGCATCGAGTTGGCCATTGTGAGAACAGGATGGTGGATTAGACGGGCCATTGGCCCAATCCAGCAGGTTATTCTTATATTCTTATGTTAACAAGCACAGTTTCATTGCACATAAAATGTTTGCATGTAAAGGCATTCGGATTAGAAAGAAATCCTCACCAAGAAGCAAGAAACGTTAGTATAGAAATGTTAGTACAGAAACAGAGGAAACAAAGTTAATACTCCTTAAAATGTAATATGAAAAGTGCTGGTTATGGGAACTTCCTTTTTCTTTCTTTCAACTACTCAAGCTTTTACTTATTACTACAAATACATACTACTGGTGATGCAAACTGCTAATTTCATTATGAATGATGGGAGACAGATGGACGAACGAAAATGACATATTACAATACTAGTAAGAATTCCCTCACCTTAGAGCAGTTTTTTTCAGTTTGCATGCATTGAGAAGACTCACAGACCTGCTTAATCCATGAATGAGAAGTGCATAAACAAAGCAGAATAAAAGTGAATGCAGTAAAAATAAGAATGTACAGACAGAGAACATTCATATAAAAAAAAGTTAAAATACAAGACGTATACATTTTTCATGCAATCAATATACAATCCTGCATATTATGTGAAGCAGAATTAAGGAACTAAATCATTTAACAAGTTCCTTGTTCAGCTACCTTGATTGTTCAAGCTAACCGATAAACATAGCACCTTGAGCAAAAGATTCTGGGAGCCCCACAAAGAGTTTGCAAAGCACTTTAATACATTAAGCAATGCTTTCTGAATGTAGACATCTCAGGATCTTTTGGTTTTAAAAGTTAAAAAAACAAAACAACAAAACTGGTGAATACAGCCAGCAGTAATCAATGGAAGACAGACAGGAAACTCAATACTAGAGCAGTAAAGGGTTGGGGGAGAGACAAGGAGGACAGTATAAGTTATACACACAGACAGACATAGAAATAATGAATGGTGGTGTATAATTATTTGAAATGCCAGACATTCAAAATATCTTCACAGTACGTCAGGCAAGAAAGGAAGCAAATACTCTCCGATCATTCCAGCTAAAGATAGAATTCAGGTCACGGGGGGGGGGGGGAATGAGATGAAAAGGGGGACAACCATATACAGGAGTAAGTTTTTAAAGAATCAGCAGCACACAGGGACATGTTTTTTTTTTAAATAAAAAAAGAGGAACATTTCGTAACCAAGAGAAAATCTGCCCTACCTTGAGTAAATTTCTGTATGATCAGTATAGTTCATATCAAGGGACAGTTGACAGTGCTGTTTTCTAGGAACATAAACCACCATCTCTTCTCGAATTTAGCATTATTCAAGTAAGAGGGAGGCAAATGCTGTATTTGTATGACTTTGGGGATTTTATGTTTGACCCTCTGTGGACCAACACATTTTTTTCCTCGTATAAATACATAAGAAATTATTTACATTTTGGGGTTCCTTTGAAGACAATAATTTCTTCCATATTTATGTTGAATATCCTACCTGCTGGACCTGTAAAAGTTGGCATACATGATGTTCCATCTCCCACCCTCTCATTTTGCACACTAAATAAGTGAAGAGGGGTATAATCATCCAAATTCCTCCCCCTCCGTCACAGCAGCTGGCAGATGCTTCCCCATAGTTTGATCCCAAGCCATGGAAGAGTGTGCATGCATGTGTGCGTGAATGTGGAGGGTACGTTTGGGACTGCACCATGTGGAAGTGGCTGCTATACTAGTTAGGGGTGTGTGTGTGTGTGTGTGTGTGTGTGTGTGTGTGTGTGTGTAGGTGTGTGAGAGCATGCATATGCTTCAGGAAACCTGAACTACGTGCACTCAAAGTAGCAGGCATCCCAAGACTGCACAACCTGACTACCCCATGCAATCGCGTACTCCTGATACAGAGCACAAAACTCATAATTTTGAATACTGTAAAGACACCAGGTTGGAGCCTCAATTTTCTTCCTCACACTTGGGCAACCAGAATAAGATCAGTCTTATGTTTTGCTGCAGCTGGGTTAACAAACTCATGGGGTGTGTAGGGTGCTGGCAAAGAAAGTTTAGTAGAGACATGCATCACAGAGGGGGCTGCATGTACTTTATGTTACCTGCCCTGCAACCCCAACTTCCACACTAAAGCTGGATTGTGTGACATGAATAAATTCTGCTTTTTCTACTTCTACTAATCTATGTCCTGTGCGCAAGCCCAAAACATTCAAACCAAACGCAGCAAACAAAGCTCACCCTAACCAGCTCC